>NW_004524617.1:15371712-15418410 GCF_000260255.1 Octodon degus
TGTATATGTTTACACATAAGTCCAGAAATCTAATGATATACAGCACTGTAGCAAGACAGTCCCACAACACTCCTTTTCTAGTGCCTTCATTTACCATCCCCTTCCTTTTTAAACAAAAATTTATCCAAGAGACAGTACAGCAGGAACCAGCGTGTCATGACAAGCAGCACATATTCAGAAGACCAGAATGACCGACACTCCAAGCATGAACTTACTATTACAAATTGCCATCTTAAATGCAGTTGGTTAGTTCACAGGTCAGCATATATAGTTAGTTAGTGTGAGAATCCTTGCAATTAACTTCTAGATTAAAAAATCTTCTAAAGATTCTCAGGATCATTGCCTTACACATGTTCTACATAAAACTGTATGGCTTTGCATCTGTCATGTTTCCTACCTCTTCTCCTTGCTCTCTCTTCACCGTCTAGTCCTCAAGTTCTTCCTTTCCTTTTAATTCTATTAAACCTTTCTATTTGTATTTCTTCTTTTGAATGCTTATACTAGGGAGACTGTATGATGTTTACAGATGTGTGGCTGGTTTATTTCACTTATGAGTATAACTTCAAGAGGCATCCACTTAAATATGAAGGCTTGGAGTTTATCATTCTTTATAGCTGAGTAATACTCCATTGTATAAAAATGCCACATCTTTTTCATCCATTACTCAGGTGACAGGCACCTTGGTTTTTTCCAAGATTTGGCTATCACAAATTGTGCTGCTATAAACATACATACACGTATATCACTATGATATGATGTTTTCAGATTCTTTGGGGAAATTCCCAGTAGGGGAATACCTGGTTTGAATGGAATTTGCGGTCCTAGTTTTTTAAGGAGTATCCACACTGATTTCCATAATGGTTGCACCAGTCTACATTCCCACCAGCAGTGGAGAAGGGCTCCTTTTTTCCCACAGTCTCTTCAACATTTGTTGTTGGTTGATTTCTTCATGATAGCCATTCTTTCTGGGGTGAGATGATATCTCAAAGTTATTTTCATTTGCATTTCACAGATGGCTAGTGATGTGGAGCATTTTTTCACATATTTATTCGCTTCTTTAATTTCATCCTCTGATAAGTGTGTGTTCATCTTGGAAGCCCATTTCTGAACTGGGTCTTTAACTCTTAGGATCCTAGTGTTTTTTTAGTTCTTTATAAATTCTAGAGAGCATACCTTTGTCTGAGTACTTATTTGTCAAATTTTTTTTTCCAAATTTGTGGGTTGTCTTTTCACTTTATCGGCAGTTTCTTTTGACTTGCAAAAACTTCTCAATAAGAGCAGGTCCCTGTTGGTAATTCTTTCAAGTGTTACCCATGTGATTTGATTTTTGCTCATGAACTCTTTGCCTACCCCTATGTATTCAAGAGTTCCTCCTACTTTCTCTTCCAGGAGATTTAGTGTTTCTGTGTTAATGTTTAGATCTTTAATCCACTTTGACTTTAAATTAGTATATGGTGATAACCTGGGTCAAGTTTTAGTTTTTGGCATGTAGAGAGTCACTTGTTCTAGCACCATTTGTTAAAGAGGCCATCTTTCTCCCAGTGAGTATGTTTAGCTCCTTTGTCAAAGATAAGGTAGCTGAGAGTGTTCATAGACCAAAAATTCGATGAACTTAGATGTTTCAGCATCTTCTAATCTATTCCATTGATCATCAGGTCTATTTTGTTGCCAGTACCACGCTGATTTTACTGCATTAGCCTTGTAGTATAATTTCAAGTCAGGAATTGTAATGCCTCCTGCCTTCTTTTTTTTGTCCAGGATTGCCTTTGCTATTCTAGGTCTTTTAGAGTTCCAAATAAATTTTAGGAATGATTTCTCTAGCTCTGTGACATATGTTGGGGGTAGTTTGATAGGGATTGCATTAAAACTGTACCTCAATTTTGGGAGTATGGCCATCTTCACAATGTTGGTTCTTCCTATCCAGGAGCATGGAATAACTTTCCATTTTCTAAAATCTTCTCCAATCTCTTTTTTCATAGCACTGCAATTTTCCTTGAAAAGATCTTTGACTTCTTTATTTAGATTAATTCCAAGGTATTTCATTTTCCTCAGTGCTATTGTAAAAGTTATCGTTTCTCTAATTTCCCTGTCAGTGTGTTTCTTATCTGTGTAGAGGAATGCTACAGACCTTTGGGTATTAACTTTGTAACATGCTATGCTACTAAATTTGTTTATCAATTCTAGTAGCTTCTTGGTGGAGTTTTTTGGGTCTTCCAAGTAAAGTATCATGTCATCTGCAAATAATAATTTAACTTCTTCTTTACCTATTCTTATTCCTTTTATTTCTTTCTCTTGCTTTATGGATGTGGCTAATGATTACAGAACTATATTTAATAGGTGTGGTGATAGAGGACATCCTTGTCTTTTGTTGTTTTTTTTTTTGGCAGAACTGGGGATTGAACTCAGACCCCTGCACTTGCCAGAGAAGCGCTTACTCTACTGAGCCATCTCCCGGGTCACGACATCCTTGTCTTGTACCAGATCTAAGAGTAAAAGATTTCAGATTTCCCCACTTAGAATTATGTTAGTCATTGGGTTTTAATAAAGAGCTTTTATCAGATTGAAGTAGAGGCCATCTATTCCAATTTTCTGTAGGACTTTGAACATGAATGAGTGTTGGACTTTGTCAAAAGCCTTTTCTGCATCAATGGAGATGATCATTTGGTTTTTAGTATTTGCTCTATTGATATAGTGTATTACATTGATAGATTTTCAAATATTGAACCATCCTTGCATCCCTGGGATGAATCCTACCATGTCATGGTGTATGATCTTCTTGATGATTTGCTGTATTCTATTTGCTAGGATTTTTTTGAGAATTTTTGCATCTATGTCCATGAGGGTGATTGGCCTGTAGTTCTCTTTTTTATTAGTGCCTTTATAACCATTTTGAATACAACAGATACAAAATGGACATTCGTCTGTATCCCCTTTTTTGTTAAGTTCCATTTTTTGAATATTATAGGTGTGTTAACTCAGCAAAATATTCTAAAAGAGCTCAGTATTTCATAATAGTATTGGGTCTTCTGCTTCACTGACAATGTCAGAAATTGTCTATGAATGTCCTGACTTACGATTGACATGTTATTTACCTGTTATCGTTTACTCCTTTTCCTCCTGTGTTTAATTGCTTGCCCTATTTAGTTGGTTACTTCTTATCTTATTAGTCGAGTTCTGTTCATTTTCGTTCCTCTCTAGAACATCTTTAATAGCCTCTGTAGGGTTGGCTTTGTCATCACGAAATTCTTTAGTTGTTCTTTGTCATGGAAGTATTTCACTTCTCCATCAAACTTGAGAGTTTTGCAGGGTATAGTAGTCTGGGATGGAATTTGTTTCATAGAGGACTTGAAGTACTCTGCTCCATGCTCTTCTTGCCTTCATGGTTTGTGAAGAGAAGTTGGCCACAATTCTGATGGGTTTTCCTTTGAATGTGATCTGCTTCTTTTCTCTAGTAGCTTTCAGTATATTATTCTTGTGCTGAATTTCTGAGACCTTGACTATTATATGTCTTGGCGTGTTTTTAATTAGGTTGAGGTTACTTGACGTTCTGTATGCTTCAGTTATCTGGATGTCAGATTGTTTCCTCATATTTGGGAAGTTTTCTGCTATTACTTCTGCCCGTATTTTTTTAATGTTCTTCGTATTGAGTTTTTCTTTCTCACTGATACTTATTAGTCTCACATTGTTCATCTTTGCATCATCTTGCAAGTGATGAATTAATTTTACCTGCATCCCACTTGTTTTTAATAGATCTTTTCTTACCTTTTCACAAGCTGCACAAGCATCTTCAAGATCTGAAACTCTGTCTTCACTTTCACTCAAACTGTTTTTCAAGTTTATGATTGAGATTTGAAGTTCCTCTATATCTCTTTGATTCTGCTTCAAGTGATCCTTCTTTCCTGTACTACTCATTCAAGGAATCTGTCATTTTTCTATTCTCCTCTGTTTTTTTAAATCAATATCTTCTTTAGAAGCAGTTGTTAGTTCTTTTATTGCAGAGGTTTTTAAGATTAGGTTTCTGCCCTATGTTTCTGTATTTGATTCTTACTTCAGATGCTATGAACTCAGATTTCATTTATTATTTCAGAAATTAATTCTGCTCTGTGTTTCTCTATACCTTTCTGCTGTTGCTTATTTTCTTTTGATGCTATTAATTCATGCATTTCAGCTGACCTAGTTACCTCTGCACTTGTTCGGGTGGGCATTGGGTTTCCTCCATACGTTTCTGCATTTGATTCTTTACTTCAGATGCTATTAATTCAGAGATTTCTTTTTTTTATTTCCGATTTTGAATTCCTCTATATCTTTCTGCAGTTGTTTCTTTATTTCAGATACTCCTCATTCATTGATTTCAGCTGTGTGATTCCCAATTTGTTCTGTGCTAGTGTCCTCTGCACTTGTTATGCATAGCTTGGGGTCTGAGATTTCATTTTGCTCCTTCTCATTGTCATTCCGTGTAGCACTGTCTTCTGCCCTTTGTTGTAGAGCTTTGGTGCAGTTATAACCTTAGCACTTACTGAAATTCAGGTGTAGGTCTACAAAGTTTGAATATATCTAGTTGTGCCTGGCCTGGGTCTGGCTGCTGTGCTCAGTTCCTTCCTGTTGCTGCCCTTGGTGGTGAACCTGTTGTGCCCCTCTGGAAAGATATTCTGCTCCTGGACTAGCTGGGTGGTTCTGTGCCCTACTCTCTCTGCAGGTATTGCAGGTGCAGAGTTTCACCCCATGCCTGTATACCAGGCCTGAGCTGAGTCTGAAGGTTACAAGGTGGACTAGGGGGGAGAGGAAGTTCTCCCACACACTCACCGGGGCTGGGCTAGGGCTGGATGTGGGGGTCCTGAGAACTCAGCAGAAGTTCTCACTCACTGTGTGGGAGTGGGGGGACTGCAGAGTGGTAGTGTTAGGTGTCCCTAGGGACTGGAAGAGGCTCTCACTGTGCCTAGGCTTGGAACGGACAAGTCCCTCTGGCTTAGGGTAGCCTGAAGATCCACACACTCACCAGGCCTGGGCTAGGGCTGGATCTGGGGGTCCCGAGAGTGCAGCAGAGGTTATCACTCATTTGGCAGGAGTTGGGAGGTGTGTGCTGCGGAGTGGTGGGGGTTCCCACGTGCGAGGAAGAGGGTCTCACTCAGGCTGCATGCCTAGGTTTGGACCAGACAGAGTGCATGATATCCGATAGCTCTTCCATACTCTCACTGGGCCTGGGCCTGTATTTGGTTGGTGAGCTGTCTCACTACTCAGCTCAGACTCATGGTGATCTTCATGCTTTTAGCCTCCTCAGTGCTGGGATTATAGGCATGCGTCACTATGCCCGGACTCTGGCCACCTCAACCTGCCCTGGTGGTGGGGCTGGAGAGGCATATGGTGTGGGGGATCCAAGGTGGATCGCTTGCCTAAGCTTCCCTAAGTAGGCACTTTAGTCCACTGAGCTATCTCACAGGCCCTGGATGATTTTCAATGACTGCATAAGTCCATTTCATAGCTGCACCCTAATTTAACTCTCTATTGATTTTTCCATTTTTTATATCAGAGATTACCACAAATATGCTGCAAAAACATGCTTTAGCAGTTATGTTGCTATTCTTTAGGATGAATTTCTAAGTGAAATTGCAGTTGAGAATTTACAGGTTTTCTTATTTTGATGATAATAATTTCAATATTTAATGTATACATAATCATTTTAAGAGGAGAACAAAGCAACAAATTATCAAAAATCTCAATAGTCAGGGGAAAAAGTTTTATGTTTGGTGATCTTCATTGAATATTAATATATTTCTGTCTTTGTATATTGGATAGATACATGTCTATATACAGAAAAGCAGGAAGAGAGAGGGATAGAAGATGGGAGGAAGTGAGGAATGAAGGAATAAAATCATAGGGGCTAAGGGGCCAGGGAGAGAGCTCAAGGGCCAGGCAGACAGCTTTGGGGCTTGGGAGATAGCTCAATGGGATAAAAGCCTGCTTGGCAAGCTCAAGATCCTGAGCTCAATCCCTGGTACCACAAAAAAAATCACAGGGGCTGGAAAGATAGCTCCATGACTTAAGTGCTTGCCCAGAACACTCAACATCCTGAGTTTTATCCCCAATATAAAAAATTAATTGTACACATAGTTATAAATTGAAAGACATGCAAATTTATGGGAATTTAATAAAACAGACATTGAAGTTAATCTTAGTGAAAGCTGAGCCGAACATTAAGAACAAACAAGCAAATTTTGCTCATCACAGAAGAGATTATCTTATGAGAACATGCTAAATTTCTTCACATTCAAGACAGTAAAAAAAATGTCACAGGACTGTCCTACTACAATGCTGTATATGGTTAGATTTCTAAATTTCTGTGTAAAAATATGTGTTTATTCCTATTTTTAAAATTTTTTCTTCATATTCTCTATGGACTTAAATTTCAGCACATCAATACTTCATGGAAAATACATGCTCCACGTTATGCCTAAGATGTTCAATAATGAGACAGATAGTGTAAACCGAACTGTATATGTTGCAGGGTAATAATAAGCTTCTCTTCTGGAGGCTTAACAACCTAAGTTTGCAGATCAAAAATTGGAGAAAAGGAAGGGCTGCAAGGTCAGCCAACATTCTGGTCCTAGCCTGTCAAGGTCAGTGAAGACTCAGGACATAGGAGAACCAGTACTGTAACATCATGTAACTCAGTTGTGCCCCAAATTTTCTGATCAAGGAGATTATGGAGCCACAGAGGAATGTGATCGATGATGTAGTGTGCCTAAGGAGAGTCACATGGAGAGAATTCTTTCTCTCAGGCTTTCACAGAGAGCAAATTGGTCAAGCAAATAGCCATGACTCCTCCACATGGCTGACACTGATAAAGGATCTACAAAATGTGGTACAGGGTTTCAGGATAAATCCTGAGGGGACTTCACTGACCTTATCAGATACAAAAGTGACATTTCTTGTTATATAGGTCTTGCTTCATCTTGGTCTTAACTATCCAGCAGAAAAATGTAAAAATGAGGTATATAAAGTAAAGCCATATTAATATGCTAAGCTGTAAAAGGCTCGAATCAACAACTTCTGCAGACAACCCCCTACTATTGTGGGCTACTGGACTGTGTTGGATTGTTTTGCTGAATTCAAGCACCTATAATATTTAGATGCTGATAGAATACCCATCTCTGACAAGACTGAACTGGAGAGGGAGAATACAGAGGAAGGACCATTTTGCATTTGTATATACAGAATAGTTAGAATAAATGTATGGCTGCTTTCACTTAGTTCAGTGAGAGGAAGGATTTGTAGTAGTAGTGTTTAGATGGGATGTCCTAGCTGCTTCTTGTGCTGTGGATGACCGCTGAGAAGATAATAATGTACAATATATTAATTATTGAATATGTCCTGTTAACCAGCTTGGAAAGTGTCTCATTGATATTTGTTTATCAATTTAAAAAAAAAAAGATGGTAGCCTGAACAGATATACTTGCATCCTCTATGTCCTAGGATTTTGATAAAATTGTAGAAAGTACTGAAAACAAGAAAGATATGAGAGCAAGGCCTGGTGGATTCCAATAATGAAGGATAAATTTCAACAAATATCTGGGAATCAGAAAAAAGATGGGGTTAGTCTGAATGTTTAAATAATCACAGGCATTTAACATGTTCTTCTGGGATTTCAGGGGACTAGAAGCTTTCCACTCTATTATGAACATATATAGTAGCAGAGGGTACAAATGAAAAGTGGGAATGCAAATTGGGGGGTTAATTCTTCAGGTAAGGTTTCTTTACCAATCTGTTACCCTATTGTGCACACATGCATGCAGACCCACACATACATACACCTGCACAGCATGCATGCTCTCTCTCTCTCTCTCTCTCTCTCTCTCTCTCTCTCTCTCTCTCATATAGTCAGTGTTATGATTTGTGTCTAGTTGTTCCCCAAAGCCTCATGTAGGTCATGGAGCAGATGCACCTGGAGGAGCAGTGAGTGGCTTCAGGGGCGGGGCCAGAGGACCAGGGCAGAGCTCGAGGGGCGGGGCCAGAGAGGTGTGAACCCTTAAACTGACAGCAAGCGCTGCCTCCCCACAGGCCAGCGGTCTCTCTTGAAGGTGTGGAGAGGGTCATCCTAGACACGGCTGTGACCCAGCCCTTCCTCCAGATCTTGTTAGAGTGGGGCGGCTGTGTCTGCAATTGAGACCACCTCTCTGGCAGGGAGGAGATGTTTGGAGAAGACAGAGGCACTGACCCTCTTTCCTGAGCAAATAAGACACCAAGGTCTTGCTACGTAATTCAGGTTGTTTTAAACTACAAAACCTCCAGTAACTGTAAGCTAAATAAACCTTTCCTTCCTTCATTTTGAGTGTTGGGTATTTGTCCCAGCGATGAGAGAAGAGTAACTAAGTCAGTCACATAAAGAATGACAGATAAGGGACCATTCTATTTACTTGGTAGCATCTATGATTCATTTAGAGGGTGATTGATTTAGCACATTTGGGGAGTTAAGAACTTGTGTTTCATATGATGACAGAAGTGATTCCTGCGAAACAGAGTTAGAATTCAAATGTGAGAAGGTTTATCTCTAATGAAACACACTGAAATGTCTGGGGCTCTGGAGTATGCATAATTAGTGACACCAAGTAATCAATTCTACAGCACAGCTCCTCAAGAGTGACATTGGTTCTCTTTCTCATAAAGTAAAGTTGGCCAGTTTGTATACCCTTTCCAACCACATGCAGACATCTAATCAAAACATTTATGCCATTTGTAGTACTATTATAAATTGTAAATTTTTCAGTATAAAATGTCTTTTATATGTTATGTGCTTTAATTAGATCTTGTTTTGTGTAAAATTTGAGTTGCAAATTCTTTCTAATTCTGTTTCTTTTAGCAATTAACTTCCATTATTTCGAAATTATTCCTTAATTTTTTGTGTGTTTATTAGTCATGGTTAAAGGCAAATTTAAAATTTTCTCTCTCATGTGTTTGAGACACAGCAAAATGTACTTCATGGTCCCTACTAATTTAATTTACCCCTTTCTTTTTTTGTTCATACTCTTAAAACTATCTTAATCATTCAAATATATATATATATATATATATATATATATATATAATCAGAAGTCAAACTCAGGCCAGGCAAATGGTGTACCAATGAACTATATTACTATATTACTGGCCCTCAATATATTTTAATAGCAAATGTGCTATCTTTCAAAAGTTATTTTTAACTTCTGAGTTCTAACTTATAGCTCTATTTTGAACAATTATATACTTATATATTGATTGGCTTTGGTGTTCAACACTTTTTCCACATATTCTTCATTCTTTACTTTTATTTAATTTCAGTAAATAAGTATCTGACATTTGAGAAAATATCAAAATGTTTTCTTCAGAAATTGCTTGTGAATAAAACATGCTATCTATCCTTCAATGTCTGTAAATATTTTCTTGATGCCCTTTCATGTACATCAATGCTTAGTTCACAGAAAATTTGAAATCATCTATTTTGCATAAAACAATAGAAATTACTTCTTTGTCTTTACTTTTTCATATTGTGATATACATGAGCCTATCCTGATGTTTTCATTATATGTACACACTTAAAACTTATATAAGAAGTGTAAATATTTCATTATGTATAGCAATGTAAATATACAGCCATAAAATAAAATAATTTTATTAGTAATAAACATATGATTAAGCAGATGGCCCTTCTAGTTGACACAACTGACCTTTTCTGCTCTTCTGCCGCTTTCTTGACAAAGCTGGCTTCCTGATAATTGCCTTCTGGAATAGCACAAATTGGTTTTTGCAACTAATAATCATTTTAAGCTAGACTTCATCAAGTCTGTTCCTTTGCTTCTTATATAGCATCCACAGCACAGCAGTGTTATCTTTGGCTAGGATTATGAGGCCATTATAACACCTTGACTTCCTGAACAACAAAACAGGTTTCTTTGATTTCAGATATTGCCATTGTCTCTGTGTCCAAGTAAACCAGGTTCAGGAAGGAACTCACACTAGTGGTACACTATCAGCCCACAGGTTCTTACTGGGCAATCTTGTGTAATCTGTGCAGGATGTTTTACCCCAGAACATTGAAAAAGATTAATTAAAAATCAATACTTTAATTACAACTTGCCAACTTCTCAAATGTGGGCTTGCAGTTGTAAAAAGAATGCATTTGAAATTGTTTTGTAAAGATGGGTAGTGGGTTATAGATATAGTGGGACAGCGGTGAGCTTAGATATCTGATGCTTTGGATTTGTCACATAGGATTGGAATATGGCAACCTGCAAGCTTTATATAACATTACTGTTTCTTCTCATAAGCATCTACTTAAAATATTTTATTATAATTGTGTTAGAATGTATACGGTATACCTTGTGCCTGGCACAAGACAACTTTTTGATCAAAGTTCCCTCTCTTTAGGACTTAGACATCTGTTAGCCACTATTGTGCTAGAAAGACAAATTAATAGAGAATAGCATTTTATATTGAAGATCATACCCATCCAGGCATTTTTCTAATAAAACTGATGACTATGAGTGCACGAAACCAATTTGTCCTACACTGAAAGACAATGATCAAACCAATTGGTCTCTCAGAAGGTTAATGAAATAGCAGAAAAAGCCTGTGGTTTCAGCTAGAGCAACTGTCAGCTTAACTTCCATCTGAGTAGTGATAATGCTGAAACACAAATCCTTTTTGATGGTTTCCAACTCCTGACTAATCAAACTGGGCTTAAGGAAGCCGTGCAGCCTGGTAGTAAGTGGTCATAAAATGCCAGCATGACTGGTGGGAGAAAGAGCATTGCTGTCCTATGGAAAATGTAAGCGATCATGTGAAGAAGGCTATCAGTTTCCAAAAGGACCACTAAATGGATTGCAAAGAGAGATGAACAGATACTTTAATTTGCTTTTTCTCATCCCCTTCTAGTAGCTCAGAATGAGAAAAAATTGTTATTTCTTAGCTAGATGACTATGTGAATTCATGTTCTCAGCCCAAGCTGCAAATTGTTTATTGATGGTCTCATAACAAGCAACTTCTCAGAAGCTTCTGAAATATTTGAGATATTAAAAACTGCCAGGGGCCAGGGAGATGGCTCAGTAGAATAAGCACTTGCCTGGCAAGCGCAAAGGCCTGAGTTCAATCCCTGGTTCTGAAAAAAAAAGAAAAAGAAAGAAAAAGAAAAAGAAAAAGAAAAAGAAAAAGGGACAATTTTTGGCTGTAAAATATTGAAGAGAAGAATTGAAAAGTCTGAATGTCTTTAAAGTATACTATAAGATGATGAACCGTTAACTTTGGTAGTCTTTGGCAATTTCATTATGTTTAAAAACTAACTTTGGGGCCGAGGATATATATGGCAGTGGCACAGCACCTGCTTGGCAAGCATGAGGCCCTATGTTCAATACCCAGTACTCCCATCAAAAGGAAAATTAAGATTGGAGTTTCTTCTTTTGCTAGAGTTTGTAAGTGTGCATTGTGATTGCTCAGTTGCTGTGCTCAGCGATAAACTGTCCATAGACAATTTCAAAGCAAAGTTATGAAAATTGCTCAAATATAACCTAGCCAAATTGTGTATTAACTGTGTTAAATGAATGCATTCAGACATATTTTGTCTGATTTGAAATGAAAACTCTGAATTAGAAATATAGCTTAGAAATTACCTAGACTTAAAATTATTACAAAAATGTTTATATGTTCTTTGTATTTCAAAATTAGTCTCTTAAAATATTTTTGCTTTCCCTTGTGTAGAAAAATTCTCCAAGTATGAAATCTACATGTGACAGAATTGACTTCTTTATGTGAGTATATGCAGGAACATTTCGGTATATTCCCTAAGCCCTCAGGATCCATGTTCAACAACATTTTCAGCATATAAAAGTAGTTGGCATTTCCAGAAATCTGAGAAGATGCAAATAATTAAATTTTTGAAATGAAATAATAGCAAAGGAGTCATCAGTTAACATAACCACTAGAGCCCTTCATCACAAGAATAAGCCAAACTTTTGGCAGTGAATTAGGCTATTAAATTCAACATTGGCTTAATTTATCATCTTGTTTTTGATGGCATTAAATTGATGGGAATCTGACATCTTGTCCAGGTTTTTAGAATATTTATTATGATCTGTTTTTATAAATTGAAAAATTCCACTAATTATACTGCAGAATCTGTCTATTTGTGTGTGTTTTGTCCTGGCAACAAAGAAGATGTTCGGCAGAGTTTATTCAGCTGGTCCATTACTGAACTGATGTTTCTGAATCTGAGTATTTAATCCAATTGTCAGAAGTCAGCTCTGAACATAAATCACTGCTGCCATGATTCCCTTTAAAAATGTCTATGGATATTGTTACCTACTATTATGTTTTGTCTTTAACTATGCCTCTTCAATCATTTGCTATACCTTGGTCAGGTTATCTAGATATTTCCAGTAGGAAGAAGTTTGATATTGAGAATGAGAGGCTCTCACAACCATTGAAGGTTGGGAGAATAAGTTCAGAAAGATGGTTTTAAAAATATTTGCTATCTGCTCCTGTCCATGTCAATGTATGCCATTTCCAAAGAAAATAATGCTGTCTTTGTCCAGTATCATTCAAATCTCTTACAGGTGCTAGCTATGCTGTCTGGGAAATGTAGTTCCTAGATTTTGTACACCATTGGTACAGGAAAGACTTACTGAAGGATGGGGATGGATTCTTGAATCAATGAATGCTAGCTACCTACATAAGTGTTTTAATAATGTTTTTTCTATGAGCATTCAAAATGTGTTTGTAAAATAACTACATAATTTCATGTTTATTAAATTTGCCAGAATCAAAAATATGGCCTAGAAGATAGTAACTAGCTATTTGAACAAAAAGAGTTTTATGGCAAAATTGAGTTTAAAAATGCTTCATATAATATCTCCTTTTTTAAAATATGGTTTGTCAAATTCTTTAAGCAGTCATAAACATTAAGGCTCTCAAATCTTTTTACTTTTTTAACTGTTATCATTATGTATTTTTTGCCTTTTTAAAATTTTTGTTCATTTTAATGAGAAAAAATAAAATGGTGATATATGTATATACATATATATATATATATATATATGATAGGAAACAAATCTTTTTTAAATTTTTATTAGTATATATTTGCAAAATATAATGATTACTTTTACTGTGAGATATTAGTACCTGCTCCTAGCACATTACAATTCTTGGTACTTCCTTTCTTCTCCCCCTGCCTCCATCTCTTTATCCCTGTTTTATCATCAAAATTCTATCTCCCTTTTTCTTATTATTTATTAACATAGTGTTCCCCAAGATTATTTCTCCCATATCTGTTCAAATTGTAGCATGATTCTCCACATACTTAAGTGTAGTTTGGCTATATTAAGTCATTCAGTTAAGGGGCTGGAGAGATGGCTCAGTAGAATAAGCACTTGCCTGTCAAGTGCAAGAGTCTGAGTTCAATCCCCGGTTCCACCAAAAAAAAAAAAAAAAGAAAAAAGAAAAAAGAAAAAAAATATTCAGTTAAGCTTAACCTCACTGTCTCTCTGAATATCATACATCTTAGACATAGCATGGAACAGGTATTTTCCATCAAGTATTGTTATGTTAAACTTTAAGTCCCTACAGAATGTGAATAAAGAAAGAAAAAAATTAAAAGAAATATTTGAAAAATAGGAATAAACAATTACATAGTTTTGCATAGAAATTTAGAAATCTAACCATACATAGCATTGTAGCAGGACAGTCCTGTGACATTTTCTTTTCTTGTCTCTTGTTTTCATTTATGACCCTTTTTAAAAAACATTTACTTGAGAGACAGTATAGCAGTAATTGGTATGACATGACAAGCCCAGAAGTAACACAAATGGCAAATAAACACACAAAGAAATGTTTAAACTATCAGTGATTAAACAGAGTAAAACAAAGCATCATTTTTTAACTAGCAGATTTAGCAAAAAATAAAAAGACTTATAATACCAAGTTCTGATAAGGATACAGGCAAACATAGCTGAGAGTTCTTATTCATTGTAAAAGGAAAGTTAGTGCAGCCTGTTAGAGGGTGATTCAGCAATACTTGTCAACCCCTTTGTACTTAAAAAAAATGTTTTTTAGGGGGCTTGCCCCTTAGTTCAGTTCTTTAAGTGGCTGCTTCAACAAAGCAGTCAGACTCAGGTTGCTGTGGTTTGATCCCCACAACTCAAGCCAGCCAATCATGCCCTGAAGGCATTTGGAGTCAAAAAAAAAAAAAAAAAAGCGTGCCGGGAAGATGGCTCAGTGGAATAAGCACTTCCCTGGCAAGTGCAAGGGCCTGAGTTCAATCCCTGATTCCGAAAAAAAAAGTTTTTTAATACATTTGGTACAAGGTCTCACTATGCAGCTCAGACTCATAGTGATCCTCCTGTTCACAGCCTCTCCAGCACTGGGATTGCAGGTGTGCGCCACTACACTCAGACTCAGTAGCTGTCTCAGTGTACGGGGGGGGGGGGGTGGATTGGGGTGGCATGTAGTATCTGGGATGAAACTTAAAAATTTTTAACTGATCCAAAAATATATAAAAATTGTATGTATTTATGGGTTACTACATGGCATTTCAGTGTATATATATATATGATACTGTTTAAATCTGTAAATAAATCTATTTTCTCAAAAAAATTAAGAAAAATAATTATCCAAAAGACATTTATTGAGATCTGTTGCAAAACCAAGTTGGGTTTCTGTGAAAACATGAGAGGTATTGAATGTCACAAGTAAAGCAGTTAATATTTATGTGAACAACTTTTGCACATGAACAGAGCTTTCATGGATTTTGAAGTGGAGGGTTATGATAAAATTTTCTATTCCAAAGAAAATGATAAGACAATTACATTGATTCTAACTGTTAACTTTATTTTTTTTTCTCATTTTTAAATCCTCATTGTTTTTTTTGTTTTAATCTTCACAGTTTCATGGTAAGGATTAGAAGGAATGCTATCATTTCTACCTTTTGAAAAAAATTAAATCAAGATCTAAGAAAGTCATTACTAATGTCACTTATAAAATATCTCTATTATAAAAATCAATTTTGAGTTAGAGCCATACACCCATGAATAATTAATTAATACAGTTAATTAGGGGGCTGGTCAGATATCTCAGGGGACTGAAGCACCTGCTTAGGCAGAGCACAGAGGCCAGGGTTAGATCCCCATTGTCCCATGCCAGCCCAGCCCCCTGGGTGTTCTGAGATGGCTATGAAGACTGGGTGTGGTGGTGCACACCTGTAATCCCAGTGCTTGGGAGGCTGAAAACAGGAGGATCACTACGAGTCCAAGATACGTAGTAAGACCCTGTAGACTCTGTACTTAAAAAAAATACAGTTTATTGACTAATCATGATTTGTTAGAAAATTTTGACATTTTACAGAATTGTTTTATTATGTGGTACCTGATTTTCTTGGAATCACTGCCAATAAATGTATTACAAAACCTATTTGTGAAATGGAATAACACTGGCTAAGACATAACTGTTGTGTGAATATTGAACTGATTATATCTAAAGTGCTGTTTCAGAGAAAAAACAAGAGTCTTAATATTCTTGGAAATTGTTTCAATGTTCTCTACTTAGAGAGAAAGATGAGAATTTGTTTGTTATATGGTGTTGCCTTACTGAAGAATGGATTGATTTGAAATTAAGTGGCAAGCACCTTACAATCTTAAGACTTGAAATTGAGCCTAGGAGATAGAGGAACCAATTATCTGATGCTTAACTTCCTTCCAAAATATTGCTAATGAGAAACTGTATGGGCTCTAGATACAAGGGAAGTGAGGAAATGCTTATATTCAGGACATCAATGTGCCAGATACAATTCCATTACTTTTTATTATGAAAATACAGAAAATATGTATAGATAACTACCTGCTCTATGTGAGTAATTTAGTTCTTGTTATATTTTCCCCTAATCTTAACTTATTCAATATTCACTTAGAGATGTCATCTTTCTTTCAATCATTTTCCTTCATGTTTTTATCAAATATTTTTTTGCATTTTATTTTATTTATTTTTTAATAATTTTATTGAGAAACAAATAGCAATGACACAGTTTCAAATCAAATTGGTAAGACAGTTTCAATAATTAACACATTGTATAATTCTTCCTAGTGGTTAATTGCTGTAGAAGATGCAGACATGATATCCTATTTACAAACACCATTAGAACAAATCACTCTATTCATTACGAGAATGTAAGTATATATCTATCCTAACCACTTTGAATACACTGATACAAAATGGACATTCATCTGTATCCCCTTTTTTTGTTAAGTTCCATTATTTGAATATTATACGTGTGTAAACTCAGCAAAACATTCTAAAGAGTCCAGTAGCCTATGATAGCATTAGGTCTTCCGCTTGACTGGCAATGTCAGAAATTGTTGACCTGAGTCCCGCTGGACATGGTAGTACATGCCTATAATCCCAGCACTCAGAAAGCTAAAACAGAAGGATGGCTGGGAATTCAAGGCAAGCCTGAACTGCATGGTGAAACCCTATTTCAGAAAGAAAGAAAAGGACAAAATTTCTCTATCCTAAACAAAAGGATAATCTATTGCTTGTGGCTATAGAATTTAACCCTTCAGAGGTTATCGGTAACTGAGAGATACAAACTCTTTTTGTGTATTGCCAAGTGGGAATACTTGACTCATAAACTAAACAAAATTAATAGATTTTTGCTAAATGGAAGATAGGAAGAAGAAAATACAAGAAAAACTGGGAACAGATCTTATAAATAAGGAGAGGAAGAAAGGTGAAAGGGAGGAGAGGGACATAGAGAAAAAGAAGAGCCAAGATATATAATATACAGGTACAGATTCCCTACAATGAATATGATCTTTACGTATATCAAAAGCATACCAACAAAATTTACTTTAAAAGTATCGCTTCTATATTTGGCAGATTTTTATGTTATCTTAGATGTCTGTATATCCTCTTCTATTTCATTTTCTCTATTTCTTCTTTGGGGATTTTGTGTTTCTTTAATTCCATCATTCGCTGTTTTTCTCTCCTAGGTTGAAAATAAATTATATTTGTAGATTTTTATGGCTATCCTGATCATCTGAAGGTGTTATTATCAGTGCCTTCCTGAAAAAGATCACCAGAAGGTTGCCTGTAGTAAAAGTTGGGTTTCTAATGGCAGTGAAAGAGACAGCACATCCTGAAGAATTGAGGAATCTCTCAGGAAAATGTTAGGGATGTGTTTGTTGTGGGGATCTGGGCTTGTCTTAGGTGACTTGTGATGGGCGTGGCTTAGGAAATCAGTGCTTTGTTCTGATTTAGAGACTGTCAGAAAACAGAGCAGAATCAGTTGTATGTTTGGGAAACAACAACATTCTATCTGAAAAGCAGGAATAAAGGAGCGGGGCTAAAACTGTATTGCTGAAGAAGCAATAGACATTCCTGTTAGCCACAATAGAGGGTATTTGGTCATTATTATGGACAAAGGTCGTGTATTTCTTCTCTTGAGACATGAGTGCTCATTGCCTTTGTGTTGATCCATCATTACCCTAAAGTGGCCTTGTCTAATGCTTGTACTCTGTTAGATTATTCAGATTCATTAGAAGAACATCATGTCCTCACTATAATAACAAGACCAATTCTGTTCTAATATCTGTCAAGGACTGCTTTTTTTCTTTCCCTACAACAGTAATAATTATCACAGTTGAAAATTATTTACAATTTGCCTGTTTCCTGAAAAACACAGGGACTTTAGAAAACATTATCTCCTTTCACTTTTGTTTACTTAAATGTTATTATTATTCTTAGTTTTATCACGATTTTTAGAAAATCCTGCCTTGTTATTTCTAACATTATTGCTTTATACTCTCAATGTTTATGTACTGTAGTCATGGTTTTTTAAAGTTATTATTTGGTCCTTTTTATAAAAGGCCATCATTTTAGGGCCATTTACTTCTGCTTGACATTTATCATTTAGAGGTACCACTGGAAGATTCGGTTCCATAGATGGTAACCTCTCAAGGTTAGTGTCATATATCAATTTTTTGAATGTTCCTATTCATTATCATTGCAAATACTGTCTCACCACAATTTTGTTTACTTGAAATGTTAAGAGGCTCTGATTCATACCTCTTTGGTAATTTTTATAAAGTCACTTTCTGCCATTCTTTCACTCCTATAAATATATCAAGCAAATTTATATTCTATATCTGATCATACTAAAACCCCTCACCTCTGTGATCCCTATTTTTTACTTTGTTGTTTCTTTTAGCTTATGATTCTTCTGTTTTGATCATGTATTTAGCAATTTCTTTTTTATGTTAAGCTTGTGTTACTTTAATATTTGATGCCTATATTTAAAATGTATTATTCTGATGAGAATTTGTATTTATTCTGTCAGGAACCCAGGGGCATTATTACCCTAGGATTGTATAAACTCATTTTTCATCTTGGGCTTTGGGGCTCATACAAACAGTATGAATTGAGACCCCCACCAACCCAATTGGGTTCAGACAATTATAAGGTACTTGGGGGTCTTGTTTTTCACCCCCTGCAGTATCATGACCAAGATAGACATAGAGACATATATCCTTACTACATTTTACTAATTACCTCCTGAGGTGCTTTTTCAATGTCTGTACCCATATGTGGGATCTTTATTCTAAATCCCTATCCTTCCTAGATCTCAGGGTTTGTTTACACATGGGGCAATGTGTAACTCAGGCATTAAGTTAATACCCACAGAACTTGTTATGTTTGACTTAAAGTCTATGTCTTGTGAAGTTGGTATTACTGGGTATTGACCTTATATTTCTGTATAATCTAGATCACTTTTAATTTCATTAAGATACAAGCTTTGTATATTTGAACCAATATCCCTTTGTTGAGAGTCATTTCTTAACACTGTGGTATAAGGTAAGATGGCCTTTCATTCTCTGGTGTTTTTTACCTGTCAATTCCCTTTATCTGATTTATGTAAGCCACTCTTATGCTGTCTATACATTTTGTGTGTTTATTGTCTCCATTTCCCAGCATAGGATTTCAGATGTATTAGTGCAGACGTTCTGTGTCTTTGTTTACTGTTGTAGTCATAGTACTGTCATCCCAGTGGCAGTTTCAAAACAGTTGATCAGATCTTCTAGAATCCCTTCTGATATTTATGTGTGTCTATTTCCCAGCTACACTGTGCTTTGCTTGGAACACCAACATATTGTCTGTGACTCTCTTTTGAGAGTTACTCTTTGCCCTTTAGAACTGCTTTACTCATGCACACATAGAGGTAGAAGCACAAGAACATTTACACAGTGACTCTAAATGTGCTTTAGCCAAAGATTTACTGATGTAAAAATACTGAGGATGTAAGGTTCACTTCAGGCTGAAGCTGGGAGTGTGCTTCATGCACTCCCTCATGACTGCTTTCTGGGTGTCTACAAGTCAAATCACTTGAATAGGGAATTCTTGTTGCAGAGTCTGCCAGCTTAAGGCTGCTCAATAAATATTTATTAAATGAATAAATAAATATTTCTCTGCAGTCAAACATTTCTGTCAGTCTGTTATGCTACTTCATATTTTCTGTCATTTCAAAATTTGTTTTTTTTTTCTTTGATTCTTTCCTTTGGATTTTTGTTAAAGTCAAAAAATAATCCACTTTAACCAATATTCTGATTACTCAGTGCTGTGCTTCAGTATAGAATATTCTTGTGTCCTGGGCTGTGATTTTGTTGGTTGGTTTACTGTCATTGAATGAGAAAAAATCAACCTAGGCAATTAGTTGTCATTTCATTAGACTATTTTTGACTACACCTATGATCCTTTGGTTGCCTTCCAAGTACAGCTTTTGGTATATACTTTCCTTATTGGTATGTTTAAAGCTCTTACCTAAGTTTAACAATGCAAACAGTTTTTATTTAATGTTCATGCAAAACATAAGATGACCTTCTGCTTCCTAGGTAGTATGATATATGGTATATGTGAGTTGAAGACACTAATATATTTCTTGATTATATAATAGAAAATACCTTTCAACATTAAATTCTACTCTCTCCTTTAAGACAGTTTTAACTCATCATCAAAATTTAGCGTTGAAATTATTTTAAATTCCTTGACCTGCCTTTGGTATCTCTATTTCAGTCACCAATCTTAATTGCTTGCAGAATTGATGTTTTTACACAAAATCCTATTACTTTCTGATTTTAAAGCCCTTGCTTGATCTAAATTCTTTATGGGAGAAATTCTCAATTTCTTGTCCTACTTATAAGTACTTTAGGAATTCCTTCTCATTCCCTTTCTTCAGCCCCATTATCTCTATCCCTAACATTTATTCTAATCTCTACTTGGATTAAATTGCATCTTTTTCCAATCATTCTTTGTCCTTTTGCCTCCATTAATTTAAAAATTTCATTCTCTTTGCTTTAAAAATGATTCCATGGCTTTGTTAGGTGGAATAATCCTTATCATAGTCCAAGTCATGTTTGAAATATCTCATTAGCAACATTTAACCCAACCTGTATTTTCTACCCACATCACACAAAGTCAGCCTACTCCTTTCAACTAACACCCAAAACACTTTATGCCCATACCACTGTGGGTGGCATGCTTGTAGCTCAGATTCCATTTGAAGACTTATTTTCCTAGCTTCTGAGAATGCTGCTCCTAGCAGCTCTCAGCTCTTTACAAAAATATTATTTGTCTTCCAAGGGCTACCTCACCCAAACTTTTGCCCACTTCTCAGGAGCAGATTGTATCTAATGGCATGTTGATATATAGAGGTTATAAGCCCTGGCCTCTTGTCCCAATTTTGGATACTCTGTAGGACCTCTCTGGGATCAACTAAGGAAATTATTAAGTCTGTATGGCAAGCCAGACCCTTCCTATGTTAAATCCCTCTTTCTTTCTTCCTATAAAGGCATTGGTTCACAAAGTACTCCCTCATATACTTCCAAGAAAATTAATTTTCTCAGAGTCTGTATCCCATGACAGTCATATGATAACACAACCATTATTTCCCCTGCTTAAATACGAAAATTTTTAAGATGGTGTCATGATGGTCATTTTTGTTTCCTAAATATTTGATATGGGCCCTGACACAGTAGTTCAACTAATATTTCTCAGATGAGTAGGTGGATGACTATTCTATAATTCTGACTACCTAGATATTGTGGATTGTGTCTTGATGTTCCCCCAAAGCCTCATGAAGTCATGGAGTTTTTTGGAGGTGGTTAAACCTGGAGTTTGTGATTGATTCATAACGCTATGCTTGGATTAAGGGTGCTGGGATCAAGGGTGTGTGACTACTGGATCAGACCACTGACTACACTGGAATCTCACTAATGCTGGTAGACTGGATGCAACATAAGGGACAGAAAAATGCTGTCTCCCTTTCTTTCTTGTTGCTTTTGCTGTCTTTCACTGCCATAAGCTGTTCTTCCCTACCATATTGCACTTGCCTTAGAGCCAGATGAATATGGACTGAAACCTCTAAAAACGAAGAGCTAAATAAATCTTTGCTTCTTTAAATTTGGATGTCAGGTATTTTGTCTCAGAAATGAGAGGAAAATAACTATGGTAGTGGGGTAGACAAAAATCTCATCCATTTTTCTCCATATGAACTTATGTACTATTATTGACTTGTGAGTTTTTCTTATTCTGAATATTAGTTTGTGACAGTAGTTGGAATATATCACACTGATTCTTCATTTACCTTAAATATAATTAATAACATTGAATTTATTCACCAAAGATTAAAAAAAGATCTACATGGGGCTAAATTTTCAAAATTTATATGAGCAAATGTCATCTCTTTTTAAGAATAAAATATGCGAAATATGGTTTCTTTATGAAGTTAGACAGTGTATTTTTAAAACAGGAAAGCTAGATTACTCAATTACTTAGACTTATTCTTTCTGTAAATTATTAATTCCCCATTGTGGCTTTCTCAAGGCTTTCTCCCAGGCTTATTCTAAAGTTAAATGGGCTTTCATATTTACATGCTCTCTCTATGAGACCATAAGTGGATAGGTAGATAGATAGATTGAAAATAGATAGATAGATAGATAGATAGATAGATAGATAGATAGACAGACAGACAGACAAGCAGGCAGACAGACTAGATAGATAGATAGATAGATAGATAGATAGATAGATAGACAGACAGACAGATAGCTATCATCATCATACAAAATCATTTAGGCATTGTATGTCCATGCCAATTGCTTATGGTCATAAAAGTGGAAGAACTTCTATTCTGAGTTAAAATTATACTTAACATTTAATTTCCTAAGAGCAAAATATTAAAATCAGTAAATTGTTTCTTTTAATCTCACCCTTGTTCCCCATCACCAATCCTGCTATCAACTTTAATGGTTTGCTTAAAGCATGACCTTACGTAGGGATATTAACATTTAAAAATTGAATAATTTGAAAAAGACTGTCCTTCAATTTGAGCTGTTCTGCACATCATATCCTGTGCTCCATAGTTGTACTGTAGCAACAAAGTGCCAAGGATAATGATAGGTGGTGTCTTTTTTCTTCACTTCTCTACCACCTTCCTATTCTTCCTACATGAGTTTTACTTTTACACTTGCTTTTCAAAACCCTGTTTAGATTGTGTTTTTCTCATGCTATGGTGGATGTGCTGACTAGAATTTTCTATTCATTGCTGATTTTTTGTTTGTACTATCTTATTCTTCTAAAGCTGGAAAAGAGAAATCACATTGCCCAGACTCTTGCAGCAAGGATTTGAAATATGAATTAGGTCCTTTCAATCAGATTCACTCAGAAGAGACTTAGAAGTCTGACTCAATGCAGGGACCAAAATATAGAGGAGGTTTCAGCTGGGGTGCAAAATTCATCAAGTCAAGAATTTCTACAAAAAGCTCTGACATAAAAATCAAGATTTTAAAATACAATAACCAACTTTGTGTATGTCCAGAGGAAGGTTCCTAATGCTTGGATTGCGTCTATGGTAGTATATTTTTACACTACAGAGTTTCAGTAATGGCCTGTGATTCCTGCTTCTCTAGGGCTTCCAATGATTTTATAAAACTTGAGCCTATGATTTAAATCTCTCTTTTCTTAAAATAACCAGAATGATTTGTGTTTCCTGCTGGGAATACTGACTTATGCAAACACAAATTATAAATACTTCATGGCAGCACTTTTTTTCTCTGTTGTCTTTGAAGTTTAGAGGGTAAATCTTACACCAGTGAGTTATTTACACTGAATAACTGCAACCACCTAGTTATAAATTGTCAATATTGCCAGAGATGGTATTAAATAGAGCCTTTCTCTAAATCATGAGCTAAAAAGTACTTTTGCCATCTAGCTTGTAGTGCTAACACCTATTCCAAGAAGATTTGCATCTGATTTTTTAAAATCTGTATTTCTTCCTTTGACATCATTTTTTTGCCAGCATTAAACTGGAATGGAAAAGCATTGTGAGACAAAGGACAGAGGTTGGAAGACCAGCCTAAGATCTACAACTCAGCTCTTAATCATATATATATATATATATATATATATATATATATATATGACTTCAAGCCAATTCATTTGTCCTTCTAAGTTTTTTTTTCTCTATCTAAAAAGTGAAAACACTCGTAATATATGAACACAAGTCACAGACATCCATGTAGTGCTAACTGTGTGGTCACTGGTTGAGCTGACATATGTATTTCAGCCACTTGGAGGTCTCTGAGCTTTCACATGATTGATTTTAAGTTCTTTTTATGTGTCCATAGATTCTTGAGTAAAGCATTGTTTTTATCTGACATCCTAGGCTACTAGATTTAAGTCTTCATGATTTGGATATAAGACAGATCAAAGTGTGCTAGATTTTCTACTAATAATGTTCATTGAAGTAATATTTTAATAAGGTTTGCATGTTTTTCAGATCTTATAAGTCCCAAATACCAACATTATTATTATTATTATTATTATTATTAACTTTTTTTGGCGGAACCAGGGATTGAACTCAGGCCCTTGTGCTTGCCAGGGAAGCGCTTATTCCACTGAACCATCTCCCCAGCCCCAAACAAATACCAACATTATTGAGAAGCTCTGCTTTTACCACGAATAGTACAATTTTTACAAGGGTGGAGTATCAAGTAACTAAACTTAATATTAGCAAAGTCCAGGCTTCTGCTAAAATTTCTGAATATAAATGTTTTTACTTGCCTAGGAGAAAGAATTATGAGTCTGCAGTGAAATATTGCAGAAAATTGTGTTAGAATTGGAAGCATCAGTCTATAATCAATTCTTAAATGGGCTGAATAATAATGTATTGGATAAGGTTATGAACTCTGAAATCAGGTTACCTGGGTTGGACCTTCAAGACCACAAATTATTAAGACTGACTTTTTTCAGTGTGTTTTAGGGAAGAGTCTGCAGGGTGTTCAGGATCTCACTACTAGATTGGTCTAGTAGTGATCCACATTTTTACAACCTCCCAAGAGCTGGGATTACAGACACACACCACCATGCCCAGTCTCAATTGCTGTCTCAGCATGCCCTGAGGCTGGAGCCAGCACAGCAGGCTCAGGGATTGAACCCCCTGCCCCTGCACCTGCTTTCAGGTGCTTTAATCTACAGAGATATTTGGCCTTCCCAAAACTGCCTTTGAGTCAGTTAATTAACTTCTTTTTATCTAGTTTGATCACTTATAAAATGAGAATAAAAGGGATATCCATTTCACATAGTGATTTTGAGGATGTGAGGGATGAATATTTGTCAAAAAAATTAAAAAATACTTGGTACAGAATAGGTTTGTCTTCCGTCTTTTACTTCAGCAGACTACACATAGGCAGCGTGAGTCTTCTTTATTTTACCATGTTTGACTTTTTCTTGAGCTTGCTAGAGTTTGTTCAGGTAGAAATTCTCCTCTGGTTAATGAACTTAATGCATTTATTCTTCATAGGTACATATTTTTCCCATTTGACCTTCGTCGATCAATTATGCTAATTTTCTATAAAATATCTGTTAAGCATAGAATATTTATTTCTATAGTTGTTTACTTTGATACCCGATAGGACAGTTTAACAATTTTGTAGCTTCACTTATAAAAGTTTCCTGTCAATCACCTTTCCTTTGATGCTTCCAGCTTATTTGAACAAGTTAAATTTCTGTCATATGCAGGCTTCCACTTCTTGATATTTTAATAAGTACAATCCATGCAAAGAAAACATTAGGCACACCCACCAAATACTTGATGGCAGAATAATAGATATGGCACACAGTGTATTCAGCAACCTTGGGGTAGGAGGTAGTGGTTTGGAATAAGCATTGAAGTGACTAGAAAACAATAATCCTAGGCATTCCCAATGCCGTGGTGATAGTTTGGGGATCCAATTCTCTGGACATCCTTTTGAGAATGTAGAGTCTAATTATCTATGTCCTAGGGTCTCTTGGGTTTTTATATAATGGGAAGGTCAAATTTGCCTATTCTCTTTTATTGTTCTGGGCCTAATTTTCTGTCTTTAATAAACTGTTTTCCAGAACTGAGCTGTTGGTTCCACATCTTCTTGCATCATGTGAAATAAATTTCCCTAGATGCAGTACTAGTTCTCAATACAGTCTAATAGCTGATCCAAATTCATGCTATCAGTGCATTCTCCCAGATTATACCATCTGTTTGATTTAGCATTTGTCCAAAATTATACTGGATTTTGATGTATTAAGTAGCACTGAGGGCTGGACATTACATTTCGTTTAAGGTTTATATTTCGGTTAAGACTTAATTATTCGTTACTTTCTGGGTTACTATTTTCACCAGAGATTACCCTGCATGCCAAACTACTTTATCTCTCAGCAAGTGATGTGCCTAAAATTGAAGTATTCTAGAGTCCTCCTACAAAATTTTATAGACATTGTATTCTTTGTATTTTCTCTATAGCCCTTGGAACTGTTTGTAGAGATGAAGCTCAGTTGGACAAAATTTAACATTCAGGGACTGGAATCTATAAAGCTTGCTTCAAAATTGCCTTCAAAATTGGATCTGAATGTTTGTACATTCCTTATTTATTCATACTTGTGTAAGCTGGACTTTTCTCTTAGAATGACTAGAATGAAAAGAGAAATGAATTCCCATAATTTTGTAACTAGTATCATGTCCTGTTTTCACAAATAACTTTAAAATAGAGTCACTATAGTAACCTGGAAATGTGAATCATTTTTGTCTATTAAACTACATTATTTGGTACTATTGGATATATTTTTGAAGTACTTTATAATAATTTCTTTGAATAGTTATTCCTCACAGTGGTCTTATGATACAGAGAATTATTATCATATCATCTTCTCTTTTTTTCCTTTGGGGAAAAGTAAAATTCAGTTTATAACTTGTTAATGTTACCAAGTGAGTCAGTTGCAAAATGGGATTTGAAATCTCAGTGTCTATGTCCCTGATCAGTTATTATTTTTATTCTACTCAGATAACTCTACCATTTCTCTATTTATTGTTCAGTCTGTCATTTCTTACTTCAACAAAAATCTAATTAAATTCCTTAGTGCTACATCTACCTTCTCCCATACTAATTATTTTATTTTGCTTTGCATAATTTTATCAAGCGTGTTAAGTGAAAACTTGTCTAAAAGCAGGATAGATTAAATCATTTTTTCATACCTTCCTAACACTTTGGATGTTTGATATTACTTAGTAAAACTAACAGGAAATTATATAATTTTTCATGATCAAATTAATGGTTTATGCTAATCAGATTTTCAGTTTTACTTACAATTATTTACATATAATTTAGTAAATATTAAATATTATTTTTGATGGTGTGATACATTTATACATGTATTGAAGCCATGGGTTGTGTCTTCTAATAACACAAGGAGTATGATACAAATATTAAAAATCTTTGGAAACAACAGCTGACGTCCCACATGAGCATTGTAACCTTTGGTAGTGATTTATTCTCTTTATCTTACTATTCTTCATCTATATAATGTAATCATATTTACCTCACATAATTCAATAATGGTAAACTAAGGAAACATATTTTGAAAGTACCAGACTGCCATATAGACAGCAAAAACATCATTATGCATCATTGTCACCTTCTATTTTTTATTTGTTTTCACTGTCACCTCCTGTTTATATAGAACCAGACACTAAATCTAAGACATATTACTCATTATAGGTATCCAACAAATATTTTTCACTTTTAAAACATTTGAATAATAAACAACATCAAATTTTATCACAGTGTCTTCTTAAAAAATTCTTTTCCTTGCACCATGTATTTGTAATTATTGAACAAGTAGGTATGCTCTAATTGATTTTGTTTTAAACAGCCATTTCAGTAATTTGGTAACGTTCAGAAGCTCAGTGTCCCTTCTTTTCCTATAATCAAACATGTACAAAATTTACTTCACTTATGTTTAATATCAACAAGAAAGGAAATTTCAAAATATTTTTAGAGGGAATTTTGAGAAATGTGAATGTGTTCCTATTAATGTATCAGGATTCTATTAGTTAAACAGAAGCCACACTAGGAGTTCATTAGTTGGGATTTAATATACTGAATTGAACATACAGATGTTAAATAAAATACCATATATGATTATTAAGGGTGATATGTCTACTTGAGTTGAGCCTAACAAATGAGGAAAGCACTAGGTGTGTCCAGTTGATTGACATGTAAACCACAAACTTTAAAGGGGAGACCCACCCTAGGTGTGGGTGGCACCAACCAATAGCCTTAAAGACTGGACAGAATAAAAAGACAAAGAAGAAAAACATCTCCCCTTTTTCTTTCAGAGAAGTTCCCCTCTTCATCATTGATTTTGGACATTTGCTACAAGTTCATTCAGTCTTCCACTACAGATCTTCATTCTTCCAATGTAGACCCTTCAGCTTTCCAACACAAACACTGTGTATCTACAGTGAGCTCCAGGCCTTTGACCTTCCTGTGGCCCTCTAGCATACAACCACCTAGCATTCCTCCACCTCTGATCTGGCAAATGGTTGTTGGGGCTTTTCGACTTCTGATCCTATAAGCTTACCTGGTAAATCCTTTGTATCATCCTACATATATTTGATATTAAATCTATTCCTTTAGTGAATTTAACTGAATGTCACAGTTTTGACCTAAAATAACCACAAAAATGTCATGTGTTTGGAAGGTGATTGGATTATAGCTGACTTACCTTTAGAAGGTGGGACTGGATGCTGCACCTGCCCTGGGGCAGGTAATTTGCATTACAATGTAAGGTGGGAAGAGAAGCTAGCTGCTTGAGCTGCTGCTACTTCTCCTTTTGTGTGTTCTTGCTCTTTGCCACCACCATGAAAGGTTGCCCTCTGCCATGTGCCACTCTGTCTTGGAGCCAGCTGAGTATGGACTGAAACCTCCAGTAACTGTGAGCTAAATAAACCTTTCCTTCCTTCATTTTGAGTGTCAGGTATTTGTCCCAGCAATGAGAGAAGAGTAACTAAGACATACCTGCAAAAGTTTTGACCCTCTCTAAGTCTTAGGATATAAAAGAAAATTAATTGGGCTGAAGAGGGTCTCAGAACTTACAAGAAACAAAGGCCAAATTTGCATTGTGACTGGTCACTTGATTCTGCTACTTTCTGCTGTTAGAGCATGGACTCTACATAGAGGGAGCTCAGGTGTCTGAGGAGGTAGATTCTACAACCTGGATACTGTTGGTACCTTTCAGTAGGCACAATATGAATGGTTGTTGGACTCTCAAAAGGAAATTAAACTAAAAAATTGATGATGCTGAGGCATGAAAAAAGATGCAGCCCCTTTTCTTTTCACTTGCTTTTCAATGTCTCTTTACTGTCTTTTATTGGTTGAAGTGAATGAAATGTCAACTATCAAAGGAGTATGAGAAATACAACATTTGGAGTTTCAAGTATAACATCACCGAATACAATACACACGAGTATATTTGAAGATGAGCAACAAAAAATAATTAGTGTGCATACATAATTTAAAGCAATAGTAACAACTTACTCTAGTAACAATTCTATTCCAGAATATAGATAATATTAAATTTCATCCAAATCCATGCATATATCACAATTAAGTTGTATTCCTTGTAGAAATTATGGCTTTGACTAATGAATAGAAATTGATTGTGATATAATTCTTACCCTTATCCATGGAAAAATACATCTGTATCCAAAGGCCATTTTTTCTGTTCCTCTTCTTGAAGTATGTGCCTTTATTGTTCTGCACCTGAATGTGCAGATTGGTTTTTCTTTGTGAAGCATGTGCTTCAAGAAGCTCAGGAAAAAGTACAATAGCAGAAATTGGGTATCATGAATCTCCCAGAGAGACTGTTGAACAAGCAAGGTTTCATGTGAACAGAGAGGTTCTTAGATTTCTCAGACTCTCATTTATTTACTGAATCAGAATGATGTTGAGGCATTTAAATGCTTCCTTTGAGAACTGTGTAATAGGATCTAATGTTTACATGATGTCTACACCATTGATTAGTCTAGTGGTTTTTTTCACAACTACAGTTCATGGAGTATAAAATTATTTCTATTATATGAACCTTGATAGTGATACTTTCAAAATTGTACTTATTACAAGGAATATATATATATTTGAATTTCAATAAAAATTAAGTCAAAAAATTTAGTGCACTCCAATTTTTTTCCTCTTTTTCTAACTTGACGAAGATTGAGACCTACAAAGAGAGATTTTTGACAAATAAATCAGACCTGATATAGCTCTAACACCATTGCACAATAACAATTATTTAATATGTTAGTGGCATGTTTATATTGGAAGAATTTCATAGGTTTATTCCTGCTGTTTTGGTAAGGGAAAACTGATATTTTATCCCTGAGATTTGATACACAAGAGGACAATAAAAGAACTGGAAAATGTATACTTATATTGATTTACAAGTATCTGAATGGATATATCCCTAAGTTGATGGAAAAATGGATCATATCAATATTTTTGTGAAGAGAACAGATTGATACATTCCTCACTCTCACTACCTTTTCTTCTACTCCATTAAATGTGACATACTCAGACCCAGGTTTAAGAGACATAGCATTTACCTCTGAGACATTAAAAACTGGAGACAAGTAGCTAACACTGAAACACCAGATGTCAAACTGCTGACTGAAACAATCTTGATAGTTTGAAATAATAAGATCTAATCAAGATACATTCCAGTGGAATAAACACAAAGGCAAAAATTTGGGAATATGATTTAACAGTGGGACATTTGCAAAAAAATGACTACATGAACAAAATGCTCACATAATGGAATGTGTCTACCGATAAAAATCAGTTCCTCTTAAAATCAGTTCTTCTTCAAATACATTGTACCGATATCCACATCAAGGGAGACTAGATTCATGACTCTTAATGTGTGAAGTGTCAGATGGTAAATATTCTCTTCCTGGTAATCAGCTATACTCCATACAATCCATTTATAACCCATCTTTGTTGTACCTCCCAGAAGTGTCTTGGCAGTCATGGCTAATTACCAGTTGGCCAGTGAAAGTTCTTTACTCTCCCCACCTCCAAGACAGTACTTATGAGGGATAAAATAATGCTAAAACTAAGGCTAAGGACCAGTGACTATGGAACACAGTCGTCTTTTTTTCCCTCTAGCATAGATCTTGAATATGGATTTTAGGGAAACCTGCAGTGTGTCAGAAAAAAAAATAGACAATAAATTTTAAATGAATTATGATATTTCTAAGAGTTTCTTAAAATTCCAGATGTAGTTTATTCATAATAACTTACACAGTGAAGTCACATCTCACTTTCCTTCCCTGTATCAACAATAGTAGCGCAAACCTCTCTTTTCCCAAATCATATCAATGTTCCAAAGATTATACTAAATATTTATCTGCTCCATTTTATTTAATTACTATAATAACTCATTAGGAAGAGGAAGAATTCAAGGGTTAGTGAACCTAGAAATTTTCCTAGACCTACCTTACCAGTCACTGCTAAAGCTAAAACTTTAAATCTGGGGCATTTCACTAGATAAAAGCAGCTCTACCTATAGTTTACAAACAGTCATGCACTGTATTTGGAGAACTTGAGTCTTAGGGGAGCTCTAAGCAAACACGTTGTTGAAACACTTCATGTTTTTGGACCTTTACTTTCTCTTTTGTAAAATGGGTTCACTGGGATGGAATGACAAATATGGTGCCCTGCCATTCTAATACTGCAGATTTAGGTTTTTTTAGAATTTGAATTTTGTTCTTTAGCTCTGGGGAAACCGGGATTTCACTAAAATATGTCCCTTTGAAAATAATTATTTGTATAAGAAGTTCTCAGTGCTGATTCACCCCACTTACCAAGGCAAAAATAATAACAGATGTGCTACTTCACTGATGGGATTTTAAGGAATGATATCAAACATCAAATGTAAAAATTAGTACTATTTGTCACTAGATTTCAAAATGATTTTAATTGGTTTGATATTTTTAACCTTATACATATGTCAGAGGATGTCAAATGCAATAGTATTTAGTTTCTCAGAGAGCGGAAAACCTGAAAAATCTGTGATAAGTGCCTACACATTTGGTCGAGAACTGCCAGCTATACTTGTGTCAGAAACTTCCCATATGGTATAAAAAGTCAGTGACTGGGAGAGACTCAAGGGAAGCTTTTGTGTGGTATTGAGTGTTTCAAGTGATAGTTATATGAATATGTTCACTGCACTAATTCATTCAGCTGCACATGGATATACAGAAAAGTATATCATTATAACCTTTACTGGAAATTGTCATAGAAAGGTCAGATTACTAACAACTCTAGTCAGTTGCCTCCTGGAGAAATAAGAGACAATTGAGTATTTGAAAATGTTACTGAATACATTAAGTTAGAGAATTGTCAACCAAATATGAAGAACATGAAACTTTTGATGACCCTCACCTCAAGTATATAATATTTTTATTATACTTATCAAGACATTTAAAAATTACTCCAAGATGGTGTCACTCTAGAATCTTTGGCAGAAAAATCCCAATTTAAAAGTAAAATGGTAAAACTAATTCACACTAATATGTTATAGACTTTGAATAGCCCCTCTCTAGTGACTTTTTGTTCTAAAATCAATTAGACCATTGAGGAAAAGAATGCAGACAAAATGGGGAAAAAATCACAAAATGATGGAATATGAGGCATCAGGAAGGCATATATTTGAGGTCCAGGATTCTTTCAAATAAAAAAGCTATTATGCTTTGCTATCAATTAATTTTTTTCTATCCTTGGTAAATTTAAAAACATAGATATGAAGTCCACATTTTGCAGAAACTGATGTATAGGTTAATATATTTGTGTTTAAATAACTAAGCAACTATAAGATCATAAATTATGATCATAGTCAAAGCTATATTGAATGGGATATGTAGTAACTCACTCACTCAACAAATTGCCTATTGTGGCCTTAAAATGTCCCAGTCATTTGGAACAATGCCATGAACAAAATGAGAAACACTTCCATTTGTATAATTTTTGATTTGGCAAGGGAGGAGGGCATTTAAAAGTTATTGCCTCAATAATTAAGTATGAGCCTGAACAATTCTGCTAAGCAGCATGAAAGTATTCAATTTTCTTGACATTGTCTCTATAAAGGTATCAAAGTATATTTATGTTGAGTATTAGTATCATTTTCTGAGCATGTGCCTCTCACAGCAAAATTTATCTACAATTTTATTCAATTTTTTAATTCCATTTTGTACATTAAAGTGATGTGTTAATACTATTAACATAGTATATGTATTTTTGTAACTATATACTTGGGAGAAAGATCCTTCTCTTTGAAAATACATTTTGTTTATCTTAATTGTCTTGTGACATTTGTGTTGCTATAGCTACAATATACTTATTTAGATCATTTGTTCTTAATTGAAAGGGAGGTTGCAATTCAACAAGATTCTGTTATTTTGCCAATTGGCTGAATTTTTAAATGGGTCAGTACTGAAGCTAGTTTTCAGTAATCACTGCTTTCCTGGCTGCAGGTTTATTTACTACTTAAATGTAGTGTATTATTAAAAAATGCTAAAACAAAAATGAATAAGTTCTAGATGAATCTGCTTTCAGTACAGGGAAAAACAGAATCCTGAATATCACTGTATACTGCAACCAGTCCAGAAATCCAAAGTCTAGGGCACTGATCTAAAAGAATTATAGATTTCTCAGAAATACAAAGTTTTAAGGGATTAATAATTGATGAAGGTGTATTTAAATATCCAAATTGCAAATCCAGGATTATGTTGCCTCCAGATGTTTTATTATAGGTTTATTCATGAAATACATGATATTATTAATCAATATTCAAGTTCATTGAGCATGTATTTTTCCTTGTCTTGCCTAAATGTTACTGTAGTTTTTATTTTTCCATCACTGGGACAATATATCCGACAACTGGAAAGGAGGAGAGATTTATTTAACTCATAGTTTCAGAAGTATTGGTTGACCCCATAGCGTAGGACTGACTCAATCGCAGATATGGCATGGCTGAGGAGAGCTGCTCAACATCTGGCATCCAGAAAACAAGGGACAGCCAGGGGATAAGAATACATGCTTCTAGGGGCTGGGGAGATGGCTCAGTGGAATAAGCGCTTCCCTGGCAAGCGCAAGGACCTGAATTCAATCCCTGGTTCCAACAAAAGAGAATACATGCTTCTAATTTATGTCCACAGGGCCCACTTCAGCCATGAACTTATCAGTGGATTAATCCACTGAGGAGCAGTGTTTCTATGATCCCATCATCTAAGAGTTCCACCTCTGAACACATGAGACTTTTAGGGACATTTTAGTTCTAAATAATAACAGCTTTCATTCTTGTTATTAAAACTGTGTGTAAAGTTTTAAGCATTAAAATATTATCCAATAATCACAAATACTTTTATGAGATATTTAATCTGTCATTCATTTCTATGTCAAAATGTACTGTCTCAACTCCTCTTTTGAGAAACATTTACAACACTGAAATTAACATTGTATTATCTTTCTTCTCTACCCTTGTTCTGGAGATTGAATCCAGGGCCTTCACATTGAGCTACATCCCCAGGCTTTGTCTTAAATTTACTTTGAAGCAAGTTCTCACTAAGTTGCTAAGTTTCTCAGACTTAAGTTTGTTTGTATGACTTGTTTTCATTTGTTAATAACTGAAATAAAATCCAGAAGTTTGAGATTTTCTTGCCACAACCTTCTAGAATGCTGGTTTACAGGTGTGTACCACTTCACTCATTTTATGACATATTCTCTATCAGGGATAGGGAACCTTATAGAGCATTCAGTGATACAAACAGCCTGGTACAGCATACATACTATAGATTTGCCACCACACTTCTATATCTTTAAACTTGTCTCCTTTCCAAATAATACATAATAATATATTATCATTTGGTAGCCCTTTTGATTTTTTTCATTGTTCAACAGGAATACATTTTCTTGCAAAGTGAACAAATAAAAACTATTTTCTTTTCTCTTGCTGGCTTCCAGATTTTTCCAAGAAAATAGTACTATATTTTTTTGTCTTATTGATTTTATTTCAGTTATTAACAAATGAAAACAAGTCATACAAAGACAAAGATTCTTTTAAGCTAGTCTTTCATGAGAGAAAAATAATCAAATTTTAGTACAAAGAAAGCTTCCCCCAAAGCAATGAGTTTCTTAATAGAAAAAAAGAAAGAGCAGTATAATTAACCTTTCTTACAAAGAAAAAAAAAAGAAACTAAAATCTGTTACAAATTTTAAAATATTCTTAGTCCCAGAATATAAGCCCATTTTGCATGATGTACTTGCATGATGCATGTCTACAAGGCAAACCAAATTCAGCCACCCAGACTCCCTCCTTGTATTCAGTGTCAGTGGAAACACCGCCATTGCAAGTTCAGATGTTTCTTCATCCAAGTAAGAACTATTTTCACCAGCCATAAATCCATCACCTAGTGCATCCAAATCTGCTTCTTGGACTCCCTTGTCTAATGTTGGGATGCCATAACTGGGGCTCAGTACTTCCTGAGTTTCATTTGTATCTTCCATCATATCCTTTATTTGGTCTTGTAAATTTTCAAACTGGTGGATTGTCACTTCTGTGTATGTTTTTTTTTCACTTCCTTGATGCTCAGTTTCATAGTATCCACTGCAGTCTTATTGTCCTTCAATGACCGCATGGTATAATTGGCTTGGTCCATGTTAAAGGACTCTTGGGCAAGGTTGTCCCTCTGCTGTTCATGCATCTGGTTTTGTTTAAAATTTGCAAGGCTTTCTGGTTAGCCACCTTTTTTTCAGGACTTTTTTATTTGATCCTTGTACTTAGCTAGCTCAGCATCTAGTCAGGAAATCTTATCAATAGATTATGCCCTGCTGGCCACTGTGCCAATGCAGTCAGTCAGGCTGGGCAGTAGAACCTTGGGTTCTGCTTTCCTGAAGAATCCATTCATCTTGTGAGGTCATGAAGAAAACCAATCACTGAGGGAGAAAACTAGAAACAGAAGCAGAATCGCTGCATGGTAGTGTATATTTAGATGTTGGATACCCTGTGTTTCTGCCCACCAGTAATATTCATCTATTAATAGTAATGTCTCATTTTTACCCACAAATCACCTTTTACTTCACAGCCTCATATCTTTGCTAAGGTATTTTCTGAATATCCTTAGTATTTTGAAGGCAATTCAGATGCTATACACTTCTCTTTGGCTCCCCTCATCTTTCTGTTGCTATTTTCTTTACCAATTTGGGAGCTGTCTGTGAATCTATTTAAACGTGGTACCTCCTCACTGTCATTGGTTTCAGTGTCTTCCACAACAACTCTGATACTTGTATATAAGAACTTTATCACATAGATTTGCAGTGGGGAAACTAAGGTGACAAGGTTTCATGCTTGTGAAAATCCTCTGGTAACTGGCATGGGAATGATTATTATTACCCCCTTCTGTTTCACATTCTGTTACCTGGGTATTAATGTACTGTTTATTATTACACCAATATCACTCAAACACCTTTGGTTTTTTTAAAAATGTATTTAGTATAGGTTCTACAGGGTTGCACTACACAAATCAGACTCATAGTAAGTCTCCTGTTTTCAGCCTCCCAAGCACTGGGATTACAGACTTATACCATCACACCCAGTCTCATTCGCATTCTCAACATGCCCTGGAGGTGGGGCTGGCTGGGTATTGGACCCCAGACCCCTGTGTCTGCCTAAGCAGGCACTTTAATCCACTGAGCTATCTGGCTGGCCCTTCAAACTCCTTTGTCAAATCAAAATAAGCTACTTCCTTCATCTGTGCCTTACTGCCATGATATCTGGCATATCACGATGTATCTTGGATAGGAAACAATATTTTAGAAAACAGTATTACCTGACCTTTTTCATCAGTTTCTTTTTCTTCTTGTAGTCACACCTTACAGTATAGGATAACTAGTACGTATACCTAAAATATGCCATACAGATAAACTCAAGTAATTCCTTCTTTGTAGCTCCACCTACAGTTCTGTGAGAGGGTTTTGAATTTTGTTTGATAATAAGGAAGTTTGTTTGACTATCATATCCACCTCTCATACTCAGTCATATTGTCTCAATTATTCTTCTCTCATTGCTGGGACAAATACCCAACACTCAAGATGAAGGAAGGAAAAGTTTGTTTAACTCACAGTTACTGGAGGTTTTAGTCCATACGCAGCTCCAAGGTAATGTGGCACATGGCAGAGGGCAGCCTTTCATGATTTCAGAAGGCAGCCAAACAGCAAGAGCATAAGTGAGGAGTAACAGCAGCAGTGGCTATAGAGAGGAAGTCTGTCTCTATGTCTCTCCTATGTTACATTTAGGCTCTCTGCCCCAGGCTCGGTGTAGCACTCATACCCATAATCCCAGCAGTACTGAGACCCATAATCCAAGTCTTGGATCATGAATTAATCATAAACTCTATAACTGTGCCTCAATGACTGCATGAGGCTTTGGTTGGGAAAATATATGCAAACTGCAACACATGTTTAAAAACACACTGTTCTGTGCCTTGTTCCCTAGATCCAACTCTATGTCAGATTAGAGATCTAAAATATAATTTAAATCAGTATCAAAATTTGATGGACCCAATGCAGCCAGGGCAGTAATAAAAGAACTAAAAGTGTAGTAAGTTCAGAGAGCAGAAAATTTTAAGGTTCTTAGAATAATTATTGAACCTATGGCCTAGGGAAAAAAAAAATCAAAGAATTAGATAAGATTTTTTCCAAAGGAGTGGTTTCTCATGAACGCTTATAATGATTATATTGCTATATTAAAATGTTTTTTCTAGTCCCCTCCAAGTTCACCAGGTTCAAATTTATGTATCTAGCTTTTGTCATGCTTTACCCCAACTGAGTATCAAGAGAAATGGAAATATGAATCTGTAAACATGACCTTCTTCTACAAAATGGTGTGGGGGGTGCAGATGCCATTTCAAAAGCTCAGTATCAATAGCACGGTGTTAGTGAATCCTTTCAGAAAATACAAGAAAAGAGAAAAATTCCAGCTAACTTATAAAATCTGAACCACAGAGGATGTAACAGACTATTTCAAGATAAAATGAGATGTAGGATGGTGCTATAACAGCAGGGTATTTGTGATTTATAATACACAGCTTTAGGAACTAAAAGCTTAGAATGAACAGGACCAAGTAGATTTAAAACAGCTATTGACCACCACTCATTGGCCAGTACCCTCCATATCAGTTCTAAATGAGTAATAGCCTCTATAAACCTCCACACAGAAGATACTTATATAGAAAATAGGCACCAATAGTAGGTACTATATTATAGAAACTACTGTGAAGACACAAAGCAGTAAAACAGTAGTATAGTACTGGGCTTAGCAGCATTGGGATCACCACAGAATTTTTAAGATATGCAAATTCTCTGATCCTTTCTGAGATCTCGTAAATCAGAAATTTCAACAAGAGTCCAAAAAATTGTTGTTTAATCTTTTAATACTCTCTGAAATTTTGATGCATTCTTAAGTTTTAGAATCATTGATTTAGGGATAAACTATAAATAAATTTACTTGCATGAGCAAATCTTGGCTAATTGCTTAGGTTCAGTATTCTACAGGACTAAAAGAGGCATACAACAAAATACATAAAATTCAGGGTCATAGACCTTAGTTAAGACACAAAACACCATTTGAAGATACTTTTTAAAATCCAAATCAACAATAGAAACAATGACATAAAACAGGATAAGATTAATTATAACCATTTTTATAGAGTTGAATGTTTTAAATGTAGTTTTGGGGGCAGAAAAAAAATCTTATTTCCTAAGATTAGAGAATGGTTTGGATTGTAAGGAAAGTTTTTAATAGAGATTGGAAAGACAGAGAAATTGGGAGAGGACGTTCACAAAAATCTTTTGTTTTTCACTTATCAAAGAGAAATTAATGTCAGTCTCTTGAAAACTCTTCCTAAAAATAGAAGAAGGAATATTTCTAAACTCAAAGAAAATTTAATGAGGGCATCATCACCCCAATACCAAGCCAAGGACCCTGTATGAATACCATATACCAGAATCTATAAGAAACAGCTATGAACTCTCAAATAACAGTAAACAAATTCAACTACATATTAACGGCAATGTATAACATGATTAGTGGCATAAGTCCCTGGGATACATGGAGGATTCAAGAAATGCAAATCTACCTGCCACATTTACACAATGATTTTTTTTTATTTTTATTTATTTACTTATTTATTTTTTGTATTTAAAGTAAAGATCTACAGGGTGCTCAGGGTCTCACTACTATGTGGGACTCACAGTGATCCCCCTGTTTAGAGCCTCTCAAGAGCTGGGATTATAAGTGTGTGTCACCACACCCACTCTCAATTGTTGTCTCAGAATGCCCCAGGGGCAGGGCCAGCACAACAGGCCTGGGGATCGAACCCCTGGCCCCTGTGCTTGCTTGCAGGTGCTTTCATCCACTGAGCTATTTGGTCTGCCCTCAGAATGAAATTTTTTTTTAAAAAAACATCTCAGTACTTGCAGGAAAGGCATTTGACAATGTCCATACTTTCATGGTAAAAATTCTAAATAAACTCAGCATAATTGCAACTTATGGGACTATAATAAATGTCATTTATTAAAAGTCCAAAAAGTTGTATTATAGCATCCAGTGGGGGGAAAATATTTTATTCTAAGGCTCAGTGTAACACAGATACTCACTATTTTCACTTCTATTCAACACAATTCTGGAATTATTAGACAGAAGAGTTAGAGAGGAAGACACAAAGGTATTAAAATTTGAAAGATAGAAGTCAAAAGGCCCCTATTTTCTTTGGACTTTGCAAAGATTTTCTTTCTAGAAATCCCTAAACACATTTATAAAAATATTAGAGTAAATGATTTCAGCCATGTTAATCTAAAATCAACACACAAACATCAGTAATATTTGTGTTCACAAGAAATGATTCAAAAACAAATTAAGAAATAATTCTCATTCACAATATCATCAAATCGAATAGGATAATTAGGAATATATTTTTCCAATGAGGTAAAAAATATGTGCACTGAAAATCCTTAATACATTGATAGGAAAGACACAAATAAGTGGAGAAATTTGCATTCATTGCTTGGACAGATCTACATTACTAAAGAGTCCATATGGTAACCAACCAAACTATAGATTCAACAATATCTATCAGAATCTTGATTACAGGTTTTCACAGAATTAGAAAAAATCAATCCTAAAGTCATTTGGAACCACAAATGAACATACATAAGCCTTGAGAAAGAATAAAATAGTAAGCATCACACTTCATGATATTGAATTTTTCAACAAAATTTTTGAATCCTAAAGGGGGGACTTTCTGGGAATATCATGAAGCAGTGAACAGCAACAAATCACTCTCTGCAAGATTGGGAGACCAGGAGCTGGAGTATAGCAACTTGCAAAAGAGATAAATGAAAGTAGATCCTTAAGACCCAAGAAAGTTCTGAAGGGAGAACGAGAGCACATGGGGAGAGCAAAGTAGTGGACCTCAAGGCAGAAGAGAAAGGAGTAAAACTGTGCATTCTGTCTGACTCCTGGCTCATGTTATGAGAGAGGAACCTCCAGTCATCAGGAGTATGGTGATGTTGGGGAACCCTAGAAAGCTCCATGAAGAAACACACCAGTGTAGTGGAAAAGTGGATGTGGTAGGCTGCAACAGCTGGTGAGTGACTCCAAACCAAACATTACCAAGAAAGTTTGACAGAGTGTCTGACACTTTGGGGAGAGGCCATCTGAACCCAAGACTCTCAGCAGCCATAAGTTGGGACTATCTATGAGATAGCAGTGTCTGGGTGAGGCACAAACCTGAGAGATGCCCAGATTCAAGGACCAGTAATCAAATTAGCAAGAAACAGTCATAATGTTGTGGGCTGAACAACTTAGGTCACAGGCCCACAGCCAAAGAATGTGATTAACCTGAACTTCTTCAGAGTTCAGTTGACAGCCCATCCTATTTGAACTGAAGCCTTGTTATGATTATACAATATTTATCTGTGTTCTGTCTGCTTCATTTGTCTATCACTGGCAATAGAGACTTGCCCTAAAATAAACACAACCACAAAACCACATATACCAAAAGATAACCATAGACTTGAAATCACAGCAAAAATTTAAAGAACATAAAAGATACGCCATGCAACAAGAATCTGAGAATATTATTGGTAACTATGCTATTTGAAGACAAAGTGGATTTCAAACTAATACTGATGAAGAGAAATAAAGTTCACTCCATGTTGAAGAGAACAATCCAAGAAGAAGAGATAGCAATCATAAATATATATGAAATAAATACCAGCATATCCAGCTATAAAAAGCAAATACCAATAAATTTGAAGTCATATAAACATCAATAAGATTGTAATGGGCGAGCTCCATACTCCACTACTACAAATAGATCAAATAGACAAAGAAATCATCAACAAAGAAATATCAAAGCTTAATAAAACCACTGAACAAATGGACTTAGTAGATATCTACAAAGTGTTCCACCTCACAACATCAGAATACACATACTTCTCAGGTGTACATGGGATATCCTCTAAAACAGATCACATCCTTGCTCATAGAACATGCTTAAATAAATGAAAGGGTTTTGCAATTATCTCGTGCATATAATTGCACCATAGTTTAATAAAATTGGAAATGAATTGCTAAAGAAACCATGAAACTTGCAAAACACACTTTTAAATTAAATAAAACCCTCCTGAACAACCAATGAGGCAGAGATGAGATTAAAGAAGAAATTAGACAGGCCCTATAATTAAATGATACAGTCAATACAACATACCAGAACTTATTGGACACAATAAAATCAGTCCTATGAGGAAAATTTACAACTGTAAATTCCCACATCATAAAAGCTGTGAGCTCAAATGACATGAATTTGAGCCTCCAGCTTCTAAAAAGAGAAGAAGACATTAAATCCAAAGTGCACGTGGGAGGAGAAATTATTGGGCAGAAATTAGTGCAATTTGGACTAAGAAAATAATACAAAGAATCAATTAATCAGTAAGTTCTTTTAAAGATTAAATAAAATAGAAAAACTTATAGCAAATTTATCATAAAGGGTAAGAAGAGACTCAAATAACATGAAATTAGGAACAAAAAGTATGAGATTGCATTGGATACTGCAGAAAACCAGAAGGTCATGAATAGCTACTTTGAGAACATGCACTCTAATACTATGGAAAATAAAGAAGAAATGGGCAAATTCTTAGCTATGTACAAATTACCAAAGTTGAATCAAGAGGATATAAAAATTCTAAATATCCCAATAATAGTCAATGAAATTAAACATGTACTTAAAACTTAGCAACAAAAAGTCCAACTTCTTCTGGGTTCAATGCTGAATTCTACAAGAAATTTAGAGAAAACCTAATGCTGCTACTCCTTAAGCTCTTTAATGAAATTTCAAGGGAAAAAATCTCAAACTCATTCCTGAAATCAACCATTAACCTCTTAAAAACCAGAAAAGTGTCCAATTAAAAAGAACCACAGATCAATCCTCCTAATGAACATAGATGCAAAAATCTCCAATAAGATACTGGCAAACAGAATGCAGCAAATCATTAAAAATATTATACAATATGATCAAGTAACATTCATCCCAGGGATGTAGGGATGATTTGATATGTACAAAATAATAAATGTAATTCACCATATTAATAGAACCAAGGACAAAATACACACATGATCATCTAAATAGATATAGAAAAAATTTCACAAATTGCAACTATACAAGTTAAAAGCCCTACAGAAAATTGAAATAGATGGTCTTTATCTCAATCTGATAAAAGCCATCTAAGGCAAACAACATCCAATATCATACTTAATGTCCAAAACTAAAAGCCTTCACTCTAAATCAGGAAAATATAAAGCATGTCCTGTGTCATCATTTGTATTCAAGATAATTCTGAAAATATTAGCCAGAACAATTAGGCAATAGAAAGAAGTAAACCAAATGAAGATACTGAGCCGGGGAGATGTCTCAGTGGAATAAGTGCTTTCCTGGCAAGCACAAGGGCCTGATTTCAATCCCTGGTTCTGCCAAAAAAAAAAAAATGAAGATACCAAAGAAAGAAGTTAAATTGTCATTATTTGCTGATGACATGTTACTCTACATAGAAGACCTCAAAAACTCCACCAAAAGACTGGAAGAAAGATAGCCTTCACTGAAATGAAGATAGGCTCTTTAATAAATGATGCTGGGAAAACTTGTTTTCCAAATAACAAAAATTAAACCCATATTTGAATACATAAATATATGAATATTTTTCACCAAAAATACACAAATTAAGTATAAATATATATCAAGGAGGAAAGAGCTAGAGAGACATATTTTTTAATTAGTAGGTCAGTTTCAATAATTAAAACATTGCATATTGTTGTCTTCTTAGAGGTTATTCATAGTACAAGATGCAGACATGATATCCTGTCCAAACAATATTAGTACAAATAGTTATTCTCATTGAATTATGAGAAAGAAGCTGTACATCTACCCTATTTTGTATAAACAGATAAAAAGTGTCTTTTATTTGTATCCTTTTTTTGTTTACTTTTGTCAGAGATGGGTATTTCATTGCCATTTAAATATTGTAAGTGTATGAATTCAGCAAAATAATCCAATCTAGTCCAGTAGTCCGTAATAGTAGTGGGTTATCCATAGAACTGGCAATGTCAGAAGTTGTTGACTTGAACATTTTACAGCTCAGCATATTAACATGGTTTTACTTTTTATACTTTGTTTTTATACTTTTCTGCTGGATGGTTAAGACAAAGATAAAGCAAGACCTATATAACAAGAAATGCAGCTATTGTATCCGATAAGGTCAGTTAAATCCAATCAGGTTTTACCTTGTAGCACAGTTTGTAGATCCTTTGTCAGTGTCAGCCATATGGATGAGTCACAGCCATTGCTTGACCAATTTGCTCACAGTGAAAGCCAGAGAGAATGTTTTCTCTCCATGTGACTCTCCTTAGGCATACTCTACATCATCGATTACTTTCTTCTGTGTCACCATAATCTCCTTGATCAGAAAATTTGGGACACTACTGAGTTACAGGATGTTACAGTACAGGTTCTCCTATGTCCTGAGTCCTCACTGACCTTGAAAGGCTAGGGCCAAAATGTTGGCTGTCCTTGCAGCCCTTCTTTTTCTCTAATTTTTGGTCTGCAAACTTAAGTTGTTAACCCTCCAGAAGAGAAGCTTAATGATAGTATTACCCTATAACATAAAAGTTGAGTTTAACCTCACTGTCTGAATATCAAACATCTTAGACATAACATGGAACAGGTATTTTCCATTGAGTATTAATATGGTAAACTTGAAATCCCTACAGAATGTGAAGAAAAAAATTAAAAATAGGAATAAAGAATTACATATTTTTACACAGAAATTTAAAAATCTAACCATGTACATCACTGTAGCAGGACAGTCCTATGACATTATTTTTTCCTTTTCTCTTGTTTTCATTTATTACCCTTTTTAAAAACAAACATTTACTTGATAGTATGACAATAATTGATATGGCATGATAAGACGTACATATTTAGAAGACCAGAATGACAGGCATTCCAAGCATTACCCTACCATTACACATTGCTATCTTCAGTGCAGTTGCTTATTTCTGATTAATGAGACCAGAATGTTCATGTGCATGTGAAGACATATGGAAATGATTTTCACCTTGACCTCAGGAGAATACTCTTAATAATATATCATCCCCTTATTGAAAATAGATCCATATTAACCTAATAATTCATATTTCTTTCTTAGGTTTCAACTAAATCCAGGTCTTTTTAATTGATTTCAGGCAAACAAATATGAATTAGCTTGCCTTCCTGCTCACAAGAAACTTATAGTCTTTTAGAAAAGATAATATAGCATTTTGTTTTATAATTTGCACATGTAATAATTAGTACACACTAGTTGAAACTTAATGGCTGAATATTGTACCTATTAAATTTTTATTGACAATTACATATTTCTACACAGAAATTTAGAAAACTAAGCATTCGGTATCTGTATATACAAAATAGTTAGGATAGATATACAGCTACTTTCTCTTAATTCAATGAGAAGAAAGATTTGTACTAATAGTGTTTGGACAGGCTATCATGTCTACATCTTGTACTATGAATAATTACTACAAAGACAACAATATGCAATGTATTAATTATTGCAACTGTCTTACTAACATGTTTGGAAACTCTCTCATTGCAGTTTGTTTCTCAATAAAATTAATAAAATAAATAAATAAATTTTCATTGAAAACCAAAAGGCTTGAGACAGGTATAATGATTATATGCCCATCAGACTACATATGGAAAGAACTTATGAATTTAATCATAAGTCTTTTGTTCACTTTCCATTTTCAGGGATACTTAGCTAATGAAATGTTTTACTGCAGCCCTGACTATGCCATGGAATCACCTGCAAAGTTTTTCCTTACTGATACCATGGTCCCATGCACAGAGTTCCAAATTTGTTAAATGTCAGTGAATTCTAAAGTGCATTGAAGGGTGACAACTTCTCAGATTCCAATCAGAAATAACAAGTCATAAGCCCTAAATTTCTGAAGATGTAGGATATATGACTGGAAGAATCTTGACCATTTTTCAAAGAGATAGAAATAACTTATTCTTTTTCTTAAAATAATGAAATTGTAGTTTGTAGCATCTCTCTCTAGAGTCACAGCCAAAAGTGAAACCATTTTATTGAATAAATCTCTTAATTGAGAACTGAACATTAGGTCATTTTCACATTTGTTTTTAATTAAGTGTGTCTTGTTTAACAAAATGTAGCTTGACCTAGCAAGAATTTTAGTAAAAACAGAATCCATATGTAGCAAAAAGTAGTCTAGACTATTCATATTATACATGAGTCTACTAAAATCACTCAAAATGAATATCTATCTGAATTTATAAACTAGAAGATACAAATTCTTTTTATGTACAGTGGAGTTCCTATTAAATTTTACTTGAAATAAATTATTTCCATATTTTTATTCAATGACATTTGTTTCATGAATCTTAACTGGAAAGCACAATATTTAATCACTAGTTTATTGATTATCCTTATGATTTAACTCAATGAGTAAAAATATTTTTATTCTACATTTTTTTCTTTTTCAGAGGAGAAGGAGATTGCAAAATGAACTCCAAGATTTTCCATTAAGTTACACCCCCAGCCCTGTTTATTTTTTATTTTTATTTATTGTACTTTTGTCACACTGTCTAAGTTGCTAAGATTCTCAGGCTTGGTTTGAACTGAGAGCCTCTTGTCCTAACCTTTCCAGAGTATGAAAGTTGTCTCTTTTAAGAAGGAAATATTTTGAAATAGTTTCATACTGATTCAGTGATGAATTAAAAATAATTCCATATTTGAATGGAAAAATTGGTATATAACAGGTATGACAAACAAAAAGACTAATAGTTTTCTATATGGTGAAACATAGAAGCAGATAGATATCTGCTTCTTCTGTACACAAGATAAATTCCAGATTGATTATGATCTTAATGTGGAAATCAATGCCTTGAATTTTTGAAGAGATAAATAAAGCTTTCTGATTTTTGTGTAACAAAGAAGTACTTAAACAAGATATGAAAACAAAAGTCCCTTTTACTCAACTTGTACAAACACTATGAAAATCAGGGTGGGAATTCCTCAAAAAACTAGGATTAGAAGTGCCATGTAACCCACCTATTCATTTTCCTTCTGATTATTTTCCAGAAGAATTGATAACATCATACCACAGCAATATGTGTGCACCCATGTTTATAGCAGCACAATTTGTAATAGCTAAATCCTGGAAACATCCCAAATGTCCATCAATTAAGGAATGGATATATGTAGTATTTTTATACAATGGAGTATTACTCAGCTATAACAAAAGATAAACTTGAGGCTTTCATAGGTAAATATATACAACTAGAGACCATACTAATAGGTGAAATAAAACAGACCCACATGGATAAACATCTTGATTTCTCTCTAGTGTAAAAAATTGAAAGAGTAAATAAAATCTGAAAGGTACAGTACATACTGTGAAAGGGAAATAAACTGCTCAAAAGGAAAGAACAACTGGGATTGTGGAAAGGAGAAAGAAAGAAGGGGGGAAATATATATATATATATATACACACATACAGCTAAAATAACTATACTATCAATTTCTATTGGTTTATTGAAAAGAATAGTTAATGCTTGTGTGATCACTCTTGCATGCCCATATCTGGTAATCTGAGCAACTACTTTGAAGATAATAATATGCAATATAACCACCATTGTTA
>NW_004524617.1:15418510-15425244 GCF_000260255.1 Octodon degus
GATAATTATACTACTAATTTCTATTAGTTTATTGAAAGCAGCAGTAAATGCTTAATTGATCAATCAATAGTGCATGCCCAAATCTGGTAAACTGAACAACTACTTTGAAGATAAAAATATGCAATATAACAACCATGTTTAATTTCCTGTCACTTTGATTTAAAATTCTTTAGTTTTTTTTTTGCTTCTTTAAAGAAAATGCAAAAGAGTAAAAAATAAAATTAAAAATGATATAGAATTTCACTAAAGAAAAAAATAGGAATTCAACAATGGTTGTTGTATTACATGTTTTTATCTTTAAATTAGTTGTTTCAATTACCAGATATAAGCTTGAAAAAAGTTTTAAGAAATTAAAAAGGAGAAGAAAAAAATTAAGCATTATCTGGTCCTTTCAGTGCACCAACAAAAATCAGCAGTGCAATTATCCAAGCTACAGATATAGAGTATAGCTGTGTTTTTTAATTGTTCATATGCATTTTAATTTTTTATTGTCTTTAAATAAAAAGGGAAAGCAAAATTCACTCAAAAATTAATGATAATTTATATATAAAATTTAAAGACTTTAAAAACACAACAAAGTGAAAAGATAAGACATGCTAGGAAATTATATTTGAAATACTGACTACTGAAAGAAATCTTATCTTAATACAAATATATAAAGACTATCAGAAATGAATAAGGAAAATAACAGCTAAAAGGTGAACAAATGACAAGATCAGCAATACTTTCATAGGAAATTGAATCAAAATGAAATGACTATGAAACATTAAAATGTTAAGGTAAAATTATCCACAAAATAGAATTACTAAAATTAGAATACTAAGCATAGGTATGAGAAAATGGGAAGTCATTTGGTTCAATTACTTTAAAAAATAATATGCTATCACCTAGTAGTCTTGAAACTGCAGTTTCATTCACCCAGTAACTCTTTCTTGATGTGTTCCCCTCAATTGCTTGCACATAAAAATGACACATGCAAAAGAATACTCTTAAGATTTGTATTCTAAAGAAAAACCAAACAAGACAGATATTTTAAAAATAATTTGTGGTATACAAATTACCTTTAAATTATTTTTTCCAGTGAAGTCCATATAGACATTATGGACTTACATAATGAATTTATTCTTTATTGAAAAAATAGAATAAAAGTACAGACATCCGTGTGGATTAATCTCAGTAACATACAAAAATACTGCAGTGAAATGAAAACATTACAAAATTATAAATAAAGACAAAATATATTTAAAACAAAGTCTAGGGTTTTAAATTATTTTGATAGTGAGATGGGATTCAGAATTGTGGAAGAAAAGCATGATTTCAAAGTTCCATCTATAAAAAATAATTACCTCTATATCTTAAATTTGATATTTACATTGATTTGTTTTCTTTTCATTCTTAATTCCTAAAATGCATATTTTCACACTACTTTGCATACATGATTTAAAACAAAAATATTCCATTCATCAAGCAAAGTAAGAATGGTGATGAACTGGAAAGAAAGTAGAGAGGAGGTAGAAGTATTATAGCCATCTAAGGTAAATAGAAATTAGTGTACAGTCAGAGAGGAACTGAGTGTGAAGAAAAAAACAGAAATAATAATGACATCATAATTATTGCTCAGTGTGCATTTCCATAAGACCAGGCCTCATGATAAAGATAGGATGATCAGGCCTCCCTGCAGGATAATCAATAACTTGAGTTTGTACTATAATTGGTAACACCTGGTCCAGTGAAGTCCATATAGACATTATTCACCTAGGTGGGTGGCTGGAACATCTGCATCCATTCCTTTCTCATACTGCCTTTGTTCTTTTTACATGCCCTTGCTATGTAACCCACTCCCTTCCTGGACAAATATTAACTAAGCTACTATTTGTAATCCTAGAAATTGACTACAGTTTGACCCACATTATATCCACATTGTATTTTGCTGTACAAATTACTCCTTACAAAGGGCCTCAGTGTCAACTAACTTCCAAGATTCCTCCAATATCTCAAGAGTTTTCTTGTTCCCCAATAAACTTTTCAAATTCTTGTTTATTTTTGTGTTTTTGAATTTTAGGGAAGGGTCTAAAGGGTGTTCAGGGTCTCACTACTAGATCAGACTCATAGTGATCCGCTTGTTTATAGCCTCCCAAGAGCTGGGATTATAGGCATGAGTCACCACACCCTGTCTCAATTGCCTCCTCAGCATGCCCCAGGGGTGAGGCCCTCATGGCAGGCCCAGGGATAGAACTCCCGGCCCCTGTGCCTGCTTGCAGGTGCTTTAATCTGATGAGCTATTTGGCCGGTCCTACCTTTCATATTCTTAATCTCATTTGTCCTTGGGAATTCATTCTTTGATTTTGGAGGACATGAGCTTGAAATATTTGATGTCTAACATGTTAGGGATTATGTTTTCTCCTACATCAGAAGGACTGTCTTGATTGCATCCCATTGCAAGAGAAAAGGTGGTGCTGGCCTGAGCTGTATAAAGAAAAACAAGGGATGCTAAAGGGGATAGGAAAAGAGGATATAAAGACACCTCCCAGAGACTTTTACTTTTTGAAAAATTTATTTTGGACAAACTGTCATGGTCTCTCATTACCTTCCTTCTTTTAAATAAATTTTTAAATTGAATCATTTTTGATCCTTGGACCTGCCATGCTGGCCCCACCCCTGGGGCATGCTGAGATGGTGATTGAGACTGGGGGTGGTGGTGCATGCCTCTAATCCCAGCACTTGGGAGGCTGTAAACAGGAGGATCACTATGAGTCTGATCTATGCACTGAGACACTGTAAACCCTGCCTTAAATACAAAAAACAATTGAATTGTAACATATATAGAAAATAATTATATAAAGATGCTCAAGACAATGAGATTTTGTGGTGGGTGTACTGGAAATTGAACTCAGGACCTCATTCAACTCAGTGAGTTTTAGAGTGAATGCACCTATAAACTATTAAGTAATCCAGATAAAGAAGGTCATGAAAAGTACCTCAAAGCCCACTGTATTGCTTAATATGATCAATTTTATTCCTTCATACCTTCAAATAATCACCATCTTGACTTCTTACATCATGAAATAGGTTTTTCCATTTTAGGCTTTATGTGTCTGGAATAATAAAGTGTTATTAGTCTTTTGGGACTAGCTTTCCCCACAGCATTATGTTGTAAATTTCTTGTATTTTACTGTGTGTAGTATTGTGTAATTTTCATTACTGTGTAGTATTCTATTGTTTCTCATATAACATTATTTATATATTCTGTGGTTGTAGAATATTGAGGCTCTTTTTCATATGGGCTTGTTATGAAGAAATCTACTATTACATCTTCAATACACACATTTTCAAACATGCTTTTGTTGAGAATATTGTTATATGTACTTATGTTCCACTTGCATGAACAATCACAGTTTTACAAACTACTTGAGTTCATTTACACTCTCTCAGAAATCTGTGAAATTCCTACTTGATCCATATCACATTTTATATTGTCAGTCTTTTAAAAAATGTTCTGCTACTTGATGTATACTGTTATGTTATTGTAGTTTTAACATGTACTGTATATCTGTGATAATGAAGGAGACAGAAAACTTTACGTTACCTTTGTTGGATATTTAGATATACCATTTGCGACATCTTTAAAATTTTTCATTTGAGTGTTAAATCTTTTCTTTGGTATTCGTGGACTGCATGTAAAAAACTGGGAATACTTTTAGTGAAAGTTTAAAGAAGGACATTATAATATTCAGCATGGCAAAAAAAGAGACAGAATAAGTAAAATGACTTTGTTTTAGGATATTGTTGTAGCATTCTTGGAACAGTAGCGACCTGCCAGTACAAAATACCATCTTTTCTGAAAGCAAAAACAATATTAATTTTTGGACTCTAGATTTACATAGAATTATGGTCCATTTTTCTAAATCTTCACTAGCAAATCAGAGAAGCCCATGTGTCTGTCATTTGCATTGGCTCTGTTGTGTGGATTTGTATTTTCTTTTATCTTATGAAAAGTGGAAATGGAAAAGAGTGGAGCAGGGAAGAGAGAAGGTCTCCTTTAGCACTGCCTTTGGACATGATTGCTGATTTCAGATATCAAAGCATCCACAACATGATAGATCTACAGCACTGTTTTTTTTTATACATTCAGAACAAATTTATTTTATTTTATTTTATTTTTTGCCATAATTTTATTGATAAACAAATAGCAATGAGACAGTTTCAAATCATATCGGTAGGACAGTTTCAATAATTAACACACTGCATACATTCTTCTTAGTGGTTAATTGCTGTACAAGATGTGAACATGATATCCTATTTACAAACACCATTAGAACAAATCATTATATTCATTAACAGAATGTAACTATATATCTACCCCAACCACTTTGAATACACAGATACAAAATGGCCATTCATCTGCATACCCTTTTTTTCTTAAGCTCCGTTATTTGAATATTATAGGTGTGTAAACTCAGCAAAATATTCTAAAAGAGTCCAGAATCCCATAATAGTATTGGGTCTTCCGCTTAACTGGCAATGTTAGAAATTTTTGACCTGAGTCCCCCACAGCTCAACATAACAGCATGGCTTTACTTCTTATATTTTGTTTTTATACTTTCCTTCTGGATGGTTAAGACCAAGGTAAAGCAGGACTTATGCAACAACAGTTGTAGCTTTTGGGTCTGATAAGCTCAGTGAAATCCCCTCAGGATTTATCCTGAGATGCTGTACCTCAGATTGTAGAACCTTTTTCAGTGTCAGCCATATGGATGAGTCACGGCCATTGCTTGGCCAATGTGCTTTCTGTGAAAGCCTGCAAGAATGTTTTCTCTCCATCTGACTCTCCTGAGGCACACTCTACATCATCAATCACTTTCCTCTTTGGCCCCACAATCTCATTGATCAGAAAATTTGGGACACTACTGTTTCAATGACATTACAGTGCAACTTCTCATATGTTCTGAGTCTTAATTGAACTTAAAATGCTAGGGCCAAAATGTTGGCTTTCCTTGTAGCCTTCTTTTTTCTCTAATTTTGGTCTGCAAACTTAGGTTGTTAACCATCCAGAAGACAAGCTTCTTGTTATTATCGAACAACTTAGGCTGCTAAGCTTAACCTCACTATCTGTCTGCATATCAAACATTTTAGGCATAATATGGAACAGGTATTTTTCATCAAGCATTGATATGTTAAACTTTAACTCTCTACAGAATACGATAAAAAATTTAAAAATTAGAATATATTTTTTAAATAGGCATAAAGAATTATATACTTCTCAGGTTTGCATATAACTCCAAAAATCTCACCATATACAACCTTGAAGCAGGACATTCCCACAATATTCCTTTTCCTGTCTCTTGCTTTCCTTCCCCACCCCCTTCTTCTTGAACAACCATCTACCTGAGAGACATCATAGCAGCAACTGTCATGTCATGACAAGCAGCCCATGTTCACTAGACCAGAATGACAGGCACTCCAAGAATGAAAAAACTATTACAAATTACCATCTGGAGTGCAGTAACTTAGTTCACAGGTATCAGTATATATAGTTAGTCAGGGTAAGAATCTTTCCCAATAACTGCTAGTTTAAAAAATCTTCTGAAGATTGTCAGGATCATTGCCTTGCTCATCTTCTACATATAACTGTATGGCTTGACGTTGTCATGTTTCCTGGCTCTTCTCCTTTCCCTCTCTTGATTATTTAAGTCCTTCAGATCCTGTTTTCCTTTTACTTGTATTATATCTTTCTATTTGTATTTCTTTTTTTGAGTTCTTATACTAGGGAGATGGTACTATATTTACACATGTGTGTCTGGTTTATTTCACTTATGAGTATATGTTCCAGTGACATCCACTTTAATATAAAGGCTTGGAGTTCATCATTCTTAATAACTGAATAATACTCCATTGTGTAAAAATACCACATCTTTTTCAACCATTCCTCAGGTGATAGGCATCTTGGTTGTTTCCAAGATTTGGCTATCACAAATTATGCTGCTATAAACATAGGCACACATATATCTCTATGATATGATGTTTTCAGATCCTGTGGGAAAATTCCCAGTAGACGGATATCTGGTTTAAAGGGGATTTCCAGTCCAGCCTTTCTAAGGAGTTTCCATCCATACTGATTTCCATAACGGTTGCACCAGTCTACATTCCCACCAGCATGGAGAAGGGTTCCTTTTTCCCCACAGCCTCTCCAACATTTGTTATTGGGTGATTGCTTTATGATAGCCATTATTTCTGGGGTGAGACGATATCTCAATGTGGTTTTAATTTGCATTTCATGAATGGCTAGTGATGTGGATCATTTTTTCATATATTTATTCGCTTCTTTAATTTCTTCCTCGGAGAAGCATGTGTTCATCTCGAACGCCCATTTCGGGATTGGGTCTTTAAATTTTGGGGCCCTGGTGTTTTTTAGTTCTTTATAGATTCTAGAGAACAGAACTTTGTCTGAGTACTTATTTGTCATGATTTTTTTTTCAAATTTGTGGGTTGCCTTTTCACTTTGTTGCTAATTTCTTTTGACGTGAATAAACTTCTCAGTAAGAGCAGGTCCCAGTTGTTAATTCATTCACCTGTTTCCCGTGCGATTTGATTTCTGTCAATGAACTCTTTGCCTACCCCTATGTCTTCAAGACTTCCTCCTACATTCTCTTCCAGGAGATTTAGTGTCTCTGCTTTAATGTTTAGATCTTTAATCCATTTTGACTTTAGTTTAGTGCATGGTGATAGACCTGGGT
>NW_004524617.1:15426879-15459702 GCF_000260255.1 Octodon degus
CCACTGAGTCTGTGGTTATTACACCCTTTTCATTCCTTATTGCTTGTATTTGAATTTTTTCTTTCCTCTTTTTGATGAGGTTAGCTAGTGGCTTATCGATTTTATTTAATCTTTCAAAGAACCAGCTTTTTGCTTTTTTAATTCTTTGAATAGTTTTCTGTGTCTCAACTGAATTAGTTTCTGCTCTAATCTTCATGATTTCCTCACGTCTTTGGGCTCTGGGTTTAGTTTCCTCTTCCTTTTGTAGTTGTTGAAGGTGCAGCCTTAGGGTATTTATTTTTTTCCCATTCTGTTTTCCTAATGTGTGAGTTCACAGCTATGAATTTCCCTCTGAGAACTGCTTTCATCGTATCCCATAAATTACAATAAATTGTGCTTGAATTATCACTGAATTGTACATATTCTTGAGCTTCTTGCTTAATTTCATCTGTGACCCAGTGTTTGCTGAGTAGGGTGTCATTTAATTTCCATGTATTTAAGGTTTTTTTTCTGGTTTATTTTGTCATTTATTTCCAGTTTAATTGCACTGTGGTCAGATAATGTACTTGGGATAATTTCTGCTTTCTTGCATATACCTAAACATGACCTATGGACCAGTATGCGGTCTATTTTAGAAAATTACCCATGTGCAGCTGAGAAAAATGTGTGTTCAGCTGTTTTTGGGTGGAACACTCTGTATATGTCTACCAAGTCCATTTGTTTCAAGCTCTGATTCAGTTCTGTTATTTCTTTCCTAAGTTTTTGTCTGGTTGACCTATCTTTTGGAGATAAGGGGGTGTTAACGTCTCCTGTTAAAATTGTGGTATTGGATATTAGATTTTTCATGTCCATTAAGATTTGCTTTATATAGTTGGGTGCTCCCGTGTATGGTGCATACATATTTATGAGGGTTACCTCTTCCTCTTGAATTTTTCCCCTAACCAGTATATAGTGGCCTTCTTTATTTCACTTGATCATTGTTGGTTTGAAGTTGAGACTCTCTGAGAATAGAATTGCTACCCCTGCTTTTTTCTGAGGAGCTGGGACATGTAGTATTGTTTTCTATCCTTTGACTTTCAGCCTATGAATGTCTTTATGAGTTAAATGTGTTTTTCGTATACAGCATATTGTTGGATTTTGTTTCCTAATCCACTGTGCCTGTCTATTTCTCTTGATTGGGGAATTGAGCCTATTTATATTGATGGTTAGAATTGAGATGTATTGACTTATGGTTGCCATGTTATTTTCCTGTTGTGGTTTACTCCTTTTTCTCCTGTGTTTAATTGCTTGCCCTATTTAGTTGATGGCTTCTGATCTCATTCGTGGAGTTCTGATCATTTTGCTCCCTCTCCAGAACATCTTTCAGTACCCTGTGTAGGGTTGGCTTTGTCATCACGAAATTCTTTACCTGTTCTTTGTCATGAAAGTATTTCACTTCTCCATCAATCTTGAAAAAGAGTTTTGCATGGTAAAGTAGTCTGGGCTGTAATTTGTTTTCATAGAGGACGTGTAGTACTCTGCTCCATGCTCTTCTTGACTGAATGGTTTCTGAAGAGAAGTTGGCCATAATTCTGATGGGTTTTCCTTTGTATGTGATCTGCTTCTTTTCTCTAGAGGCTTTCAGTAGATTATTCTTGTGCTGAATTTCTGGGATCTTGACTATTATATGTCTCGGTGTGTTTTTCATTGGATTGAGGTTACTTGGTGTTCTGTATACTTCAGTTACCTGAATGTCAGATTGTTTCCTCATATTTGGGAAGTTTTCTGCTATTACTTCTGCCCATAATTTTTTAATGTCATTTGTATTGACTCCTTCTTTCTCATTGATGCCTATTAGTCTCACATTATTCATCTTTGCATCATCTTGCAGATGATGGATTATTCTGTCTGTATCCTCGTTGTTTTTAAGAGATCCTTTCTTATCTTTTCACTAGCTGCACCAGCAAGTTCAAGACCTGAAACTCTGTCTTCATTTTCACTTAAACGGTGTTGCAAGCTTGTGATTGAGAGTTTCATTTCCTCTATATCTCTTTGACTCTGCTTCATGCAAACTATTTATTTCCTGAATTGCTCATTCAAGGAATCTGTCATTTTTCTAATCTCCTCTATTTTTTTAACCAATGTCTTCTTTAGAAGCAGCTATAAATTATTTTACTGCAGTGTTTTTTTTTTCAGATTGGGTTTCCTCCCTATATTTCTGTAGTTGCTTCTTTACTTCAGATGCTATGAGTTCTGAAAATTCTTCTTTTATTTCAGAAAAGAGTTGTGCTCTGATTTCCTCTATATCTTTCTGCTGTTGCTTATTTACTATCAACACTATTAATTAATGCATTTGAGGCGAGCTTGTGTCCTCCTCACTTGTTTTGGGTGGGTACTGTGTTTCCTCCATATGTTTCTGCATTTGATTATTTACTGCAGATTTTATTAATTCAGGGATTTCTTTTTTTATTTCCAATCTGAGTTCCTCTATACCTTTCTGCAGCTGTTTCTTTATTTCAGAAGCCATTGATTCATTACTTTCAGCTGTGTGATTCCTAATTTGTTCTGTGTTAGTGTCCTCTGCACTTTTTACAGGTGGTGTTGGGTTCTGAGGTTGCATTTTGTTCCTTCACATCATTTTGTGTAGCACTGTCTTCTGACCTTTGTTGTAGGTCTTCGTTGTAGTTATAACCTTAGTACATACTGAAGTTCAGGTGCAGATCTACAAAGTCTGGATTTATCCAGCTGTGCCTGGCTTGGGTCTGGCTGCTGTGCTCATCTCCTTCCTGCTACTGCCCTAGAATGTGAGCCTGTTGTGCCCCTGTGGCAAGATGTTCTGCTCCTGGACTAGCTGAGTGGTTCTATCCTCTACCCTTCCTGTAGGGATTGCAGCTGCAGGGTTACACCCCAGGCCTGTATGCCAGGCCTGAGCTGAGCCTGTAGGCGACAAGGTGGAGTAGGGGTAGAGGCAGCTCTCCTACACACTCACTGTGTCTGGGCTAGGACTCAGTCTGTGTGTTCCTGGAAAGTGGCAGAAATTCCTACTTGTTGGTCGGGGTATGGGAGGTGCTGCGGAGTGGTGGGGGGCATCCCAAGGGGGTGGAAGATGGTCTGACCCACGCTGTACCTGGGCTGAGACCCGGAGTTCGTCCCACCGTCGCAGGGTAGCCAGAAGCTCTCCCACACTCTCACCAGACCTCGGCTAGGACTGGGTCTCTACAGCACTTTTTCAATTGCCCTTCTCAACTTAAATTCTGCATGAGGAGAAATATTCTTGCTTGAATGTGATTAGGACAATGGGAGCCGTCATTTTCATTTCTCATATAAACATGGTTTTTAATGATTTACAGAAGAGCTCAAGTTTTAATTTCTTAGAATAACATCTGTTTTATAATAGGATGTGCTGTTCAGTCAATAGATATAATATCACTTCATAAAGATAAATGTTTTCTTATCCCTTGCTTAACTGGATATCCTTTATGGTTCTTGAGAAACTACCCGATGATGCCATAGCTGCAGATACTTATAGAATTTCTAAAACATACTTACAGTCAAAATTTTCCTCTTCACTAGAACTGAAATTCAACATGGTATCCATCTTACCTATAACCCTCTTGAACTTGCTTTTCTCTGAAGTATTGTTTTATACTTTTCTCATTCTGACTTTTCATATGAAAAGTGTTTACACCTGCAACATATAGGGAGTAGCCACACTGTTGTACTCAATTAGGAAAAGAAGTGATGACAGTGGGAAATTGAAATGGGTAGAAAACTGACATCATTAATTTCAAATATGGTTTATTAAAATATTCCCTTTCTGAATATATGATTTTCCAAGGTTAACTTTCTCCTTGAAGGAAGAATGTTTTAGGTGAAGCACGAAAAAGCCGGTCCTATATTAATACTGAAATTGTTTGTGCTACAATTTTGTTTTTAACAAAATAGTCTGCAGAATGTCACTTTCTTCCTGAGAAGAGGAGGAAACATACTAGTTTTAATTTATTGTCTTTCACTTAGGATAAGGTATTAAAAATTATACAAGAGGTACAAGAAAAGTGATGAAGAATGGAAAAAAAATTCAATATGATTTCATGTTAATTTGAATAAGGTTATCTGATAACAAGAGAGTGCATATAGTGTGTGATAATAATTATGGAAATGCTGATGACAGTCTTCATAGACGTCCACTAATGACAGATATGTTTTTCCTTACATTTGCCTTGGAGTAATGCAATTCCTTGAAAAGTGTTTTATTTTCTAAAGAATTCTTAAGAAATGATAGCAAATTCTTCCAAAGTTTCTTTGAGTGGAGTGGACATGTTGACTATTAATCATGATGATTTTTGACATAACCTTAGAGAAGAAAAGAATGTTTGAAGGGTGGGAAATGATTTCATTTATTTAGGGAGATAGATAGGTTTGACTCAATCTGTCATTTATATGAATAGTGCTCTAAAGGGCCTGATTCTGATGCAAGTTGAAAGAACCTGACAAGAGTAATTACCCATCTGCAGTTCACTTGGACATTACACATAGTTTAGGTCTGGTGGGTGAAGTGAGTAGGGAGAAAACTGTCTCTGCACTGAAAGTGGTAATACTGTCCAGCATAGGAAATGAAAAATGAAAGAGGCCAAATTACTGCAATTTAAGAATCTTTAAGTCTTAGCATTGGACCAATTTTTTTGTGAATTTTGAAATAATTAAGTCTCAGGAAATTATACTAGCAACGGGCTCCACTCCAAAAGGGAAATAGAAATGTAAATACAAAGAATGACATTAGAAATCAGTGTAAAAATGATAGGCAAAAGTGCTAGACCCATACAAGCTACTCATTGCAGATAATGATTAACTATGCAGGAGGGTATAGATTAACAAGTAATTCTCTGTTAGATTTTGCAATATCTTTATGTCTGCCAGGTAGACAAGAGAATGAAAATATTCTAGACAAAAGAGATAGTATGTGAAAGAATTTGGTGCATTAGTTGGTGCATAAGCAACTTAGTACTATTCTTAGAGGGTCAAGTGTCAGATATCATTAGGTACAGTGGATAGCCTCCTGCTGGGCCCCAACAATTCCAGTTAATGTTGGTTTGAAAACATTAAAAATGAGGGGTTCCTTTTCCAATGCATTTGTGCTTCTAAATCATGCCTATATGCTGTCCTCTAATGAAATGTATTGGCAATGAGCATGAAGATTTAAGAGAATGTAGACAGAAATATAAACTTAATACCACAAGACAATCAGTAAAATATATTCGAAGTTTTCTGTTCAAAACATTTTCTGACATATTAGATAAATGTATAAATAAATAAATGCATAGACATTTGACAAATCAGTAGGAGTAAAAAATTAAGGGAAAAAATACTGTGTCTCCTACAGTAAGAGATTCACCTATGCAGATTTATCATTCTTATGGATATAAGAGGAGAACAAGGGCCAGCCAAGATAGCTTAGCAGATTAAGCTCCTGCTTAGGCAAGCATGGGGACCGGAGTTCAATCCCTGGCACCGCATATCTAGCTGGAGCCTCTTCCAGGCATGCTGAGCTGACCATTGAGACCAGGTGTGGTGGCACATGCCTGTATTCACAGCACAGGGGATGCTGAAATCAGGAGGATCATTAGGAGTCTGAGCCACATAGTGAGACCCTGTGCCAAATACATAAAGAAAAGAGGAGAACAAGTTGCAGAAAATTTTTTCCAGGTTTCTAAGTTAGTTCGCTTAGCAAAATTAAAGTCTTGGAGGCCGAGCTGCACTATATGCCTGACACCATGCCATCTCTGTTCTTTTAACCAGTGCTTCTAGGTACCACAAGAAGGACAGGTCATACACACTCATGGACTGAAGTGACACATAGAAAGGCAGTTCACTTCTGGCAGGAACGTTGACTCACTAAGGTCAGTGGGTTGGAAAGAACAAGAGCCTATCTGGAATAACTTTGGAAAGAGTGAGTAGAGACATTTCGAACTAAAAGTTGCAAATTTTCAAGATGACTTCTGATGTGTCAAGTCAGCGAGTAGATGCTGGCATTTATTTCCACACGTAGAAGAAAAAGTACAATAAAAATTTATACTTGTTAGAAAACCTACTTCTCTAGGGTTTTTATCAGGATTATGTGAGATAATATATTTAAAATATTTAGAACAATGCCTGACACAAATCAAATGCTCATATAGAATAGTGGATATCATCTTATTTTGCATCCTACCATTATACTTTAGCTGTTTCTAAGAGTTTAGACTCAAAATAAGACATATTATTGATGTGTGCTGGTGATAGTGATGCAAATTTTTAAAATATACCAAATTCAAAGAACAAATCAAAACACAGGCAATTGAAATAGACTTGACCCTTTTCAAAAGTATTGATCGTCAGTAACTACATGAAAAAGTTTAACTTCCCACCATTAGAAAAATTCAAATTAAAACAACCCTGAAATCCTATACTTCTCAGAAAGAGTGGCTATCATCAGGAAATAAAATAATAAACAATATTAGTAAAGCTATGCAAAAAAGAAAAAAGAGCCTTCTACATTGTTGGTGGGAATGAAAACTTGCACAACCATTATGGAAATCAGTATGAAGCCTGGGATATAACTCAGTGACATAAGGGCCTGCCTGGCAAGCATCAGGTCGAGAGTTCAATCCTCAATACCAAATAACTAACTAAATAAATAAATGAAATAATTATGGAGATTACTCAAAAAAAAACTGAAACTAGGACTGGCGAGATAGCTCAGTGGACTAAGTGCCTGCTTAAGTAAGTGAAGGAGCCTGGGTTCAATCCCCTGCACCACATGTTGTACCAACCTAGCCTTCAAGAATGCTGAGTCCACCACTGACACGGGACGTGGTGGTGCATGCCTGTAATCTTAGTGCTAGGGAAGCTGCAAACAAGAGGTTCAAAAGTGTGAGCTGTACAGTGAGAACCTATACCAAATACATTTAAAAAAACCCCTAAAGCTATTAATTCTATTTGACGAAAAACCCAGTTATTCCTCTTTTAGCTATCTTTCCAGAAGAGTTAAAGAAAGCATATCATTGTGATGCATGGATACCCATCTTTATTTTTTTTTAATTTTTTTTTAATTTTTATTTATTTATTTGAGAGAGAGAGAGAGAGAGAGAGAGAGAGAGAGAGAGAGAGAGAGAGCAGCTCAGCCCACCAGGGGGTGGGCTGGCTGGCATGTGGTGCTGGGGGATTGAACCGCGGTCCCTGATGCTTTTGCCAAGCTTGTTCTAAGTAGGTGCTTTAGACCACCGAGCCATCTCTCCAGCCCCGGATACCCATCTTTAGCAGCACAATTCAAAATAGCTAAAGCTTGGAAATAGTGTATATGTCCATCAGCAGGTGAGTGGATAAAGAACATGTACTATTCATGCACAATGGAGTACCACTACGCTAAGGAGAAGGATAAATTTGAGTAATTTGTAAGAAAATGAATGTACCTTGAGAAAATACTATTAAGTGAAATAAATGAGACACGCAGACTTAAATATCCCAAGGTTTCTCTTATATGACACAACCACACTACAAACATTTAAAGAGCAAAATAGAGGATAGATGATAGAAAAATGGAAGATAAAATTTCTGCAAACGGGAAGGAGACCAAGAGATGGACAGAAAAGAAAAGGCGGCAAAGGGAAAAACGAGGAAAAAGATGTCTTATGTACATGCAGCAAGTTCTGAAGAGGAATGGAAATATGTGCTACAAACATGTACTACTAAATTTTTTAAATTAAAGTTTTATGTTTAATAATCTATACATTAATTCCAAAGTTATATTTAATAAAAGTATGAAGACATCCTCTAAGGCTAAAGTAATCGTAAAGCGGGAGGAAGCAATATCCAAACTAACAACACTATTAGAGTTGCCAATTTTTGAGAGAAGGAAGTACATCAATGATCTAAAACCAAACGCATAAAAGCCCATACAACTGTGAGACTTGAAAAGGAAAAAGAGAGGGTTTTTTTTTTTGTTTTTTTTTTTTTGTATTTTAGGGAAGGGTCCACAGGGTGTTCAGGGTCTCACTTCTAGATCAGACTCATGGTGATTCTCCTGTTTAGAGCTTCCCAAATGCTGGGATTACAGAGGAGCCACCAAGTCTAATCTCAATTGCCATCTCAGCATGCCCCAGGGCCAGGGACAGCTCTGCAGGCCTAAGGATAGAAACCTCAGCACCTGCACCTGCTTGTGCTATTTGGCTTGCCCTAAGAATTTGATAGATGCATTAGAAGCACAAGTGATGGGATTTGATGACAAAAAGCGGGCATAAATTTTGTAAAAGGAAGCAGTCTAGGTTAATCCTAACTTGCTCTTCTGTAGCAAAAGAGATATCAAAGGGTGAAAATCAGTTAAATGCCTCTTACAGATGGAGACATTGTTAGAGGCCTTGCAAATGGCCATAGAAACACGTGTCAAGCCCGGATGTATACATTTTCATGCCATGGTCTAGAAATAAATCTTATAATACTGTAAGGCTGTTTTTCTTTGTTTTAAAGAACAGATAAATCTGCATAAAATGTTTAATTACCATTTCTATCAAATCATAAAAATACTTTAATGGTGAATCAATGCAACCAAACATATGACAGCACTCTCTAGGTAATGTAATATCTGGATAAAAAGTGAATGCAAAATAACCAATTAAGTCAGATATACTAAATGCTGCCTCATAAAATAATTTAAAATGCTAAAAATGTGATAGAGATTTTTCTGTAAGGTATCCTTCCCCATGAATTCATTTATCATAATAACAATTTTCAACATATCTTGTTTTAGGGACTATTTGATGTTAAGGTAAAGAAAACCCATTCATAGAAATTTGAGTAAAAATGAGCATAGTGCATTGTAAGAGACACAAAGGGTCTCTTACAATCTGATTGCTGAAGGATAGCACATCTTCACAGGCTGAAATGTTTTGGAACTCATTTTACCTTCCAGTTTCAATAAATGCATACACACCAAATCCTCCCTCTTAAGGACTTCCTTTAGAATTAAATAAATTCAATACTGTACCTGCAGTACTACAAACTGTTGGAACCACACCACTGACACATGTGAAATGCTTTATCACCTGATTTGGTGCACAATAATTTTAGGAGCTATTGACAGCAGCTCTCTTCTTTAGTAATATTTCTTATTAGTATTTCTCATTAGTTCTTTGTTAAAATCACAGCTGTCTTCAAATTTCACACTTCTGGCCTTTCAAGGAAAGACTGTGATTAGTCACCAGGCTGTGACATTAGTATTAACATTGCTGCTAATTTGAAGTTTTCATCATTTACAGCTCAAATGTGTAAGATATATTTGTGCACAGATGTGTCAGCCCAATGGCCAGAGGACAACAAATCCTCCTATTTTCCTCATTATTTAGATATTTTTAATTCTTATCTCTGATGGCTTCCCCTGTCACCTCATGAGTAATTAGGGCTAATACTAGATACAGTAAAATCAAGCTACCCATTTATCATGCTAATTGCAGCTTAATGAGGAGAGGCCTGAGGCTTGAAGACTGGTCTACCTAGAGTCCTATTGGAGTAGAGTTTATTATGGTAATTAATACAGCCTACAATAATTATATTGCTTTACCAGATAGATGCTATATTTACCATAAAGATTCACTACCTTAATACTTTTGAGTATTTAAAGAATAGTTCAGAAAATCATGCTTTGTAGAATTTTATTTAGGAGAAATTATAGTTTAGATCTCATTGTCAGGTATTTCTGCTTAGAGCACAACTGGCTAAATCATTTATGGATCCCAGATAACCTGAAGTTGTGAGATTTCTTGTTCAAACAGCACAAAGAAGGTGTCATAAATGTACTAACCCATAAAGCTTTGTCCTTTCCTTCACATATTGTATTATATTGTATTCATTTTGCTCATGTGTATGCTTCATTGTTCCTTTGGACTTTCAAAACACAAATTCAAAGATAAAGTTATTAAGAACTTAAAGATGGCAATAGCAAGAAGCTCTTCTAATTGTGTAATTCTGTGTGACAGCACTGATTAGTTATACTTCTGTCAAGACAAGCCTGACTCTGAGAGCCAAACTGTAAAAGGCAAACCCCTGTATGAAAAAAAAATGAAAAAGAATAAAAAGTATTGTATAATGCATTTGAACAAACATATTACAAAATATATTGAAAAAGATGAGTGTTATGGCAAAATTGGATTTCAATTTTTTGCTTAGTTTTTTGAATAATCTTTTTTTCTAGTCAATAGGCAAGTTAGTAAGACTTACAGCATTATCCCCATGCACAAATGATGGTCAGTAAATGTTTATACGTATGCTTATATGTATTCTATACTTTATAATGCTTCATTAATAGTCTTCTTGGGAGCTTGTTCTGTTTCTGAATATTTGTTGAAATCAGATTACTAACAGCACTGTACCCCATAGTATAAGCACAGAATACCAGTAATAGTTTAACAAATGATCAATTGCAGGACTATTCTTTAATTTCATGATGTAGCTCATGATTTCAGTGGGGAAGCAATATCTTCTTGTCAAAATACTAGTTATAATAATAGTAACTTCATCTCACAGAATCCTTTGTGATTGTCCTACTCTCTATAATGTAATGTAGAATATCATTTCAAGTGAGTTCTTTGTCAGTTTCTTTGAAAAGTGAATTGTAAAGAAAAACTCTATTTCCAATGAATTTTTAATGGTTAAAAGGCTAAATGGAGAAAGACACCTATTTACTCTCAGCAGATATGTATCAAGTGACTAAACAGTATTAAACTCAAGAAATACAGCACTGAATGAGATAATGTCAATAGGTTTGAAGTGCTGGAGTCTCCTTCTCAAGGTGGTTTCTAGGTTTTCTGTTCTAAGCAAGGACTTGGTCAAGATAAGAAAAAAATAATAGCAAAGTTTTATTGAAGATACAAAAAGAAACAGACTCTACATAACAGCTTTGGTTCAAGCAAACATAGGAAAAGAAATACATTCTAAGTCATGCAGGCACCCACCATTCAAGAGGGAACACAGTGGCCAAAATCTCACTGTTGCCTGTCTTTTTTAATCAACCACTCTTCGGGCTAACATCAGGTCTAGATTATGCTACTGAAAGCAAGTGCAAGATCTCAGCAATGGTCTACATGCAGGGCTTTGGGAACTGTCCTGAGCATGTATTCCAAGATCTTGTCATACCCCCTTTCTCAGCCAATTTTAGCCATACCCTGCCTCTCTTTCTCAATAGGGATAGTTTCTCTATTTATGGAAATTGTAGACTGTTAGACTGTGAAAATAATGCTCAGCACTGCTCATTTCAATCAGATCCACATGCCTGTACCTTAAGAATATTCCTGAATTTGAAGATAGGATTGAACTGAAACTGAGTCTTAGAACATCTTGTATATTCTCAACCCATTTCCAACAGTTTATAATTTTAAGTGAATTGCACATTAGTGACAAGGACAATGAGATAATAGGAAGAAAAATACACTGATAAACTTCTAAATTTGACTTAGTTTGGTAAGTATAAAAAATGAAGCATAATTAATAAAGCAAAAAACCAAAGATTTCCTTTTAACTCATAGTTATTATAGATCATCATTAGAGAGGAGACATGCTGATCACTGTGTTGGATTAATAGCCTGGGCATTTGTCTCACTGACCTCAGATGAAGTAAAAGCACCAGGCAACAGAAACAGAAAATGGAGTAAAAGGAAGTATTATCTACTTTTTCATCTGGGCAGGGGATTTAAAAAGAGAAAGCACTTAAATTGTAGAGGAAAATGTGAAAGGAAAGGATGCTACTCTTCTTTTCCTTGACAGTCCTACCCTTTGAGAACCAGCTGGTAACTCCTGGGTCACCAGGCTTAGTTATTCCTCTTTTCAACTATAGGAGCTTCCTATTAACAGGGAGATGGAGTGGGAAGAGCAATCAATTTTAGGGAGAGAGAAGAAAAGAGAAAGAAAATATTTTCCATATGGAGAAAAAGCAACAATTTCAACAACTAGGGAGTGCTATTCAATAAAGTATTTGCCTGCTCTTATTAGTTTTATTTAATTTTTGGTGAAACTGGGGATTGAACTCAGGCCCTTGCACTTGTCAGGCAAATGCTTATTCCACTGAGCCATCTCCTAGGCCCCATTTTTATTTTAAACATTGTGAAAATCAATTGTTTTAAAAGGTTTAAAAAATAGTGGGGTACAGGCTTTGGAATATATAACTCTAATCAGATAATTTTTATTCTATTTATATGATATATAGATATTTTAGGATAGTTGAGAATATGTGAGTAAATATCTGAGATGTTTAGAGGAATAAACATGCCTACTGTTGTCAGAGAGGAAAATATAGACTGATCGTACCATGAGTTTTCAAACAATTTTCCCAAAATTCCATACATTACTTATGGTTTTAGAATATAGATGAAATACAAATGCATCTCAAATTTTTATTGGTATAGGGGCATGAAACTTCCAACCTTAAAGACACCTGGAATGAGGAACATGTTCTCTAAAACTGAAGAATGAACTTTAGGAACAATGGAGGTTACTAGCAGAATAAATTTATTGGGGAAAGATAGCTTCTTTCCAAGAGAGGGACAGAAGCAGATCTAAGTGAGTTGCCCAGGAATCTGTCTTTTCTAGGGATGCCTTTAGAGTAAAACCATGAGATGAGGTGGGTCTAAGGTGGAAAACATGGCAACTGGCACGTGAGGTGGGACTAAAGTATGCCAAATCAATAAGATTACAAATACAGTTGCTTAGATAAGTTTGATTAAATCAGGATCAAATGGGAAAGTGAGTCACCCAGCAAACAGACATGAATATGAATTAGGGGTGTGTCTGTCTCTTCCAAAGTCACAAGGTCACATGACTCATTTTCCCATTTAGTACTGGATTTAATCAATTTTACCTGAGCATTGGTGCTTGTAATCACATTGGTTGACCATAGTTTTGTCCTGCCTCATGCCCACCTAAGCGAGTTCCCATGTTTTCACCACCTTAGACCTGCCTCACCACATGGTTTTCTTCTATAAACATTCCTGGAAGAGACAGCTTCCCAGGGACAAACTGCTCGGACCCCCCTTCTGTCCTTCTCTAAGACAGGAGCTTTCTTTCCCTCAATAAATATATTCTGCTCAGTAAAAAAAGTTACAAGGTCATCTTGCCTTCCATCTTGTCTCTATGAAGGCCTAGCCTTCTCTTACTGCTTATAATACTTCTATCTAACTTAGCTGCCTACAACATTTAGGAGACTTTTATTGTAATGATCTTTGCCTTGACTTCCTGACATAGAGCTTCAAAACCTCTGAGAATTTCCTAAATGAGATGAAACCTTTTGTTGTAATGAAGTCACCCCTAATAGAGCCTGTGTAATTTCATGAGAGCATCTGGTCCTCCGCAAGACCAAGTAATGATTAGAGGCTTGGAATTTTTTACTCCAATCCCAACTTCTTCCAGAGGACAATGAATTAATCAACTTGTTCCTGGTAATGAAACCTCCATAAAAACCCAAATATGTTTGATGGCTTTTTGGCTGATGAACATTTGGAGGTGTTGGGAAGGTGGGACTACCCTCATACCTTGTATGTCTTTCTATTCTGTTTGGCTATATTTGACTTGCATCCTGTATTCAAACCAATAATAATAAGTAAAGTACTTTTATGATATTTGTGAACCTGTCTAATAAATTATTAAGACGAAACCCCTAAATTGTAGCTGGCTGGTTGGAAACATGGGTGGCTACCTAAGACTTTTGCCTGGCCTCTGGAGTAGTCAATCTTAAGAAGTGTCAGAACTGAGTTGAATTTAAAGACACCTACTTGGTGTCAGAGTTGGAGAACTTGTTGCTGTTATGGAAAACCCACATACATTTAGTGTCAGGATAATCCGGGTAAAAACAGTTCTGATGGCTCTTTTAGGAATTTATTTCAGTGTAATAAAACACAAATCACTATCAGATGCTATTAATAATCTTAATGTGAAAACAATCATTTTTAGTAATTTGCCAGATGCTTAGTGTAGGTGAAACAGGGGGAAAACTCAGTTCACATAATTGGCCCTAGGTCACTGGATTCTCTAATTTTAAAAAGAAAACTTTGAAAACAAAATTTATCAAATGTGAAAGAGACAAATTTAATGTCATAATAACACAATATAAAATTTATTGGATTTTTCGCTACATACATTTCCAACAAAATCTTGGGAGAGTCTCTTCTATTTTACTCTGTCAGGTTTTATTGGCCCTGATACCAGTGGTGGAGAGACAGAGAAGCAGAAAGAAAGGGGAGGAGTGAGCTTTTATTAACTCTGAAGACATGGAGAGGATCATGGGTAAGCAGATGGGAAGAACCTCTGAACTGGGACAGGGAGGATGACTTTCTGGACTTTTGCTTAGGGGTGGAACTTGAGGGGCAGGTTCAATGACAAGGAGCTGATTGGAGGCTCCCTTGTGTGCAAGAGAAAAATAAAAGGAAGTTGTATCCAGGGCTGGACTTCTAACATCAGAAGTGAATTATATACATTGCTACTGTTATAGGCAGCTGCACGAGACAGAAATATTGTAGGCAGTCAGATAGGGATAGGCTTTAGAAAGACAAGATGCCTTGCAATTGTGGGAGAAATGGATGCTTCTGCTGTGGGCCAGACCTAAAAATGAAAGATCAAACAAATGCTGACCTCCCTAAAGATAAGTATCTGGGATTGATCATCACCTTGAGGAAGCCAGGAAGAGTCACTAATCCAACCCCTAAAGGAGAGATTCCTGTTCACTGTTCAACCTTGCTTGCTATGTGACTCACTTCCCCATTTGGTCCTGGATTTAAGCAATTTTACCTGAGTGATTGTACTTATAGTATAATTGGTTGACATAGTTTTATCCCACCTCATGTGCCAGTTCCCATGTTTTCCACCTTAGACCCACCTTACCTCATGGTTTTGCTCTATAAAAATCCCTATAAATGGCAGATTCCTGGGCAACCCACTCAGGTCACCCTTCTGTCCCTCTCTAGGATAGAAGCTTTCTTTCCCTCATATTCTGTTCTTAACCTCTGTTGTTCCTGAAATTCATTCTTCAGTTTTAGAGAACATGAACTTGACCCAGATATCTTTCAGGTTGGAAGTTACATTCCCATATATCACTACTAATTTCAAATATATCTTAGAGTGGGTTTTGTGCTCCATAGATAAAGATTTGGGAAAGCTTTTGTGATATTGGTTTGGTCATGAGACAAAATGTGTGGAGTTCAGTTGGTTCACCTCTTTGAAATTTCAATCTTTCTTATTGAAAGAGCTAAAAATAAACCTAGTCATACCATAGCTTTATTGATTTTGATAAATAAAACTCATAAGTAATTTGATCTTAAATATTTGATAGTGGTAAATTTAGTAACAAGCAAACTATATCAATGTTTATTTCTTCATGTAACAAAAATATTCACGAAGAGCTATGTTTATTTTAAAATTGAGTTATATTGTTATTAAACTAGGAAATTTTGAAACATGATTCTTTTAATTGATTTAAATTTAAATTATTATGAATCAAAATTTAAAGATATCACTTGCATTTAGCTCAAATCTGAGATGTGTGTGCATATGTAGACTAGGAAATGGAATTATTAAAGCACTTCTCCCTGTAAAATTCACAGTTCTTATCTCCAGATAAAATGGCATCAAACCAGATGCCATGCTATACACTTATAATCCTAACATTCTGGAATGCTGAGGTAGGAAGAATGTAAGTTCAAGCACACCCTGGGGAATTTAGTGGCTTAACAAGACCCTGTCTAAAAAAAAATTAAATTAAAAATCTGAGGATATAGCTCAGTGTGTGGGCCCAGGGCTCTGTCTCCAGCACCACACACACACAAAAGTAAATGTTAGAAGGCTCTGATTTTTCTGATAATGATGATAATAATTATCTTGATGCTTTCATTGTACTATAGTCTGTATTTGTGTATATGCAACTGTTAATAGGGTTTTCTTTCCTGATGCCCTAAGCACATCTAGGTACCCCAAGCAGAGCTGCTTGGTTTTAATAAAATTAACCAGATAGAAGGTATACCTCAACTTTTTGAGCAAAGCTTTAGAGCATATCTTCCAAGCTACTTGCTTTTCTAAGTGTTTGCTTTTAACCTAATTTATCCTCTTAGTCTCAGTAGGAAGGAGAAAATTTCAGTGAAATATGTCCTCAGTTTCTTGTTGGGTCCCTAATGAAATTTGTACTCAGAAAAGCTTAGTCTTCTGGAAAATTTTAGCACTGAAGAGAAATACTTGACTCCAGTTATTTTTAAAAACAAAATAAAATGCTTCTAGTGAACAATTCCAAGTCATAGAGTTGAAGTACATTCCAGTAATAATCCCTAAAGATAAATTAAAGTGCTTTGTTTTCTCTGTAATTATTTTTTTGGATAATCTCATAGTGTCTCATATGGGAGACTATGATGAGTTTTTCTATTAAATTTGTTCTAGCTCTGCATTAATGCCTAGTGCTTTGTAGGATTGCAATTGTCTTTTTGGGGAGGTTTGTACACAGTTTCCAGCTGACATGCTAGTGAGCAAAAACTAATGAACTAAAGTAAAAGTGATAGAGGGGAAAAAAATGAAATTCCCAACCTTAAAGGTACCTGGGATGAGTTCGTGTTCTCTAAAACCAAAGAATAAATTTTAGGAACAAACGGAGGGTAAGAACACAATATATTTACTGGGGGAAAGAAAGTTCCTGTCCTGCATTGCCAGTCATGCGGATAAGCCGCTACTATTATAGACTACTTGTCTATATTGGATTACTTTGCGGAATTCATACACTTACATATATGAATGACAATAGAATACCCATCTTTGACAAAAGTAAACAAAAAGGGGGTTATAAATGAAGGACCATTTTGCAGTGAAAAAAAATATATATCTGTATTTACAAAATAGCATAGATATACACTACTTTCTTGTAGTTCAATGAGAAGGAAGTTTGAACTAATAGTGTTTAGACAAAATATCATGTCTGTATCTTGTACTATGAATAACTACTACAAAGAAAATAGTATGCAATGTATTAATCATTGTAATTTTCCCTCTAATCTGTTTTGAAACTGTCTCATTGATACTTCTTTCTCAATAAAATTAATACAAAAAAATTTAAAAAAAGAAAGCTCCTGTCCTAGAAAGGGACAGAAGGGGGGGGGCAAGTGGGTTGTCCCTGGGAATCTGTCCTTCCAGGGACTTTTATAGTGTAAAACCACATGGTGAAGTGGGCCTAAGGTGGTAGAGAACTTGGGAACTTGCATAAGTGGACATGAGGGAGGACAAAGATATGGTCAACCAATGAGATTACAAGCACCATTGCTCAGGTAAAATTGATTAAATCCAGTACCAAATGAATTGAGTTATCAGCACAACTGGCACCTATCCCAAGTTCTTGACTTGAGCCACATGGCAAGCTGGCATGAATACAGGACAGCGTCTCTTCCTGTTGGGGGTTGGGTGAGTGACTGATTTAGGCACTTTCAAGGTGATTGATATCTATTTAGAATATCAATCCCTGATGCCCATCCCTAGGGAAGTATATAGCTGTATTTGTTTCCTCTTTTTTTTCTTGAGGTCTGGCCCATATGGGACTGTCTGTCTCTTCCAAGTTGCAATGTCACCTTGTCTTCCATATTGTCTCCTTGAGGGCCTGGCCCTGTCTAACTGCTTATGATATTTCTATCTAATTCAGCAGCCTAAAGCAAAAGTACAACAGCATAACTGCACTCATGGATTTGCTCCTTTTTACTCATGTGGTCTTCTAAAGCAATTATGTGCCAATTTTGAGAATTACTTGTATTAATTCTTTATATCTAAAGTCATTAAAATTATGACCCCTGGACTAGAGCTGTTACAACAAACAATAGAAGAAAATATGATGCTGATAGTGATAGAGCAAAGTCAGACAGAAAAATATATTTGAGAACATTGGAGGTATTAATATAATTCAGAGGCTAAAGCAGGAGGATAGCCTAGGAAGGACTTGAAATGGAACAGAGAAGCAACAACCCTATAAGGGCTTAAAGATGATAGGAAGAGTTGCAGATTCCAGATATGTACAGAGGTGCCTTGGTTCACAAACTTAATTCCTTTCTCAATTCTGGAAAAGATGGCCACACAGCTATTTGTGTGGGAAAGATAGCTGCAGTCCTGTTAATCACCAGATACAGAGTTTGCAAACAAAACCAAAACTTTTCCAAATGCTTCAAAAGCATTCATGAATGGAGGCACATTAACATTGCAAGGTATCACCAAAGTGGAAGAAGCAGGAAGCAGAAGGCATGTTAACAATGCAAGTGAAATCTGAGGTGAGAGATAAGACTGTAGGAATGCCGGCTGTGAGAAAAACAGAAGGTGGTGATTCCTCAACAGAAGGAAGAAGAAATCAGCAGAGTTCAGAGACAGAAGGGGAGTTGTATTTGTTTGTTACCTATGGCAACACTATGGCCTATTAGCACTGTTAAAATGTGACTCTTGGAATGCACTTATTCATTTGTATTTTATTTATATTATTCTGTTTGTAAAATAAATTGCATTCAGACACAGGAAATCCAGGAGATATTTAAGGGCTTACGTTTCTCTGGTTTGTGATTACAATGATATCTGGGTCTCTGTTCATTTTTGTAATGAATTTGAAGGATATGAATATAACTGGGTACATGTGAACAAGGAAGCTGAAATATTTAAATATAATTTTCATTTTGTATATTTTCAAAAACGATGTGAAGACATCACAATACTAAACTACACAAAATTTTAAAAGTTATATAATATAAAAGTAGAGCTATGAGACCACAGTGAAGTAAGAGATTCACTTACCAAAAAGAACAAGAAACACTACTTATTAAGAGGAACACTAAATTTAGCTCTCAGCTTCCTGATAGCAGAGAGAAGAATAAAACTATGAATTTTTGAGTTTCACTGCCAGATAAAAAGCTATGTACACACTTTTTAAAAGGACATCAAATTTTTCCTTCACTCCGTTTTAAGAAAAGTGTATTATATAAAATAACGGGTCAGCAAACTAGTCAAAGGGTCAATCCTGTCCTTTTCCTGTTCTTATAACTAAAGTTTATTTGGAACCTAAACATAGTCATTTGGTTACTTACTGACTAGCGCATTTTGAGGAGTACACAGGCAGAGAATTTGGGACCGAGATCTTTTGGCTCACAGAACCTATAATTTTTTGGCATCTGACCTCTGACAATAAGAGTTGGCCAGCCTCTTATAGTCAGAGGTCATCCAATAGAGATGCTGTATAAAGTAATGCCCATTCTGTTAGATAGTAACTGACAACATGACTCACACTTTTCTCAACAAATTCCTTTTATTAATACTGTACATATGAAAATCTAAGGCAATGCTTTACTTCATGCCATAGTGAGGGCATGTGTAATCACAATATATTTCAAGATCAATATACTCTTTGATATTTTCTCTGCACTTATAGTGGGCAATTGATTTTTATTGAGACATTAACTGTCAACCCTTTCATATTGATAAAAGCTGCCGAGTTCCACTCAGATATCCATGCTTCTCTCATGTCCTTCATGTGCTTCTTCAAACACCCTACCTTCCCACTTCACTCTCCTGTCTCCTTCCTCAGTACACAGCTAAAACTGGGAAAGAAGTCATGACAAGATACTGGAACACATGCTCAAAATGGTTTCCAAGGCCCTGCATGTAGACCATTCCTGAGACCTTGTACATACTTTCAATAGGATGGCCTAGACCTGATGTCAGTCTGAGGAGTGGGCATACTATCTAGTTAGAACAACAACAAAAAAAAATAGGAGGAGAGATTTTTTGTAAGTTTCATCAAATGTGTTCATTTTATGCTAGACAAACACCAGAATGCATAGAATTCTTAGAGGCCAAATGCTGGTCATAAAGAAAACTAACCTTCCTCAAAAGAGAGTAGATAAAGGGGGAAGGCAGAGAAGCATAAAGTAATTAAATATTTCCTACATTATACCACTTCCAAAACTTAGTCCACTTCTGCTCTCATTGTTATTATGAGTTTTAGAAGCTCTTTTGTTATGATTCACTTTAAAAGATTTTATATTATTTCTCAGTGAAAAATTCCAAGTAAACAAGTCATATTTGAATACATACAGAGAGGTAAGGATTTTTTTTTTTTTTTTTTTGGAACCAGGGATTGAACTCAGGCCCTTGAGCTTGTCAGGCAAGCACTTATTCTACTGAGCCATCTCCCCGGCCCCTGAGGTGAGGGAATTTTAAGAAATGATTTTCAGTGTTAGAAATGTCTCTTAATCTTTTAGTTAAATTAACATCTGTTCATAGTAGATATTTTTGACAAGTATCTAAAAGGTATGGACTTTACCTATCCCCTATAACTGATTGATAAACTGGTGGCAAATATGACATTGTCTTAGGAAAACTCACTATAGTCTCCCTTAAAGAGCCATTTCACTTTATAGAAAGAAGTATTTCAAAGAGTATTGAAAACTGCTAAAAAGAAAATATAAATACAATACTTTTGATAGAATAATAATGATTATTTCCATTTGTACAAATGAAGTACCACAGAGAGCTCTGGGTAAATAAGGAGGTTGTCATGGCAACCAATAACACTTTTTCTCTTCTATAAGTCAAGATAGACAGAGAAGCTACACAAGGCCATATTTCCTTAGAGATATCTCCCAAGCAAAGGAAATAAGAGAAAGGAAAATTAACAGGATATGGTATTTGATTGAACTCTGTTCTGTCTGTAAAGATAAACACATTAAATGGATTATTGCTTTGCATAATTAGCCAAATGAGTTAGGTTAAAATGCCATCAATTTAAGAATCATTTTAACATAAGTGAACAGGTGATTGTTCTATTCCTGTTATAGAATAATTGCTTGGCTACAAGGCAGTGTGGCTTCACAGAGAAAAGAAATTCATGGTTACCAAAAGACAGAAAAAGCAACAAGAACAAAAAGGGAAGGGGCAAGCTTTTTTCTGTCCTTTATATTGTATGTAGGCTACCTGCCCTAGGGTAGCCTACATGCCATACAGCACTCATTCCATTAATTTCAGCATTAAATCATGAAGTAATTACATACTGTAGGTTCAGCTACCTCTGAAAAGCCTGAACCCATGACTGCATGAAGCTTTTCTGGGGGGTGCATCTAGACACAAACCATATCAATTCTGTCCTTAGTTCCAGAGAGTCATATATATCCCTTTATTCAAGAGGCATTTAGTCTATCCTTAAGAGTCCTCAAAGTCCTAACAGTTTCAGCATTGCTGAAAGTCCAAACCCAAAGTCTCCTTTGAAATTCAAGGCACACGCTTATCAAAGACCCCTTGTACAAATGAAAATAGGGTGGTTAGACACTTGCAGCATTTAAGGGCACAATATAGAGATTTCCATTCCAAACATTGTATTCAGATGGATACAAAGGAATGGAACCAAAGCAAGTCCAAAACATATCAGGTCAAATATTAAGTACTTTAGAGGCCAGGGAGATGGCTCAGTAGAATAAGTGTTTCCCTGGCAAGCTCAAGGGTCTGAGTTCGATCCTTGGTTCTGAAAAAAAAAAGCACACACACAAAACAATTATTAAGTACTACAGTATCGTGCAACAGCCAAGGTAATCTATGGCAAGATGTGAACTTCAAAGACCTTGGGTGGCTCTGCCCCTATGGCATTTCCACTGGTGGTAACTCCCAAGTCTTTTTTCTTGGGCTGGCTCTGTTTCCTCCCTGCATTTTTCACCAGAATATCATGTTCCTGGCTTTTCCAAATTTTGGGGTCTGCTGCCAGCAGGAACAGGAGCCTGGCCTCTCTCTCTCTCTGTTGGTAGTAGGGGTCAAGTGCCTAGTTGGCTGGGCACTCTGAATACAATTTCAAGGAACAAAATCTCTAGGCCACTGCCATTCTGGAACATGGTGCTCTGTGGCTTTCTCATCAAAGTCTTTTACTTTTGCAATTTCGAGGCTGCAAATGATGTAGTTATTTTAATTCTTGTCTTGTGATGCCCTCAGGACATCTTTTCTATTCTCCTGTTCCTTCTCAGCAAACAAGATCTCCTCTGTTCTATCTTCACAGGCCACAGCTTTATTGAAACTTCCTCTCTGGCCAAACAATGTTTTAAGTCATTGTGATGCACATTTTGCTCCTGGTTCTCAACACAATTCTGGCTAAAAGCCCTCAACAGTAATCATTCCACTGCTTCAACTTTAGGCTGCCTTGAAATTTCTTCTAGAAGATTAATTAGCCCACCATCTTTAAAATTAATTTCAAACAAAGTCTCTGGACAAAAGCAAAATGCAAACAAACTTTTTGTCAATCTATACCACAAATCATCCAGAGTATAGCAACCAATACATTTCTTCCCAAGAGAACCTTCTGGTCATTAACAGCAGCCTTTCTCTCAGCCTTCTTGTTTTCTAAGCTCTGACTAGAATCTGCCATATAGTATAGCCTAAGGAATTCTAGTTCTACTACTATAACTGACATCTCCAACTCATGCCATATTCTTCCCACAAGCCATTCCCAATGGCTCCTCAACCATATGCTCAAGTATAGTAACATCAGCAAGTCCATTTCTCTGGTCCTATATTTTGTCTTAGTCACTTTTTTCATTGTTAGGACAAAACATGTAACACTGAAAGTTAAAGGATGAAAGATTTATTTAGCTAAGAGTCTGCAGAAATTTCAGGCATAATTAGCTGGCTGCAAGGCAGGATGTCTTCATAGAGGAGATCAATTCATAATAGGCAAAAGACAGCAAAAACAATAAGGGCAAAAAGGGGATGCATAAGTCTGTTTCTGTCCCATATGTTGTATGCAGACTACCTGCTCAATGGCAGATATAACCCTCACACCCATATTTCCAGCAATGGACCATGAATCAACCATACACTCTAAATTTAGCCACCCCTGAAAAGTCAGACCCCATGACTGTGTGAGCATTTGAGGGGATACCTACACACAAATCATAACAATACCCTACATCTGAGAAAAGCAGAAAAACCTTTCAGATTTCATTTGCAATAGAACTTACTTGCTTAACAAAGTCCTTCATTTAACATTAAGCATGAGTAGAAATTGATTTTCTGTTGTAACTGCAAACTGAAAAGAATGTTTAAATGAAAAGCAAACAGTGTTTCTGGAACTACTTTTTTTTTACCTGTAAAATGAGCAGTTTGGACAATATTTCTAGTTTTCAAACATTTTTATCAATTAATGCCTACAAGAAAACCAAACTTGTAAACAAATAAAATTGCAGTTGCAAATCTCAGATGGATCCTTAGCAGGAGGTCAGAAACAGAGCTACTAGGCTTCTTTTCTTCCATCATAATCCTAAAAATATGTTCTAGAAAATATTGAAAGACACGTTTTAAAGTGTCACCTTTCTCAGTAACCTCAGATAAAATACCTCCATTGTGACAACAAGAACTCTTCTCCACCTAGTAGCAGTTTTCCAAACAGCTCAAGGAGGAGGTAGGAAGAAATAAGTAGATCAGAGTAATTTACTCTAGGATTGAGTGGCTTAGTCCTGGTAGACAGATGTTAGCGTTTGTGTCTAGAAGCCCCCCATAACTTCATGCAGTCATGGAGGGCAGAGTTTTCAAAGGCAATTGAATCTAGAGTTTATGATTGATTCATGCTCCAATGCTGCAATTAAGAATGTGAGTGCTACACCTCCCACAGGGCAAGTAGTCTGCATACAATAAAAGGGCCAGAAAAAGGCTTGTCCCTCCCCTTTTGCCCTTGTTGCTTTTGCTATCTTCCACAGTCATAAATCATTATGCCTCTGCCATGTACCACCCTGTTTTATATCCAGTCGATCATGGACTGAAACATCTACAAACTGTGAGCTAAATAAGATTTTCCGCTCTTTCACTTTAGGTATTGAGTATTTTGTCACAGAGATGAAAAAAGTAGCTAAGACAGACAAAACTGCCTTCTTGTTTCTGGAAGGAAATAAAATTATAGAGACCTTGCATTACACCTTCAAAACAATGAAGAAAGAGCAAGTCCTCTGAAAAACCTGTGTATATTCCAACACCACAACCCAATAGAACTTTTGTGAAGTTAACAAAGTTAAAATTGGATGATCAATGAAAAGAGCTCTTTGAAAAGAGCCAAACTTTTAAAATATATGCTATCTGCAATGGAGCACATTGGACTAAAGTAATACTTCAACACTAAAACATATATTGGCACAATTTAAGATTATGCTATCAACTGTGGAAAATTAAATTAAAATGCATAGAAATGATAATGTATTATTTCATTATGGTTTATACTTAAGTGTCCAAACTGGAACATTTTTGAGAATGAAAAGGAGAACTAAAATAAGTAGGCAGGTAGTAATTGATCTACAACAGATATAAATGATATAATTCTGAAAACTTTAGACATCTTGTCACCTTAGTAATAGTAATCTTTTTAATGAGCAGAATATATTTATTGAGGGAGAGAAAGTTACCTTCTGAGAGAGGGACAGGAGGGGGGTCTCGATTGGGTAGTCCCTTTAGCAATAGTAATTTTAATAATTCCAGATTAACTGACCTGAGTCCTGAAAAAAATTGATATATCCCTAAGGAATTTCTTCTAAATATTCTCTAGTCTTAAGTTTTAAAAGATAAGTATTTTATAACTTTATACAAAATAAGTATGCTCCAGTTATTTAACATCATTTCTAGGTGCTCATAGAATTCTGAATATTTAAGAACTATAGAATCAATCATTATTTACCATTTGTTCAGTTAATATCTTATGGAAGTTTATTTCACTGAAATCTACTTCCTGGTCTATAATATCATGAGCACAATGCCTTTTCTCAAGATATTTATAATCTCTATTGTCGATACATATGTCCTCAGTAAACTTTTACATTTACAAAAGCTTTAGCTCGTACTTTTTCATGTGGCTCTTGTAGAAAGTATTCTTAATCTTACTGCTTATTGTGTTGTGCTTATAAAGTAACTAAAAGTATAAATTTGTGTTCAGTTCATTAATTTCAATGTTATCATTTTCTAGTACAGGTCACTATCATGATAGATTATTTTGAACATTTATTTTCAAATACCTTATGAAAACGTTTGATATTAGTCTTGCAAAAACCTCTTACTGGCCGGGGAGATGGCTCAGTAGGATAAGCGCTTGACTGGCAGATGCAAAGATCTGAGTTCAATCCCCGGTTCCAAAAAAAAAAAAAAAAAAACCTCTTACCTGTGTGTATATGCATTCTTCCTTGCATGTTTGGATGCTGGCTGTCTCATACTCTCTCTCTCTCTCTCTCTCTCTCTCTCTCTCTCTCTCTCTCTCTCTCTCTCATAACACTGCTCTGGCAACCCAGATACTCCCTGGAAATGAGTGGTTCTTTTTTCAAAAAGTGAGTAAATTGTACACATATGTTAGTATATTTAAAGTATGCAACATATTTTGACAAGCTTAAATTTTGAGATGACTTGTTTACAGCATTAGAGTGCAGCACAACTGGTATAAAAGGTTATGCTTATAAATATGTTTGAAAATAAGATGCCATTATGATTGAGTGACCATTGACTTTAATGTACTAGAAATTTATTTAGGTTTGAATGAAAGAGGTAAAGATTTTCATGGCTTTTGTAACTAGTTGTCTTATAGTTGGGACAGTCTATGTGTTAGTCCTGTGTACCTCTCTATCCCCAAGCCAAGTCTTTCTAGACTTGTTCCAGTAACATGATAATCAATATGTTCTAGTGATGGTATCTTTCTTCACCACTTAGGAACAGCCAGTGAATGGGTTGCACAAGTTCTTTCAAATCATAGAAAACTTAAGTCGCTCAGTCCCTTCTGTTCTAAGCATTCCTAACAGCACTGTTGTAATAATTTTCCAATCTTCCCTATAATATATATTGGAAGACCTTGCACATTATGTGATAGAAGCAGGAGAAAGGAAAATTTTGTCTTAGAGAGCTAAACTTTGGGGAATGCATACAAACTTTAGTTTTTCCTCACTTTCTATAACTTTTGTATAATTTGTAGTTAAATTCTAAGATGTTCTATTTTACTTTGGAATTAAGCATGTTTCCTGATCTCTCCTAAAGTGCTTTGTTCTCTGGTAGCTGTGAAATTAAGCTGACATGATTCAAAGCAAATATGTTTTTTTCCATTGTTTCCTTCTATTTCCTTTGTACATGTTATTAATTTTTTATAATCTCATAGTCCCATGGTGAGGTTTACCATGATTTTCATCCCAAATATGCATATCTGTAATGAGTTTATTTTGATAATTCCTTAATAAGACTTGGGTGAATCTTTAGTATATATGTATACGTGATTTATTTATTTATTTATTTATTTATTTATTTATTTATTTGGTGGTAGAGGTTAATCTCAGGGCCTGTCTGAGACTAAGCATGTGTTCTATCATTTAGCTACACCTATAGTCTGTTTTATTTTTTTTAATTAGCACAAATGTTTTGTTCAACTCCAGTTTTGTTGTCATCACACATTCATTCATTATTTTATTTATTCCTTCAATAAATATTTATTGATCTTTGGCATCAAGTTTTGTTTAAGTATAGCAGAAAAACATAAGCCTGGACTAAATTTTGTTTCTGATAGTTTATCTGTTTTAGGCAATATGTGTACTTATAAACCATTGTTTCTCATTATGTATATTTTAGTCTGTATATTTCTAAAGTTCGGAGTCTCTTAATAGATTTTAACTTGGTGTAATGAGCTCTTTAAATGACTTGTGCATTTTTTCTTTTAATATTATTATGAGAACTTTGATCATTGCTTCTACTCCAGTTTTCTTTTTTCCTCACAAGCACTTTATTTCTTAAAATTGGCTCTTCATTTTCTATTCTGTATGCTGTCAACTAGTTTAAATTTTTTCCTTTTTTTTTCTTTTACTGTGCTATCTAAGAAGTTCTAAACTGTGACTTCTGCTCTCCTAATTTGATATTCTTCTGAATAAATTCTGTCTCCAGTGGGATTTAATTACATATTTATTTATTTTTTTGTGGAACTCGGGATTGAACTCAGGCCCTTGTGCTTGCCAGGGAAGCGCTTATTCCATTGAGCCACGTCCCCAGTCCCTCCATATTATTTTTGGTTTCATTGTAATTATTGTTTTAAATTTTATTTTAAAGAATAAAAACATGCCAGAAACAAAGACAGAAGCAGAATAACAATACATATGGAACAGAATTTCAAAAGAAGAGTAAAAATTTAACAATGGTTGTATTATATATTTTCATTGTCAGATCTGTTGTTCAGACTAATAGGTGTAGGCATGCAAAATTGGTCAAAAATTAAATATTCATGCTTACTTTCCATACAACTTAATTCTTTCTTGTCCTTTTTTACTTTTTATTTTATTTTAAAAATTTATTGTAAAAAGCATATGCGAATTGGTAAGGCATTAGAAAAGGCAAACATTTGTGTATTTACTTATTTATTTTTAATTTATTTAGTACAGGGTCTATAGAGTCTCATTACACATATCAGACTGGTAGTGATTCTCTTGTTTTCAGCCTCCCAAGCACTGGGATTACAGGCACATACTACCATGCCCAGTCTCTTTTGCTGTCTCTGCACCCTGGGGGTGGGGCTGGCACAGCAGGCTGGGAATTAAATCCCCATCCCTGGGTCTGCCTAAGCAGGTGATTTAGTCTGCTGAGCTATCTGTCTGGTGCTGAGAAAAGGTCCACATTTAGGAGAACAAGATGAACCATTGTAAACCAACATTCAACTATGGTTGTTGTACTGCACTTTCCTGTCTTCATTGTAGTTGCTCAGACTATAGATATTAGCATATGGAGATGGTCAAAGTGAAAATTTTAAACATTAACTGCTACTTAAAAAAAATGATGGAAATTAGTACTACAATCATCTCAGCTCTCCTGAATATCTACTTGCATGATGTTCTTCCTTATTTTTCTTCTGTCTTTTTTCCTTTCCTTCATCTTTATTGTTTATAATTTATGTTTAGCTTCTTTCCTTTTTACTGTGTCTATTGTACCTATTCACTCTGTTGGTGATTATAATTCTCCTGATCCCATTATATTGCTTTATTTATAGCCCAACTATCTTTTCTTCTAGGTTTGCACTCTTATTTCATTGATTTGGTGTATTTTGATCTTTTAGGAACTGGACCTTTAACCTTCTTGTTTTTTTTTTTTTTTTTTCGGAACCAGGGGTTGAACTCAGGCCCTTGTGCTTGCCAGGCAAGCGCTTATTCTACTGAGCCACCTCCCTGGCCCCCTCTTTAACCTTCTTGAATCTTATAGATGGTATGCTTTTTTCCCATAGAATTCAGTATTCTACAGAAAACTTCTTACATATTTCAGTTCTATCTTTTTTTGATAATCGAATCTTGAAATCACTTTATCATGATACGTACTCACTGGTGAAAGTGATCGGGTTGTACTGTTAGTCCATCTAGTAGAAGGATCTATGCTAAGCTGTTTGGATGATGTATGCTTTGAGTTTGTGAATAAAGAAATCAGAGGAAACACAGGTCTTCCAAATGACTTTTTATGTATTTGGTACAGGGTCTCACTATGTAGCTTGGACTTACAGCAATCCTCCTGTCTCAGCCTCCCCATTGTTGGGATTACAGTCATGTGCCACCACTGCCAGTCTTGGTGGTCAACTCAGAGCACCCAAGGACAGGGATGGTGTGGCATGTGATTCTGGGATTGAACCCCAGTCCCTGTGCTTGCCTAAGTAGGGGCTTAGTCTGTTGAGCTATCTCACTGGCCCTCTTCTAAATGAATTTAAAGGAAGGTTAGCATTATGAAATATCAACAGTTTTCAATGTTTTTTTTTCCATTAGCATTATCTTTGTTGAAATTTCTTTCAGATTCTAAAAGTAAGTTGACCACAAGGCTAGATTTTACTGACTTGAATTGTCTTTTTGCATATCATCAAAATTATTTTTGTTGTTGGTTAAGGAAAGTTTCAACAAAGCCTGCTAGCCAGTCTGTATTTTAAGCTAATAGTTTTACTATGTGTGAGGTAGGGAATAAGTTGAAGGGATACAAATAAAAGCTAAAAATCTAAATTATTTCTTATATGTAGAGATGACTTGGAAATGATAGAGATGTTTTGTATAATTTAAACACAGATTGAGATTTTAAAAGCCCTTCTTTTGCTGCCAATATGTTTACCTACCTGCCTGTCCACACTTACATTCCCTCACTTTTACCTGTCCCACAGAGGTGTCCTGTGGTATGCCCACTTCAAAACTGTGATTAGTCATTTCTTCTCATCACTAGGTCCATTGTAACATAATATATGGTTTCCCTCGTTTCCTTGGTGTATCAGAGGCTGCCAAATTTATTCCTTTTCTTCTGCTTACCTAATGCATCATCTTTGAGGACTGGATATAGGAAAGAGAATTTAGCAGAAGAGACAAAGAGCTGTCTTCATGTTATTTTTGTTTGTTGCAATGTGATGAGTGTCATGACCTCATCTTGAGATCACATAAGCTTCTGGGATTTATATAACTTTGGAAAATTATGAAACATTAAGTCACTGTGTTCTTAGAAACTTTCATGTGCAGAGGCATTTTTAGCTCAAATGCCCTAAATTCTAAATTTCAAATAAATAGTTAATTCATGGTACTCATGCATTCTTGAAATATATTTATTCTAAGCACAAAAAGGAAGCAATCTATTTAAACTTGCATTGTATTACTCATGGTGCTAAAGTATGTGAGGGACATTGAAGAAGGGTTGCTGTTTTATGCCCTTAAGGATCAGAAGCCCTAGTTGAGAAGCTAATGTTGCAGATCAAGAAACAAAACAAGATGATTAAGTCCTAAAATACAAGACACAGACTAAGTGTGTAATCAGAACAAATGATAAGGTCCATGAGGATATTAAAACACTCTAATGATTGATTCATTGTGTGGACTTGGGAAGTTTAGAAATTTAACTAAGTGACTCAGCAGGGAACCACATACAAAGTGTTCTTACTTTGTAAATATCCTCATCCTGTGCAAGAGGAAGACACTGACGTGGTGTGAGTGCTACAACCCCCTGACGGTGACTAAACTTCATACTATATAAGGCAGAAGAAGAGGCTTGTTCTCTCTCCCTCCTTTTTTATTTGGTTGCATTTGCTGTCTTCAACTGCCTTGAAGTGTTGCCCCTGTGCCACACCACCTTGCCCTGGAGGCAGCTGATTACAGACTGAAGCCTCCATAAACTGAACTAAATAAACCTTTCCTCCCTGAAATTTTCATGTTGATTATTTGTATCAGCAATGAGATAAAAGCAACTAAGACAGAATTCGGGGCCAGGAGAGTGGGGTTGTTGCTGTGACTAGATTGTACCATGTGGTTCAAGAGCCTTTGGAATGGCTTGTGGGAAGAGTTTGGAAAGGTTCAGAGATGTCTGAAAGAGTAAAGTTGGAATGCCTTAGGCTGTTTTGTATGGGAGACTCTGGTCAGAGCTCAAAAGACCAGAAAACTGGTAGAAACCAGTCTCAAGAAGTTTTTTGCTGGAAAGCGCCACAATGGTTGTTGGACTCCAGACAATGTATGTCATGGCTTGACAGAAATTTTGTGTGCATTTGCTTGTGTCCAGAAACTCTGCCTGAGACTGAGATTAAGGGTGCCAGACTACTTAATCTGGCAGAAGAAATCTCCAAGCAGTGGAATGTTGAGGTGGTGGTATGGTTACTGTTGTGTCCTTTTAGCCAGATTTATGTTGTACATCAAAAGCAAAGATTTCAGCAGGATGATTTAAATCATTGTGAACTGGGGGCTAGGGAGACCACTCAGTGGGATAAGTGCTTCCCTGGCAAGTGCAAGGGCCTGAGTTCAATCCCTGTTTCTACCAATAAATAAATAAATAAATAAATAAATAAACAAACAAACAAAGAAATAAATCATCGGGAATTTGGCCAGAGAGGAAATTCCAGTAAAGCTGTGGTCTGCAAAGAGAGAACAGATGAGTTCTTGATTGCCTAGAAAAAACCGGATAATTGAAAAGATGACCTGAGGGAAGCACTAGCCATAGTAATTCTCCAGTCTTTGCAGCCTTCAAACTTCAAAAGTGAAAGATTTTCAATTGAGGAGAAAGCCTCAGAGCAACATGTTCTAGATTTGTGGCAGCATAGAAAATTAGTGCCTGAAAATTGGGTCCAGAGTGCCCAGCAGTCCAAGCACTCCACTCCTACAGCCAAGAGAGAAAAGCCTGGCTATGCTCCAGCTAACAGCAGACCTTGGCATCATCCACTTGGCACTGGTTTGAGGTACCTGCAGAATGCAAGAGATGTAGTATTAAAAAGCTTTCCCCCTCAATTTCAGAAGGCCTGAGAGGCCTGTGTGTACCTGAGAGATCAGTGTGTGAAACTGTGAGTGCAAAGCAGCACAACTGAAATCCCAGAAGTGTGCAAAAGTCAATAATATGTATCATCTAAGGAAGACTACAATGAGGGAGCAACGCCAACATAAGAGAAAAGCTGTGGGAGCTATAACCACTAGAAGGCATGTAGGAGTGGAACCACAGAAGCCGTTTAGAGCTCACAGTTTGCCACAAATTGTGCTGGTACATATAAAAATACAGGACTTAATGTTTGTCCTGCTATATCTCGGACTTCCTTTGGTCTTTTTTAAAAAAATTTATTTTATTGAGAAATAAATAACAACGAGACAGTTTCAAAACTGATTAATAGGACAGTTTCAACAATTAATACATTGTACATTGTTATCTTCTTAGTAGTTATCCATAGTACAAGATGCAGACAGAATGTCCTGTCCAAACACTATTTGCACAAATCTTTCTTCTTATTGAATTAAGCAAAAGTAGCTGCATAATAGATATCCTAACTATTCTGTATATACAGATACAAAATGATCCTTTCTTTGTATCCCCTTTTCCTGTTTAGTCCCATCTCAGATTGATATTTCATTGGCATCTAAATACTATAGGTGCGTAAATTCAGCACAACAATCCAATACAGTCCAGCAGTCCACAGTAGTAGTAGGTTATCTGCAGAAGTGGTTGACTTAAGCCTTTCACAGCTCAGGATATTAATATGGATTTATATACCTCGTTTTTCATACTTTTCTGCTATATGGTTAAGACCAAGATAAAGCAAGACTGATATAACAAGAAATGTAACTTTTGTATCTGATAAGGTCAGTGAAGTACTCTCAGGATTTATCCTGAAACCCTGTACCACAGTTTGCAGTTGCGTTGTCAGTGTCAGCCATATGGATGAGTCACAGCCATTGTTTGACCAATTTGCTCTCTGTGAAAGCCTGAGAGAAAGTTTTCCCTCTAGGTGACTCTCCTTTTTTTTAATTTTATTGAAAAACAGATAGCAATGAGACAGTTTCAAATCAAATCGGAAGTACAGTTTCAACAAATAACACACTGCATATATTCTTCTTAGTGGTCAATTGCTGTACAAGATGCGGACTTGAGATCCTATTTACAAACACCATTAGAAAAAATCATTCTATTCATTAAGAGAATGCAACTATATATCTATCCTAACCACCATGAATACACAGATACAAAATGGACATTCATCTATATACCCTATTTTTTCTAAGTTCCGTTATTGAATATTATAGGTATGTAAACTTAGCAAAACATTCCAAAAGGGTCCAGCAGACCATAATAGCACTGGGTGCTCTGTTTAACGGGCAATGTCAGAAATTATTGACCTGAGTCCCCCACAGCTCAACATAACAGCATGGCTTTAGTGCCTATATTTCGTCTTCATACTTTTCTACTGGATGGTTAAGACCAAGGTAAAGCAGGACCTGTGCAACAAGAGTTGTAGCTTTTGGGTCTGAGAAGGTCAGTGAAATGTCCTCAGGATTTATCCTGAGATTCTGTACCTCAGATTGTAGAACCTTTGTCAGTGTCAGCCATGTGGATGAGCCACAGCCATTG
>NW_004524617.1:15462577-15487222 GCF_000260255.1 Octodon degus
TTCTGAGGTTGCCTTTTGTTCCTTCTCGTCATGTTGTGTAGCACTGTCTTCTGACCTTTGTTGTAGATCTTTGCTGTAGTTATAACCTTCGCATGTACTGAAGTTCAGGTGCAGCTCTACAAAGTTTGGACTTATCCAGCTGCGTCTGGTTTAGGTCTGGCTGCTGTGCTCAGCTCCTTTCTGTTGCTGCCCTTGAGGGTGAACCTGTTTTGCCCCTGTGGCAAGATGTTCTGCTCCTGGACTAGCTGGTTGGATCTATCCTCTACACTCTCTTCAGGGATAGCAGCTGCAGGGTTACACCTCAGGCATGTATGCCAGGCCTGAGCTGTGCCTGGAGGGGGCAAGGCGAAGTAGGGGGAAGAGGAAGCTCTCCACACACACTCACTGGACCTGGGCTAAGATTGGGTCCGGGGGTTCCCAGAACACCGCAAAATTCCTACTCGGGGTGCGGGGTGCAGGAGGTATGGCGGGGTGATGGGGCGGTCCGAGGGGGTGGGAGAGGGTCCGGCCCACGCTGCACCTGGGCTGGGACTGGTCCTGCTGGCGCTGGGTAGCTGGAAGCTCTCCGCACACTCACTGGACCTGGGCTAGGACTGGGTCTGGAGGTTCCCGGAACTGGGCAGAAATTCCTATTCCTTCCTTTGGTCTTAATCTTTTGTATCTTCCTGTTTGTAACTTTGGAAAGAAAATGTTTATCTTATGCCATTGCATGTTGGAAATGTTTAACTTTCATTTGTACAGGGGCTTGCAGCTAAGAGTTTGTCTTGTATCTGAGAGGAAAATTGGGACTTGGATTTTTCAGCAATGGCAAAACTGTTAGGACTTTGGCAGCTCTTAGAGATAGATGAAATTCCTTTTGCATAAACGTAAGTACATGAGTCTTTTGGGGGCCAAGGCCAGAAATGTATGGTTCTAATGTAATATAATGTTGGTAGTTTTCATACTGGTTCTTAAGGATCGTTAAACCATGTTATAATGTTCAAATTGTAAAAGGATAAGCATGTTAAGGATAAGCATGCATTTGTATCTGGAACCGGGTTTAAAGAAATGTATTTGTTGCCAAGTTGACAAGGGATGGATTTTAATGGTTGATACACTGTATCAACTTGAGAAGTTTAACTAAGTGACTCAGCAGGAAGCCAAGGTCCTCCTTTTGTAAACATTCTCATCCTGTGCAAGAGAAGGTTGTGGAGACTGTGAGTGCTATACCTGCCCTGAAGGGCAGTATAGCCTGCTTACAATATTTTACAGCATTGATGGATTAAATATGAAACTATTAGTTACCAACAGCAATAAACTGTAAATTATAGTTATTGTTTCTGTGGAACAGAAATTATTTGCATCTTTACCAGATAAAAATTTGCTGTTTAACATATAAATTTATTATTTTCAGTATCATTAATAATCAAATAATCTTGATAGTATACTTGCATGCAAGATATATACAGGTATGAGGTTAATTTTTATCAACTATTATTATATTATAAATGGTATTAAGAGTCTCTATACTTATTGGATCAAGAAAATGCCTTAGTTCCAAGTACCTTGAAGAAATGTCCAATTCTGTTTTGCTTCTACATATATTATTTTCTAGTTCTTTGTTATCCAGTAAACCTTGTTTATATTATAACTTCGTTTGCTAGCCATGGAATTGTACAAAGAACAGATTTCCTTAGTTGCCTCAGAGAAGAATCCATTGATATCTCAGTTGTCAGAGGAACATGTAAAGCATAGAAACTATCCCATTCATATTTTAAATAATTCTGTAGCTCAAGTACTAATTATAACTTAGCAAATATGCAAATACTCTGGTAGAAATGGTACAGCTCTTCCAATGTGCAATATAAAATGGGAAAACTGAAGTTACATTTTTTGTATTCTTAGATTTCTTTATGTCTGTCTTTGGGACAAAACATGAAGAATCTACCCTGCTTTTGAAGGACAAAAATATTTTAAAGAGTACAGTATTTCATAAGTTGGTTGTTGACTCAAGAAGTCACAGAATTCTTCTTTTTATTAATTCTATTTTCCTCTTATCTCTTTTATGTTTACAATATCTTAACAAGGGCTGAAAAAGAATGAAGGAGTGACAACATCTTAACAAGGGTGGATTAAAGGATAAACTAGAGCATTTTTGCTAGGATAAAATTAACCCAACTGATAGCTGCTGCTACCCCCTACAATTCTGCAGTACCAAAATAAATAAATACATTGCAGAACTATAGTAGCATGATCTCTGTTTAGTACCTTCTCTGTTCTTGAGCTAGCCATTGCTTTTCACTTTGTGAGTGTAATGTGTACTATGTATGTATTTTACCGTATATATATTATATATAATATATTTTATAAAAACATACATTTTTGGGGGCCGGGAAGATGGCTCAGTAGAATAAACGCTTCCCTGGCAAGCAAAATGGCCTGAGTTCAATCCTCGGTTCCACAAACAAAATGAAACAAAACAAAACAAAAAGAACCATACATTTTTGTGTACATAAATGTATACTTCATCCATTATGCATTATGTATTATACATATACATTGTAATATACATAATGTATAATATAATGCATAATGTACTACATGTAGATATTATATAAATATTTTAAAAGCCAAGGAACATAATTACACTTAGTGTTCTCAACGATTTTAAAGATAGAAACATGCTAATATGGATTAAGTAGTCTCCAAATTCATAGATAATGAAGAAATTAACCTTTCAACATTTTAGAAACTACTACTTTAGAAATGTTTTGAAGTGTTATTTAACATTTTAAGATTAATATTTTAACACATTAAACTAAATTAGTAATTTTGGTTTAAAAATAATAATATAAATTATTTCTGTGTTTATCAGAATCAAGCATAATAGAAAGTTACATTTTGTATTCCAATAAGCTTTTGATTTATTTCTCTTTCATAATGTGAATAGTTACTGTGAACTCCATAAACTTTTAATATTAATTTAATAATCAAAATTATATTACTCCTAAATAGTATTTCAAATTATGCAAAGTATAAATCTCTGTTAAACTAAGTTGATTCATTATTCTGGCAAACTTTTGATATAAACAGGAATGACATTGTGTAGTTTGGCAGTTGTAAGCATCATTTTAAGTTTTAAATTTGGGGCTATTCTTGAAATAATTTATGGTTACTTGTTGAATACAGAGATTATGTTTTAGAAGAGTCAAATACTGAACATTCATTACTAAACCTATACATTTATTCAAAAATTTCATTCTAATATGCTAAAAAGTAGCTAATGTATCTTTGAGTCATATTAATGCATATGTTTCTTTTTGTCATTTATTTAGGTATAACAGGGATTTTAGTGGCTTTAGAAAGTTGTATTCTTTGAATTTATGAGCTCTGTTAGTCTGCTCAGATGCTTATGTATGATGGTTCTCAAATATAAAAACTATATTTTTCTGTGAAAAGACAAATCAGCTATATGTGGTTCAATCTATACAAGGAGGAATACTGAAGAATACAGCTGCTTATTTTCACTTGCATATGAAATGATGGTTCCTTGTGCATGGGCAAAGAAATTAGATTTATTGTATCTTCAGTGGTAGAACATATGCAGAAAGTTGGGAAAGGTTGTTCTTATGGTATGTGTCTAGTTGTTTCCCCAAAACCTCACTCCATTATGATATAGTTTTTAGAGTTTGTGATTAATTCTTGATCCAAATCAGGGATTATGAGTGTGCGTGTTACACCTGCCCTAGGGTGGGTAATCTACATTATAGTAATAGGAGGGGGAAGAGACTTGATAGAAGCTTCAGTCACTCTTCTCCATTTGGCTCTTGCTGTTTTCCTGCTGCCATGAACTGCTGTCTGCTACCATGTGGCACTCTGCATAGGAGCCAGCCAAGTATGGACTGAAACCTTCACAAACTGTAAGCTTAATTTTTCCTTCCTTAATTTTGGATGTTGGGTATATTGTCCTACCAATGAGAGAAAAGTAACCAGCACAGAATTTGGTACCAGAGAAGTGGGTTCATTGCTGTAGCTAAACCTGACCATGTGGATTATAAGCCTTTGGGAATGGCTTATGGGAAGAGACAGCAAGGCTTTGGAGATGTTGCCTACAAGAGAAGTGCTAGACCAGCTTTGGCTGTTTTGTATGGGAGATTATGGTGACAAGATCAGAACCAGAATGCTGATAAAAATCCTGCCTATAAAGACCAGGCTTCTACGGGGTAAAAGGACTGCATTATTTGTTTGACTCCAGACAATGTGTATTATGGCTTGGTAGAAAGTTTGTCTGAACTTCTCTTCTGTTCAAAGGCTTTGCCTGAGGCTGAGATTAAGCATGGAAGACTTGTTAATCTCGCAAAAGGAATTCCAAGGGAGTCAAATGTTGAGGCAGTGGTAGGGCTATTGTTGGGAGCTTTTAGTCAGATTTATGTGGACAATGAAAAGTGAAGAACCTGGAAGGATGATTTAAAATGTTGTGAGCTTGGCCAGAAAGGAAGCACCAAAAAAGTTTTGTCCTGCAAAGAGAGAGCTGAGAGGATCTTCATTGCTGAGAAGGAACAAGAGAATGGAAAGGATGGCCTGAGGGCATCAAAAGAGATGGAAGGTCTCTGTCCTTTGCAGCCTCATAACCTAAAGGATGAGGGACTTTTTGTTGGATAGAAAGCTGCAGAGCACCATGTGGTGGCATTGGTGGCCACATCAGGCTCCAAAATGGCAACAGCATAGAGAATCATGGTCAGAGTGATCAGCAATCCAGACACTCGATCTGTACAGGCAACAGAAAAGAAAGCCTGTCTACTGTTCCATCTGGCAGCAGACCTTGTTGTCATCCACGTAATATTGGTTTTTTTGTGCTTGAAGAATGCAAGAGCTCTGAGGTTAAGAATACTTCCACCTAGATTTCAGAAGAAGGCCAGTGAAGCAAGACAGTGTGCCCCCAGGAGGATAGTGTGTGAAGCAGAGTGAGAAGCCTAACATACAGCTGAAAGCCCAGAAGTTTGGAAAAGTCAGAAACATCTATCATCTGAGGAAAGCTACAAAAAAGGATCAAAGAGGCCTAAGTGGGAAGTTGTAGGAGCTATCACCAGGAATGGCATAAGGGTGGAACCATGTAAGGCTTTTGAAACTCACAACTCATTATAGATTGCTTCAGATGTTTCCCATGGAACTACAGGACCTAATATTTGCCCTTCTGGATATTTAACTAGCTTTGGTCCCAAAGTTTTCTATCCTGTTGTTTGTGCCTTTTGGAATAGAGTGCTTTTCTTGTGCCACCGAATGCTGGAAGTGTTTAACTTTTCATTTGTACAGGGGCTCATAGCTAACCACTTGGGATTTGGACTTTTCTGCAATCCCAAATCTGTAGGACTTTGGCAACTCTTACAGATAGAGAAAATGCCTTTTGCATAAAAGGATGTGCATGAGTCTTTGGGTGACCATGGTTGGAATGTTATGGTGTGTGTCTAGTTATCTCCCCAAAGACTCATGCCATTATAGGATGGCTTCTAGAGCCTCTGATTAAGTATTGAGTCAATGTGAGTATTGTGGGTGTGTGAATATTATCCCTTCCCTGGGAGGGTAATCTGCATCAATGTGAGGAGGGGACAGAGTCTTGTAGAAGTTGCAACCACTGCCTCTCCCTTTGCTCTCGCTGTTTTCCTGCTGCCATGAACTGCTGCCCTCTGCCATTTGGCTCTCTGCCTTGGAGTCAGATGAGTATGGACTGAAACCTTAACAAACTGAGCTAAATAAACCTTTCCTTCCTTAATTTTGGGTGTTGGGTATTTTGTCCCAGAAACAAGAGAAAAGTAACTGAGACAGTTGTAAAAAGGTAAATAATTTTTTGTCTTTGTTGATAATGCTGCATATATTGCATCTTCATAGAAGTAACATTGTATGTATAATTTTTTTTGGCTGGTTCACGCTGTCATGTGGGTATGTCTGGTAAGGTATGGGGAGCTGGGGATTGAACTGTGGTCCCCTGTGTCTGAATGGGTTTGATCCAGCAGGTGCTTAAACAACTGAGCTAACCCTCAAGCCCCTACATGTGTAAATTTTGACAATGTGGACTCAATTTTAACATGTTTAATAACTAAATGTCAGATTAATGGTAAATTAGAATTGTCCTTGCTCTGTAAAATTTTATATTTACCTTAGAGTTTCTAATAAGAGATTATAAGATGGTGGTATTTTTTCCTTGATATCCTCTCAAATAATAGACTTTCCAAATCTCATCAGAATAATATTTTATGTTTTTGTTGACTTGGTTCTATTCTTGTATAATACACTCAGTAATAAGAAGGAAGGAAGGTTAGGAACGGGGAAAAGAAAAAAGGTAGGGAAGAAGAGAGAGAGAAGAAAATTATAGGAGTAGAGTGAATGCTGCAGGGAAAGAACAAGACAGGAAAGGTAAGCAATAGATGGATGGATTTCTTTTCAATCAAAAAATAGATGACTTTCCCCATGTAAATTGTAGAACATTTTATGCAAATTGTTCTTAGCGGAATGATTTGGTGCACTGGAAATGGTTACTTTTTAAAACAATAAAAAGTATCATTTCTCACTGCAAAAATGTTAAGGTTCTTTATGTCTATGTTATCTTTCTGTTTTTATTTTGTTTTACCTGTTTAATTAATAGACATTTTTCCTCAGGCATCAATGATTTAGTCATGTTTTGTGTGCATGTAGTACTTGATACTGAACCCAGAGGTTCTCAATTACTGAGCAACATACCTAGCCTTTTTATATTTTGAGACAGGGTCTTTCTAAGTTGAGTAAATTTAGCTCAAACTTGTGCCCCTCTTGTCTCAAATTCGTAATCTTCCTTCCTCAACCTCCCATACAGCAGCAATTGCAGGCATATACCATTGCACCTGGCCTCATGATTCAATCTTAATAAAACAAGCAAATCCTGTATGGAATATCTTTCAGTCTTCTCTTTTCAAGATCAAATATTACACTTAAATAAATTTTCAAATTAGTTTTTCTTTAACCCCAAAAACTGTTTTCAAGATGCTCAAGATAATGTCTTGAGAACCAAAAATTGTTGCTGTTTCGTCTTATAGGAGCAGAATTCCAGAAATAATTATATTTGTTGATATTTAGTATTTCCTAATTACTCAACACCACAGAGTTTCATAGAAAGAATTGCTAAATGGGAACAGCTGTTCAGCCTACCAAGGTTAAGTTTATGTAGGTAAATTTTTATGAATATAAACATTTTAGAGAATTGTAAGCTTTATGGCCCTAGAGAATTGTCAGTGTCTTCACAGTTCATAACATAATATTACCTTCAGAGGAATCATTGATCTAATTCCTAGGAAGTAGTTACTTGCACTTCAATGGAAAATTTTACCCTTATACATTTGTATCCTATTGGTTACTGTAATAAATTAATCACAGACATTCAGTCTGCTTAACAAACAGCTTTTTCCTTCAAATTGATGTTTGTGTAAAGACTATACCAAAAGGTACATCAACTGAATTTGTAAAGAAAATAGTTGCAGAGCCTTGTGGGAAGAACTTTACCACATATTATGAAATGTTGGTGTTTCTGGAAATAAACTCGTGGGAAGGATTTAGAGCTAATAGTGCCATCAGGCAGGACTGTTGTCAGTTTGGAATTACAGAATTATTTTTAATCTGGAAGCAGATGTTTCTTATGATAGCAAGTTGCTTATTGGCAGAAAAATGAATGACAGAACTAAATAAAATGATGAGGAAATATTACTGTCATTATTTGGAATAATGTTGATAGTGATTTGAATATTCTTTTCTATAGATATATGATGAATCTTTTTTTTTTTTTTTTTTGCTTAAATTGGTCTTAACTCACAGTTGACTGCAATATGGTTTTGTAACTGAGAACATTTTAGTGGAATCATACCCTCAATGAAGTCTCCTTTTGATTCAAATAAATTTTGAGTATTGTTGAAAGATTAGAGCTGATTTTTCATTTAACCATGTGGTTAAAATTTTAGACAGGTTTGTTTGAATTTATTTATTTTGAAAATAACAACTATATTGAACTAAAATTTGCACATGATACAATTTACAAACTTAAAGTGTATTCTTTGGTAGGTGTTAGAATGTTGACAGAATTATACAACCATGATCATAATCAAATTTTGATCACTTCTTTTTTTGGCAGAACTGGCGATTGAACTCAGGCCCTTGCGCTTGCCAGGGAAGCACGTATTCCACTGAGCCATCTCCCTGGCCCCAAAATTTCGATCACTTTTGTTATCTCAATAGCTACAGAATAGGTTGGTTGACTTTACAGCATGCAAACAGAGATAATTTGCTTTCTTACATATACCATCCCACCTTTCTGATTTCTTTGTAATTAAGCTTTGGTTTTTACATTGTTACTACCTATCATCATTTTATTGTATTTTGTGTTCTACATTTGAGCTTCTTCTTAGTACTATTCTGCATTTAAATGACTTTAATGGTCATCACTTTGTTGTTCTCTTGTCTATTACTCAATATTTAATTCTGATTAATCTCCTAATTGTCTGGACTTTGTTGCCACTAGTTATTTTTTAAATTTGGAGATATAATGAACAGTGTTTTCTCTAGATCTTTTTTGGTTGAGTGTTTATGCTTGTTGCTTTCATATTTGTAAATTTTTGACTTACCACAAAGTTTTTGTATGCTATTTATATTGCTAAAGTAATGTGTGATCGTTGCTCCATTGTTTTCTTACTCATTAAAATTATTTTTGAGAAATCTGAGAATAGATTTCTTTCTATCTTTGTTAATATCTTTCTTTGCTGGATACTTAAAGAGAGTACAGAAAGATCCAAAATTTCCCTCTCCACACTCTTGGTCTTGCATACTATTGACATTCCACGCCAGACTGGTAGATCTGCTACAACTGATGGACTTATATTGCCATATGATCATCGTCATCATCCAAAGTCTATTGCTCCTGGTGTTGTTCATTATGTGTTTTCAGAAACCTATGATAGCACATATTATGCTATTATACAGAATAATTTCACTGCTCCAGTTAGTTATCTTTCCCTCTCCCCTAATCCATGGAAGCCACTGATATTTTTATTTTATTGCTCCACAGTTTTGCGTTTTCTATAGCTGTGTAATTAACACTGTACAATGCAACCCTATTTCTAATGTAATTTTTTCTTTTACTGATAGATACTAAGAGTTCCTCCATGTCTTTTCATGGCTTGACTACTCAGTTGTTTTTAGTGCTGAACAACCCCTCTATTGAATGCATTGCCATAGTTTATCCATTTACCTAATGAAAGTCATCTCAAATGCATGAAAGTTTTCCCATTTATTTCTACAAGATCGATATAATATCTATGCTTTAAACTTTTACTTAATTTTGGTTTTTTGTTCAGAATTTTGTTTTTTATTTTTAAATTGAATACAACATAGTATTAAAAAGAAAAAATACAAATGATACAGAATTTCATCTAACAAAATGATATAAATTCAATAATATTTGTTGTATTGCACACTGTTGTGTTAAAATTAGTTGTGTTTTATACACAACTTCCACCATCATTATCTCAAAGTACACCTTCACGTTAGTATATAAATTTCAATCTATGTCTGTGTAAAGATTTTGTTTTTTGTAATTTCTATGTAAAGTACAATAACTTTCTTTGGTTTTGAGTTCAGTTAGTTAGAACATCACCTCCATTTTGTGTATTTATACTTTTATTCTTATTGTGTTAATGTTATATTTTTTCATGAATTAATTTTCTTATTAAGTTGTTGAACAATGTAAAATATGTGTGGATATTTTCATTCTGCTTGTATAATGTTTTCTTTCAGATTCCTTTTTCATCAATTTGCATATATTTTTAATAAAATATTTTTTAATAAATATTAAATATTATTGTAATATATTTACATATTTAGGGAATATTTTGTCTTTTTACATTCACTGGCCTGCACTTATGCATGTAGTGAAGATTTCTATTTTCTCTTTGCCTCATTCCTGACTCATTAAGAAACATATTAGCATGAAATTGAAGTCTAGATATGAACGCTATGTGGTGTCTTTGAGAACATGAATAATCCAGTGAGGCTCTGTAAAGTCCTTGTTATATTATGTGTTCTGTGCCTCTTTCTTAAAAGTTCCATAAACTTTTCACTCTTTTTAGAATTTCATAAACTTCATAAGTCAGATTGAGTTCTCTCCAGTCAAAGTTATGTACTGTTTTTCTGGAGGGATACAGTCTGGCTTCAAATCATATCCCAAAGCTGTGTAAATGGTGGAAACTACTTTTCTTGGAGTTTTTCTGAATTTCCTTTTTCATATTTTATTTGTACATAATTGTTGCATTCATCAGGGGAGTTGGCATATGTACAAAATACTTTTTATATACATATAAAATACTTTTTAATTTTTTTTTACTCTCTTCCTCTCTCATACCTCTCATCTCTAGGTCCTTTCACTTTTGTCCAAGTTCTAGCTCACTGTTTCCTATTATTTACTTTTTATTTTGCTCTTTATTTATGCACTTATACACTGCATTTACTACTCACCCACAATCAGAGGAGAAACAAGATAAAACCTTGACTGAGTTCACTTTTCTCCCTGCTCATGAATATTTGTGAGAACTTATTGTGACTTTTCCTATTCATCTGTCTGTCTAAGGAATAGGTATGTGTTAAAGAAATTTTCTAACTGTGCCTTCTCCTCATGGTTATCAGTTTCTAAAGTTTAGTTTTTAAGTTATATTTATTTCGTTTACCATAACTAATCATTGTATTTGCTGGTGTTTGCTATTATTTTTAATTTATTGAATTTTAGAGGGGATAGAATCTTTGATTTTTTAAGACATTTTATTTATTAGTATGGGCTTACAGTACATAAAGTTTGCATTCATTTGTGCAGTTGGTATATGTACATAATGCATCTTAATTATTTTTATACCCCTACTATCTCTCGGTTCCCTTTCTATTTGCAAAAGATCTCCCTATATCCTAATACTTATCTTTATTTTGCCCTCTAAGTAATTTATATGTTGAGTTTCTCATATAAGAAAAACCATGCAATATTAACAGTGTGTTTCCCATTTATTTCAGTTAACATGGTCTCAAGGTACATCCTTTTTCTTACAAATGATTCAAATTTGTCTTTCTTTATGAAAGAATAGTACTTCATTGTTTGTAAATACCATGGTTTCTTTATCCATTCATCTTTTGATACACATATAGGCTGCTTCCAGCATTTGGTCATTATGAATTTTGCTTCCCATAACATGGGTATGCGTATATCACTGTAATATGATGTCACTAAGTCTTTTAAGAAGATACCTGCAAAGAGAATGGCTGGATCAAAAGGAATTTCTAGTTTAATTTTTTGAGGAATTTTGTTTCACTCTACAAACTTGGCTCTCTCCAAAATGAACTTAAGACATTAACTAATATATGGTGCATTTGAACCATCTTTTCCTTATTTTCTCAATTATTTCAAGAATTTCATGTGCTATCTCTGCTCTAAATTTATTTATTCTTACATGTTGTGATGCTCATCTTGTGGACCTATGGAAATATTGTAAACATTTATCTCTGTGTTAATTAGGAGATTATTGGAATAGTCTAGGCAAGCGATGGAGCTTATTTTAATTAGATTTGTTGCACTGCAGAAGGGCAGAAGTGGACAAAGATAAGATTTTTGGGGACTGTGATGACAGTACTTGTTTCATGTTGTAAAACCTGAAAAACATTGGGTCTAATTCCTAGTTTTGCCATTTGTAACTATGTGCAACTAGTTAACTCTATTTGCAAATTTAAAGATGGAAAGTACAACTTCTATAAAGATTAAGCAAAAGAATATAACACTCCTAGTATAGACAGGGTACTCTAACAGGCGAAATATGTGGTAAATTTTTCCTATTATTAGCAACAATTGCAGTAGCATTATAAGTGGTATTAGTATTGATAAAACTGGTATTATTGATTCAGAAGTGAAGGAGGAAAGAAGTTCTGATTAAATTGTAGGGCTTTTCAATTTGGGAGAAAAGAGATGTCATTTACTGAAATTCATGAGATATATGACATTTTTCTACGGGAAAAAGGTTAAACCATGAATTTATCTATTTTCCATAAAAAAAATCCTAGTGGAATTTTTCTCCACATACTTCAGTTTGTCCTTTTTCACGTTTAAAGTATTTTATCCTTAAATAAAAAAGATGTTATAAAGAATAAAATAGGGGGCTCAGATGCTGGTCAGGAGTAGAGCAGTTGTAAAACATTTGTATTTCAGATAGTTCATACAAAAGAGAGAGGGAGAGAGAGAGAGAGAGAGAGAGAGAGAGAGAGAGAGAGAGAGAGAGGATCATGTCTCCTATATTTTAATATACCCTATGTATTTACACTATTTATAATTTCATTATTTTATAAGCCATTTCACACTCTTGTATTCTGCCACAAGAAGATCTTACATTCCTGATATGGATCTATCCACTTCTCACTGACATATATTAAGACTTCATGCTGAAGGAAATTTGTAAGGGTCTTGACACTTGTAATGCCTCATGATAAGCAGAGAAAAATACACTTTCTTGGTCAGACAATATATTGGACTTGTTCAGATTTGACACTATGATCAAGTATATGAGATTTCTTGTACTTGGATGTCTGAATGCCCCTTATTTTAAAAAGCACAAAATAAACAATTATATCTAAATGGGGTTAAATATACTCTAAGACTCTCTCCAGTGTCTGGTTGTAGTGTAAACATGTATGAATAACTCGTGTCATGATCAGTCACTAAGAAGCTTTATTAAACTACTACTCACCAACACATGACAGAAATCCCAGAAACATCAACAAACCAAAGATTTATTCCTCAAATTGTATATTCTCTCTGGCTGTCATATTCTTGAAGATGCTGATCGATGGAGTCACTGAGTTAGAATGTCTACCCTAACTTCCTCTGGTCATTATTATTTTTTAAACATATGACAGAGTAAGTACAACAGAAAGAATTAATTAAAATTGACAATTTGTATACTTTAGAGTAAGAGTGTGACAGCCCTCAAAATAATGACTTTAACAGAATATGTGTGAATATAATAACCATAGAATTGTATTAAATTACACTAGAAACTATGGGCAGCATGTCTTTTGGTTCTGGTATTCCCTTTAACTAATTTCCACTATACTCTCAGTGAAAGTTTCAATGAAGCAGTTGAAGAGAAATGTGTGTGGTCTGGTGTCCTACAGGTTTACTTCACTTTTTCCACTGTGAAAAGTGTATTTTTCCACAGTGGTCTGTATCCATTTCCTTTTATCAGGTTGCAGTCCGAACTGCAAATGTTCTAAAAATTCAAATCCAATTTTTCTTGTAACTTACTTTTTAATCTACATCTTCAACTGAGTCTCTAAACTTCTAGTTATTGTGTTTCTTAATCCACAGTTCCTTCTTTCATTGCTGGTTCTTTCCTTGTGTCCCTGACAGAATATCTATTGTTTGTTACCTCTGGAAGAACTCTTTCCTTTCTTTGTTTCTTATCTGTTGCTTGTCCTCTGTTTTAGTGCTTTACATGTTCTCATCTGAGCTGTACTAGGTGGGAAGGGTTATAGCTTGTCCTCAATTTGACAAAAATAAAGCTGCCTGCAGGTTGTATAATATATTTTTGAAACCCTTCCCTTCCTATTTGTTGCTCACTTTTTTCACCAAATCTCCTCTACTGGGTCACCTCCTGTGATGAGCCAAGGTCTCTTACTCTTGTCCTCCTTTCTTACTGACACATATTATGATACATTAACTTGTCTCTGAATATTGGGATGTTCCTCTAAGTTTTTCTTTTGGAATCTATTTTGAGGATCCATGCCTTGTTCCTAGAAACTTTTTGCTGTTCTCTCCATTGAAAACATAGTTTTTCTCTTGTTAATGCCTTTAAACCACTTTCTGTGTCCCTGTACACAATAGCTCATAGTTTTGCACAGAAGTTACTTGTATAACCCTAAGTGTTAAAAAAAAATAACCCTAAGTGTTGCTTATGTAACCTTGAAAACATGTGGCAGGTCCTTTCAATAGTGGGATTTCTCAATGACATGTATAATTTGGTAGTACATTTGCTGTCAAGGTAATTGCAGTAAATACAAGCAATCTAGACTAAAATGTTTCTTTTTTTCTAAAGGAATCTATCATCTCATTTACTAATTAGATTAGATAAAATTGTGCACATTGAAGTGACTTAAAATAATTCATTCGTGCATGCCAAAATCTAGCTGATTAGTAAGCATCAGTTAGAAACTATGTTCACACATATTACCTAGGCCCAAATGTGTTTTTTTAAACAATAGCTTTCAATTTTAGTAGTTTCATAGCTAAACATTCTACTTAAGAAAATATCTTTTTTAAACTTTCTTAATTCATTTACCTTAACCAAATTTGCAATTTCTTAAAATGTACTGTCCACAATTCTAACAACATTACGCTATAACTTCAAATCTGAATAAACTGAATCCTGTTTAAACTTTCTGATGTGTTTCCTACATATTCAGGGTAAAGATCAAAATCCTTTAATATAGATTCAAAAAACTCCCATGATATGGCCATGACCTGCATCTACAGTGTCATGTTTGGCCACCTTCCGTTGGTTTACACGTAAAGCCCAGAAATATTCTTATTCTATTTGCTTTTCTTTCCTTGTCCCATCTACTTATAAAAGATCTTTATACATCACAACATTATAGCTTGATTAACCATAATGTATTTAAATAATCAACTCAGTATAGGTTGATAAGTGTTCTCAAAACATTTAAATCCTAGAGAAAAATCTAGAATTTCCTTGAGCCTATGATTTTTCTTTTCATGACCACCAAATGCTCAACCTGAAAAGAAGTCTATTATCATATCAAGTTCAATGACAGCTTGAAAAATCAATCATGCCATGCAACTCATGTTTCCAGGTTTTCAAAACTATGAAAAATTCCAACAAAATTAAGATTTTGAAATAGAATCATTCTGTACTTCCACACAGCTTACGCCTAACTTCAGCTGAAAAATATAGATAATCATAAGATTTCCTGAATAACTGTATTCAACATGTTTCTTACTCCTTATCCAGAAGGGTTTTCCTTCCTTATCACCTGGCTAAAATATTGCCAAGTTTCAACCTGAAAATTCAAAATTTTCTCAACAGTAACACATCTCGTTTTTACAAGTGCATTTCAGTAATACTCAGCAGTACTCCATCTTTGAGAGTATATTTTCTTTTAAATTGAAATATGTTTTTTATCACCTCATCTTTTCACTCCCACCAAGTACTATTTTCTTCTTTGTCAATTTTTTTGTGGATTTCCAATGCTAATTTTGCACTTATTCAATGAAAATTCAAATCAAAATTTTATGTGGAATACAAATACAGAGCAGAGATCAGAGAGAAAACCTAATATCTGAATTATCCATTTCTTTCAAGCCAGAAAAATAAAAAAATGTATCATTCATTTAGAAACAACATTACCTGGGATCAGAAAGAACAACTTCTTTAACATTTCATGCTACAGAATATTTTTAGGTAGAGCTGATCTATTTAGAATCCCAAGGTACCCAGTATTTGCCAGGTTTTTATTCACCAGAAAAGTCAAGACTTTCTTTACTTGTAAAATGACACATGATTTAGTATTGCTTTTTTAGCATATGTGGGTTGACTGGAAATCCTTTCTAATGCTGAAATTCTATGATCCAGGGTGTCTCACTAATACAAACTGTGGTTTAACTCCCAATCCCACAATTTTATAGCTCTGTAGGCAAGTCACTTAATCTCTCCATGCCTCAGCTTCCTTGATTGTAAAATGGAAAAAATAGTAGCACAGATTTTGTAACCTTATGATGAGGTTTAAAATAATTTAATCAATATGCTTAGAAGAGTGGCTGAAATATTGTGTGTAGATACATGATATTATTAATGTGCTCAACTGATTGACCACCTATTTTTATAGCCCTACATAAGAACTTAGAGTAGTCCTTTTTATTCCAGGCTTTAGAATGATCCTATTTTTATCTTTCTAATGGTTCAATATAGTTGTATTCATAAGCCAAATTCATCTGTAGAAGGAAAATGTAATTCAGTCAGTGCAGGACCTAGATTTGTGCTGTCCACAAGGGTAATTGCTAGCCAAATGCAGCAATTTAAATTAAATCTAGAAGCTCTGGTTGTGCAATCAATTAAATATGGTTCTGATATAAATTGAAATTCATTAGAATGTTCCTTAGTTGTGCTTGTGACACTAGCTATATTTCAAATTTAGAGCTGTTCAATAGATAACTAAGAAGTCTAAGGTATTTATACACAAACTCCAGCCCCTGAATCAATGATAGTAATTCTTGAGACATTATCTTGTACATGGTTCTTGATTGCTCAGTAGTTCCATGTAGTATGTGATTAGTGTACTATGCAGTGCAGAAAAAGTACATTTGCCTCATCATAGAGAATTATTTTGGACAAATCTAGGCATCATAACCTGATACTCCGTATTTGCAGTCTTTCTTACCAAATAACAAATAGTACCCCTTTTTATCTAGTTTATCTTATAAATCTGTCTGTTCTAGGAGCTTCTTCAGTATAATCCCTTTCCTCCTCATCAAATCTGCTTTGCAATTCATAGTGTATTAGTCACCTAAGAATCACAAGCTAAGGAACTTGGGTTGTTGAATATAACCAAGGGCCTCCTTAATTGGACTCTCAATCTCTACTTTAAGAAAGGACAGGATTTTAAGATCTTTCTTAGCATAGTTAAGATAATCAAGTGGTTAGATTTTCTTTTCTTTTCTTTCTTTCTTTCTTTTTTTTTCAAAACTGGGGACTGAACTCAGGCCCCAGGGCCAGGGAAGCATTTATTCCACTGAGCCATCTCCCCAGCGCCAAAAAAGATTTTTTTTTTTTTTTGAATCTGAGATTGAACTGTGTCCCTTGTGCTTGCCAGGCAAGCACTTATTCTACTGAGCCATCTCCCTGGCCCCCTTATTTTCTTAAAGAGCACAGAATTACATAAAAATTTGAATTCAATTTTTGCACTGTATAACAGCAATTTTAAAATTCAGGATAGGGGCCAGGGAGATGGCTCAGTGGAATAAGCGCTTCCCTGGCAAGTGCAAGGGCCTGAGTTCAATCCCCGGTTCCACCAAAAAGAATAAAAATTAAAAAAAAAATAAAATTCAGGATAATTAAAATTTATACTAACTATTATCTTTACTCACATGAAAACTATTCTGCTTCAATCACTGCAGAGTTCTGTAGAATTTGCTCCACAGAACACTTTTCTGCACTAGGGATGGAACCCAGTGCCTTTGGACTGAATTATATCTCCACCTATTTAATTATTATTACTGTTTGGAGATGTGGTTTCCTTGAACCACTAAGTTGTCATGGTAAGACTTGAAATTTGTGATGCTCTTGCCTCAATATTCCTAGGTACTGGGACTGTGGGTATGTACCACAATGCCAAGCTTCAGAAATTTATACAGAAGTATTTTTTTAAATAATTTTAATGAGAAATAGCAATGAGACAGTTTCAAAACTGATTAGTAGGACAGTTTCAATAATTAATATATGCATATTGTTGTCTTCTTAGAGGTTATTCATAGAACAGGACGCAGATATGATATCCTGTCCAAAAACTGTTAGTACGAATCTTTCTATTCATTGAATTGAAATAATATAGCTATATATCTATCCTAACTATTTTGAAGATAAAGATACAAAATGGTCGTTCATTTGTATCCCCTTTTTTTGGTTAGTTTTTTCAGAGATGGGTATTCCATTGTTATTTCAATATTGTAGGTGCGTGAATTCAGCAAAATATTTCAATATAGTCCAGTAGTCCATAATAGTAGTGGGTTATCCATAGAACTGGCAATGTCAAAAGTTGTTGGCTTTAGCCTTTTACAGCTCAGTTTATTGATATGGCTTTACTTTTTATACTTCGCTTTTATAATTTTCTCCTGGATCTTTAAGACCAAGATAATGCAAGACCTATACAACAAGTAATATAACTTTCAAGGTCAGTCAAATCCCCTCAGGATTTATCATGAAACCCTGTATCGCAGTTTGTAGATCCTTTGTCAGTGTCAGCCATATTGATGAGTCACAGCCATTGCTTGACCAATTTGCTCTCAGTGAAAACCTGAGAGAATATTTTCTCTCCAAGTGACTCTCCTTAGGCACACTCTACATCATTGATCACTTTCCTTTATGGCCTCATAATCTTGATCAGAAAATTTGGGACACCACTGAGTTACAAGATGTTACAGTACAGGTTCTCCTATGTCCTGAGTCCTCACTGACCTGGAAAGGATAGGCCCAGAATTTTGGCTTTGCTTGCAGCCTTTCTTCTCTAATTTTTGGTATGCAAACTTAAGTTGTTAACCCTTCAGAAAAGAACCTTATTATTATTACCCTACAACCTAGTCAGTTGAGCTTAACCTCACTATCTGTCTCAATATCAAACATTTTAGACATAACATGGAACAAGTATTTTCCATCAAGTATTGATATGTTAAACTTTAATCCCCTACAGAAAATGAAGAAAAAATAAAAACAATATTAAAACAATAGGAGTAAAAATTAAATTATTTTACAGCCAAATTTAGAAATCTCACCATACACAGCATTGTAGCAGGACAGTCCTATGACAGTTTTTTCTTGTCTCTTGTATTCATCTATTACCCCCTTTTTTAAACAAACATTTACTTGAGAGACAGTATGGCAGTAATTTGTATGACATGACAAGCAGTACATATTTAGAAGACCAGAATGACAGACATTCCAAGCATGACTCTAGTGGTACACATTGCTATCTTCAGTTTAGTTCTTTAGTTCACAGGTATCAGCATATATAGTCAGGTTGAGAATCCTACCGAGTAACTGCTAGTTTCAGAAGCCTGCTGAAGGCTTTGAATTTATCATTCTTTATAGCTGAGTAAGACTCCTTTGTATAAAAATACCACAAACCTGAAGCCTTCATATTTAAGTGTTTGCCACTTGAAGATATACTCATAAGTGCAATAAACCAGACCCAAATGCATAAATTTCGTATAGTTTCCTTAGTAAAAGAACTCAAAAGAAGAAATCCAAATAGAAAGGTATAACACAATTAAAAGAAAAGTGAGAACTTGAGGATTAGATAATGAAGAGAGAGCAAGGAAAAAAGCTAGAAACATGACAGGGGCAAAGCCATACATTTATACACACAAGATGGGCAAGGCAATGATCTTGAGAATCTCCAGCAGGTTTTTGAAACCAGCAGTTCATTGGTAGATTCTCACCCTGACTAACTTTATATGCTGATATCTGTGAACTAAGCAACTGCACTGAAGATAGCAATATGTAATATTAGTTTCATGCTTGGAGTGCCTGTCATTCTGGTCTTCTGAATACGGGCTGCTTGTCATGACATGCCAGTTGCTGCCATGCTGTCTTTTGGGTTGATGTTTGTTTAAAAAGGAAAGGGGTGGTGAGTGAAGGCAGGAGACAGGAAAAGGGTTATTGTGGGACTGTCCTGCTACAATACTGTTTATGCTTAGATTTCTAAACTTCTGTGTAAAAATATGTAATTGTTTATTTCCATTTTAATATATTTTTACTTTTTAATTTTTTTCTTCATATTCTACAGGGACTTAGAGTTTAACATATCAATACTTGATGAAAAATACCTGTTTCATGTCATGCCTAAGATGATTGATATTCAGACAAATAGTGAGGGTAAACTTAACTGACTAGGTTGTAGGATAATAACAATAAGCTTCTCTTCTGGAGGGTTAACAACCTAAGTTTTCAGACCAAAAATTAGAGAAAAAGGAGGGCATCAAGGACAGTCAACATTTTGGCTGTAGCCTTTCCAGATCAGTGAAGACTCAGGACATAGGAGAACCTGTAGTGTAACATCCTGTAATTCAGTGGTGTCTAAACTTTTCTGATCAAGGAGATTATGGGGCCACAGAGGAAAGTGATCAATGATGTAGAGTGTGCCTAAGGTGAGTCATATGGAGAGAAAACAATCTCTCAGGCTTTCACTGAGAGCAAATTGGTCAAGCAATGGCTGTGACTCATCCATATGGCTGACACTAATAAAGGATCTACAAACTGCAGTATAGGGTTTCAGGATAAATCCTGATTGGATTTGACTGACCTTATCAGAAACAATAGCTACATTTCTTGTTATATAGGTCCTGCTTTTATCTTGGTCTTAATCATCCAGGAGAAAAGTATAAAAGAGAAGTATAAAAAGTAAAGGCATATTACTATGCTGAGCTGTAAAAGGCTCAAATCAACAACTTCTGACATTGCCAGTCATATGGGAAACCCTGTACTATTATGAACTACTGGACTGTATTAGAATATTTTGCTGAACTCATTCACCTATAATATTTAAATGACAGTTGAATATCCTTCTCTGACAAAACTAAACAAAAAAGGGGATACAAATGAGGGACCAATTTGTATCTGTATATTCAAAATCGGCTAGATATATAGTTACATTCTCTTAATTCAATGAATAGAAAGATTTGTTCTAATAGTGTTTGTCAACTGGATATCTTGTCTGCATCTTTCACAATGCATAACCATTAAGACAATGATATACAATATATTAGTTATTGAAACTGTCCTGCTAATCATATTTGAAACTGATTGCTATTTGTTTCTTAATAAAATTATTGGGAAAAAAAAACTGCTGAAGCTTCTCAGGATCATTGCTTTACCCATTTTGTGAATATAAATGTATAGCTTTGCCCCTGTCATGTTTCCTAGATTTTCTGCTAGCCCTCTCTTTGCTGTCTTTACATACATTTTGTCCCAAAATAAGACTGATTCTGAAAGTAAGTGGAATTGGAAGAATTTTTTACTTTGCTTTCCTCAGAAGTACACTATTGGAAATTTGCATAGAGGTATATTATTTGAAATTCATCACTATGTAGTACTATAAGGGGATAAGATATGCTACAAAAAAGAGAATAAAACTAGTACAGTAAACACTGCTGAATATTTTACTATAGGACTCAAACCTGCTGGTGCTCTTCAAGGTACTGCATGGACTATAACGTAAAGTTGCTGTACAGACAGTTAAGAAATCTGGGATATTTACATACTAACTCCTGCCCCTTAATTGTTGTATTTCTTGGAGCATTAACCCCTACACAGTTCCTGACTGCCTTACAATTGAACTGAGCAGGAAGCTGAGGCAAGAATGAAGCCTGGAGAGAGAAGTGAAAGAAACTCTTCAGGAAACTGGGGTAATGCAAAGATTATGTGTAGGTTAGCAGCACTGCCTGCCATGTCTGATTACACTACATACAGTTTGACTGGCAGATTAAGTATACACTTAAATATTAATATATAAGTAGGTTCCAAAATGTTCATAACAAGTTGTATCCTTTTAACTGTGTCTAGAAATTTATTTAAAAATACACATATGAAAAATGCTACACTGCAGTACTTGCAATTGTATAACCTAGAAAACAACTTATTTGCAAAACAGAGTAACATCAAATAATTTTGTGATCATATAATGTAAGATTATGTAGCCAATATTAATCATGATTTTGAATTATAAAGGAAATATGTAGGTAGTATGTATATAACAATTTATAATGTACTAATAGGCTTAAAAACAGTTGTCAAAGAGTATATATACAACATAAACCTAATTAGATAGATATTTACCCAGGTAATGAAAACTGATTGAAATATTATGCAAATAATTAATAGTAATTGTCATAGGCTTATAGGATTAGAGATACTTTAAATTTTTTAGTGATGATTTTTACAATTTTCTGTAGTGTTATTTTTATAACCAGAAAAATCATGAAACACACTTTTAAAGCAAAATTAACCTTTTTTAATATTGATATTTTGAAACCTGAAGGTCAGATGATTCTTTATATATAATTGCAAGATAGATTCTAAATCTAGCAATTATGCACAAGAGCATCTCACATTTTTTTCCTCAGACAGAGTAGAAATACGTACAATCTTTGAAAGAACTTGATTGCACACATGTATGTGCTGTGAATGCAATAAGGCAGATTGTAGCTGAAGTTATTTTCTTTGCCTAACTGGACTAATGTTGTGATTTAGCCTGTAGGATTCCACAGAAAATGGATATTTCTAGACAGATAAACTATGTCCTTGGATAAAATAGGCTTTTGACACATATCAAAATGAGCTGGTTATTGAGCTCTTTGTATATAGCATATAATAATTTTTGCAGCAGCACTTTCTCAGTACTGCATACAGAATAGTTGGTGACACAATATTAAAAATGAATAAAAAGAAGGTGAGAAAGGTAGGATATTTGAAATTTGGTATGAAACATAAGGAATAATATTACTATAGCCATGTCCTAGCTCTTTAACCTATAATGCTAGAATATATATGGAAACAATACATTAAATTAAACCCATTCACTTAAATATAACCTTCCTTCCTAATTCTGATAGCAAAATAACCGAAAGAGAATTATTATTTATTATTATATTTATCATTTCATAATTTTGAATGTAATTAAAAATATTACTCCTTGTTGTAAGTGTAGAGTTGCCAATACCAATTGGAGGAAAATCACTGATATAATTATGTCTGATCCCTCATCTGCATTTGAAATGTTTGAACATATAAACCCAGTTTTTAGGTATTTTTTGTTTTACAAACAAATAGAATTACGGGCTGAGGAGATAGCTCAGTGGAATAAGCGCTTCCCTGGCAAGCGCAAGGGTCTGAGTTCAATCCCCAGTTCTGAAAAAAAAAGAAAAAGAAACAATCTACAACAACAACAACAAAAAAATCAAATTAGATAGCTGAATGTGGTGCCACACACCTGCAAGCTCAGTACTCCAGGAGGATGAGGCAGGAGGATTCCAAGCTGAAACCCAGTCTAAGTAACTTAGACCCTGGCTTAGAATAAAAGGTCAAAAGACCTGAAGATGTTATTCAGTACAAAGGCCCTGAGTTTAGTTTCCAACATCTTTCTCACACATGAATGCACACACACACACACACACACACACACACTACACACACACACAATTAATTTTCAGTGACCTAGTATTTCAACTGCCCAGAGTTGGCTCTAAGAGAATGTTCAGAATCTTTGGTAAAACATTTATATACAAAGGACAGAACTGTGAAAATGAAAGCTTCCTAACTTAACCAGAAAAATAGCAAGATTGCTTCAATGACATCATATATGATGTGAGTTATTATTCATACTTAAAATTGTTTTGATGGGTACTTAGTAACATGGAGTGACACTTATTATGCAGCATGAATATGTATACATATACACAAAAATTATGTGCATTTAAAGCTCCTATTGCAAAAAATATGTTTTTATGGGAATAAAAATAATAAAATGAGGGCTGGGGAGATAGCTCAGCAGTCTAAGCACCTGCCTGGCAAGTGCAAGAGTCTGGGTTTGATCCCTAGTACCACACACATAATAGACCTACTCCTTGCTGGTCACTAAAACTGGGCGTGGTGGCACACAATTGTAATCCCATCTCTGGGGAGGCTGAGTGAGGAGGATCACTATGAATCTGAACTGCATAGCAAGACCCTGTACCAAATAAATAAAAAAGATAAATGGGGGCCAGGGAGATGGCCCAGTAGAATAAACGATTGCCTGGCAAGCACAAGGACCTGAGCTCAATCCCTAGTTCCACCAATAAATAAAAAAGATAAATTGGGGCCAGGGAGATGGCCCAGTAGAATAAACGATTGCCTGGCAAGCACAAGGACCTGAGCTCAATCCCTAGTTCCACCAAAAAGAAAACAAAAAAAGACAAATTACTAGATCTATAAAAACTCAAAGTCACTGGTGAATGAAATTAAGGAAGACACAAAACAATGGGAAAATATCTTATGTCCACAGATTATAGAAGACTTGCCACAAAGTTACCCATTCTCCATAAAGCAACAAGCAGGTTCTCTGCAACTCCTGCCACAATCTTAATGACAGTTGTTACAGATACAGAAAATAGCATTTCAAAAATTCATTTGGAATCACAAATAAGCAAAAGCATTCAAAACAGTATAGAAGAAAAACAAAACTAGAAACATCCTTCCTAGTGTCAAAATATGTCACAAAGCTACGACAATGTAAACAGTTATATGCTGGTATAGAATCACACAAATCAAAAAGAGAATAAGAACAGAGAAATAAACACAAACTTATATGGTCAATTGATCTTTGACCAAGAGTGACAAGTAAACATGAGAGGGAAAAAATGTCTCTGAAAATATTGAAAAACTAGATATCCACGTGCAGAAAATGAATCACTAAAATTATCTTAAGCATAAATAGAATAGGTTATATATTTTTCTGTTTATCCTATAGACAACCTGTATGCTTTGTTGACTGCTGCTATACGTAGGACATATTTATCTTTGCCCCTTCTCCATTCCATTAGGTCTAATTCATTTCCATTCATTCCAGCCAAAGATTTTGCAACAAAATCTGTCCTATTTTCTTTTTATTGGCTGTACTCCACAGCCTATTTTCTTCTTTTTCATTTTTTATGTTATTACATGTAACAGAATAGTTAAAAAATCAAAGATTGTTAAAGATATGTCCTTGGGCCTGGCCCTAGCTCAGGCCTTTAAGTGGCTGCTTCCACAAAGCTGTCAGCCTCAGGTTGCTGGAGTTCGAACCTCACAACTCTCCCGCTGG
>NW_004524617.1:15487322-15561239 GCF_000260255.1 Octodon degus
ATAAATGATAATAATAATAAATGAAATTAAATATTAGATAGTTATTGTGAATAGAAGGTTTATTAGTGTTTTTATGTTATTTTGTTTGAGTTTTGCATTGCTTTATTCATAGTGAACATGTTTTACTTTACTAGAAACAAATAAACTAATAAAAGTAATATAGTTAAAAATTTACCTGAATTCTTCTATAATCCTGTTTTAGGGCATCCAGAATTGACTATTCGAATCATCAACTCAGAAGAAGGTACCTAAATGTGAAAGTAATTGGATTTCACACAGCATTTTCCATGGGGCAATTGAATCACGAATGCTTAAAAATGTGCCTTTGGAGAATTTGTTCCAAAGGGTTTTTACATTTGTGTATTAATATTCGTCTTTCAAAGAATATGTATTCATTGCCCAACATATACCTTACATTCTGCTATCTCTTGTTTAAAAAAATCCAACATATAATGTAGTCTCTAACTCCAAGGACATTTAAGTTCTAGAGAAGGAAAAAGCTGATAAGTAAAACAACTTACAGACAATACCAAATTTATAGTAGGTTGTGCTAAGTAACATAAAGGATTCTTTTAATATTGAGATTCAGAAAAGAAAACTGTGCAAGTCTGAAAGTTAAAGTATATATTATAAATTCTCAAAGGCATATACTTTAATCATTTGTTTCCTGGCTCTTGCAGGAAATCTTCCAGATTCTAGATTACAGGTAGATGGAGACACAGGTCAGAGAGCTTTTAGATAAAGTTTATGTATTATTTAGCCATGAGGTATATTTAACAAGAGGATTAATGAAGTACTCTGGTTTAGAGAGTTAGACAAGGAGTTCAGAGACTTAAGTTTGCCCACCTACTTCAGTAGGGGATCTGGCTGTTTGGACCTGGTGTTGAACTTCTTTGTAACTCTTTCCTTACCTATGACTGAAAAGAGTCAGATGATTGACAAGGATCTTTTAGCTTTAAAGTTGCCATTCACATATGAAATTTCAAAATTACTGGGATAACCAATATAAGGAGTACAGTAAAAAGTGACATCTTCAGTTTAGGTACCTTGTGTCTTTATCATCTTTCTCCCTTTGTTCCTTACAGTCATTGCCTAAATTTCCCAGAGAGCAGTTTCCAATACATTGTACACAATTTCATCTCCTACTCACTCCCACTTGCTCTAAATCTGAGTTCCATCCCTAATACTTCTCCAAATCTTTCAATTGTCACATGCTGTAATATTTTTTCTTGATAATACAGCAGTGTTTATCATCTCCTTTCTAAAATGAGAAGAATATGAGATTTGGAGTATCACAACCAGCTTGGAATCCTGATTTTGTTATTTCATTTTTGTGCATTGCTGAACAGGTTACAATTTCCTTTCTGACCTTGATCTCCATGTTGAAAAATTTTTTGAATAACATACTGCATGAATATAATGAGTTTTGTTAGAATTGAATGTTAACAAATAGGTGAAGTGCCTGGTACATGTGAATACTGCAAAAATAACAATTCTTCCTTTCTTGGTTTCTATGCTAAGCACAATGTTATATATCTCTGCCTGCTTCATCACTCTACCTCTGGTTGATTCTTTGAGACCCTCTCTTTATCTAAACATGGTCAATTCACATATATTCTCGATGATCCTCAACTCCAAAGACCCTGACAGAGTTTATGTATCTTCTTACAGCGCTGTGTCACACTAAGCCCCTCTACAGAGCCAGCCAAGTACTCCAATAACCCAAATTCCCACATTTCTAGTGGAAGTTCCATTTGGGTGCTCAATTCCACTTAATGTCAGTATATCCTACGCTAAATACTTGGTCAAAATCCTTGTCATATTCCCAACATTATAATAATTCCTTCTCTCACTTTGAGTTGTTCCCTTCATATTGTCAGCATAAAATTTTGGTTGTGATTTATTTTCTCTTTTGGCCTCTAATCCATATATAATAATCATGCTTATGGCTTTCAACATATTTTTGCTAAACTTTTATTAGTATGTTACATTCACTGTTAGAAATTGGTGCACGTGCATAATCATTTCAATTCTTTTTAACCCTTCCCTCTATCCACATCTTATTTTTCCAGCATCAGATTCATTTACTTATCTTGTAGACTTTATGAAGTTAATTATTATATATACAGATTAAGAAACAGACTAACAGACCAAAGGACATATAAAACACATCAGATGATTGTTTTAAGACAAATGACACTTTTTGATACATGGTCCATGGAGGATTCCAATACCATTTTTTCTCATTCTCTTTTTTCCTATTATCTATCTATCTATCTATAATTTTTCGTATAGAGAAATCTGATGCTATCTAATCTTGTGTGTCTGAATTATTTTACTTAACATTATGGTCTCAAGGTGGATTGTTCTAAAGGAATGAGTGTAGGTAACTTTAAACTCACTCTGACTTTGTATAGTTGTATGGTCATTGAGAAAAATATGTGACCTCTTCGAGCATCACCTTTCTTATTTATGAATATAATATAATGACATGTGATCAAATTATAGGTTGGATATTTAAAATCTTTTAAAATCCATGAAAAGACATAGTGCTATTAATCCCTCTCAAAATACAACCCCCTCACTTTGAACATACTCATCCTATCATTCTTGCCATGTTTTCAATCAGTTCTGGAAGTGCTCTTTTTGAGAGTGGCTTTATGGGGGCTGGGGAGATGGCTCAGTGGTCTAAAGCACCTACTTGGAACAAGCTTGGCTAAAGCACAGGGACCGCGGTTCGATCCCCCAGCACCACATGCCAGCCAGCCGCGCCCCCTGGTGGGCTGAGCTGGCCACACACACACACACACACACACACACACTAAATGTTAAAATAAATAAATAAATAATTTAGAGAGTGGCATTATGTGATCTCAACAACAATATATAGTGCATGCTGCTGTGAGGTATCAACTCGTGGAAAGACAGGCTCATAAAAACTGGTGGTATGTCATATGTCCTCATCAAACTCATTCACTTGCTGTGGCACCACGTCTTCTGGCTCTTTGCCAAAGTAAAAATGGCCATGAAAGGCAAACATTTTGAATTGATTCTCAACATAGAGCTATGACAGCATAACTGAAGACACTCATGAAAGGAGACTTCAAGAACTGTTTCAGAAAATGGCAAGGATCATGAGATATGTGGGTTTGAGAAATATTTTGAGGGGGATTACTGATAATATGATGATGTATCTTACTGTAACACATTTTTAAAGGTATAAACATTCACTGTATCTTTCCATCATGCTTTTTATTTAATATTTTATTTGTGATGTTGTTAATACTCTTTCTATAGAAATGATTATCAATAAATATGTAAATTAGTAGTTAGAGAATGTATAATGCTTCTCTGGCTCCATCATAGGTTAGATTCTGTCAATTAATCAATCTCTTTGCCTCTGATATCTTTATCAATTATCTAAAATATAATATTCATTTTCCAAAATTAAAGTACAATTTCAATATCTTCTCATTTTCTGTGTAATGAAGTAGAAACTCATTCCTCCAGTTGGTTTTAGAGAAAACCAATAAGAGAATGGGGTATATACTGTATGTGAAACTTTGTGTAAACAGCTTTGGAAAATTCAAACCCAGATATTTAACTCAAGAACTCATGGATATTACCCTGTGTTCCAACAGTGTAGAGTTATAATATTGCCAGTACCATTTCCTATTATTAGGAGATTCATATGAACCAAACCTGAATTTGTGAGTATTGGGAATAAAGTAAGGTGTTTTCAAGTGTTCTCTCCTAATATAACTATTTCTTTGCAGAGCAGAGCAATTCCTTTTAAGTTTCACAGTTCAAAGAATATGAGTATTTCACTTTGACACATGAAAGTATCAATAACATGAGTAAATGGGAAGATTTAGCTATCAATCAGAAAACCAATTCTAGTGAACTATATCGTGTGTTCTTGGTTTGCCTTTGTAAAATCAGTGATGCTTACACAAAAATCTGTATAATATGTCTCTCAACTAATTACATTTCAATTGAAAATTGTACAGAAACATTAAACAAAAATTAAAGTTAAATTATAGGGTTATTTGAGTTGACTTTGTATTATCTTTGGCAGTGTTAGATCGGTCCTGCTGACTAGTGGTTCCGGGCAGAGACTTCTATTAAGTTTGTCTTTTTTTAATTTTTATTCATTTTAATGAGAAAAAAGATTAAATAGCAATGGAACAGATTTAAAACAGGTTAGTAGGACATTTAGAATAATTAATACACTGTATATTGTTGTCATTATAGCAGTTGTTCAGAGGACAAGATGCAGACATGATAACTTGCCTAAACAATATTAGCACAAAATTTTTTCTCAGTGAACTAAAAGAAAGAAGCTGTATATCTATCCTAGCTCTTCTGTGTATATATATATATTTTTCCTTTCCTTTTTTTCACAACAAAACTATCCTTTATTTACACTTTTGGTAATTTAATAACACATGACACTAGGTTGTCTAACAGCTCATAGCTAACCTTAACCAGACAGGGTGTTCATCTCAGGAGTGAGGTAGCTTGTTTGCTTTAGGCACTGGGCCACGTCCCATCTATATATGTTTGACCCATTTCCTAGCTTCATGGCTCCCAACATATCCTTCTTTTTCATTTTGTTTTTTCAGAGATGTGTGTTCCACTGCAATTAGAGAAGCTGTATTTGGAGAAGTCTTTCAAGGACATTTTCATACTTCAAACCAGTTTAAAGATTGTAGGTACCTGAACTCAGCAAAATAACCCAATATTGTCTAATAGTCCATTACAGGAGTGGGGTATCAGCAGAACTGGCAATTGTCAGAAGATGTTGACTTGAGCCTCTTAACAGCTCAGCATATTAACATAGCTTTACTTTTTATACCTCATGGTTACACTTTTCTGCTGGATGTTTAAGGCCAAGTTAAAGCAAGATGTATATAACTAAAAATGTAACTTGTATATCTGACAAGGTCAGTGAAATCCACTAAAGATTTATCCTGAGATCCTGTACCTCAGATTGTAGAACCTTTGTCAGTGTCAGCCACGTGGATGAGTCACAGCCATTGCTTGACCAATTTGTTCTCTGTGAAAGAGAATGTTTTCTCTCCATGTGACTCTCCTTCGGCCCACTATACATCATCAATCACTTTCTTCCTTGGTCCCATAATCTTCTTGATCAGGAAATTTGGGGCACCAGTGAGTTGTAGGACATCACAGCACAGGTTCTGTTATGTCCTGAGTCCTTACTGACCTTGAAGGGCTAGGGCCAAAATATTAGCTATCTTTGTAGCCCCTCTAGTTCTCTAATTCTTGATCTGCAAAAACTTTGTTGTTAAACATTCAGAAGAGAAGCCTTATGATATTATTACCCTGTACCGGAGGCATCTGAGCTTAATATCACTATCTGTCTGAATATCGAATGCCTTAGACAAAACATGAAACTGCAATGTCCAGCAACCATGGATATTATAAAATTTAGGTCCTTATAGAATGTGAAAAAAACAATTACACATTTTTAGACAGAAATTTAGAAATCAAACCATATGCAACATTGTAGTAAGGCAATCCTATCACATTTTTTTCCTCTATACTTCTCTGCAGTTGTTTCTTTACTTCAGACACTATTAATTTAGAGATTTCAGGTATGTGACTTCCAATTTCTTCTCTGCTAGTGTCTCCTGCATTTGTTCTGGGTGGGCTAGGGGCCTTTGAATTCATTTTCCTCCTTCTCTTTGTCATTTTGTATAGCACTGTCTTCTGACAATTATTGCAGATCTTTGGTGCAGTTATTACTTTAGCACCTACTGAAATTCTTACCAAAGAGAGATTATATGGCTAAGGAAGTTACAGTTTTATATTTACAGAGCTACATTAAGGAACACCAAAAGTGGGTAGTTATATTTAGCAGCTGACAAACTTTTGTGATTAATGGGTTTGTATTTTAGAACATAAGAGCAAACATTATGTCTGTGTAGCTAAGAAGATATTAAATCAGGAATTTGTATTTAAATTAGTTCCCCTAAGTTCTGTCTGATCACCTCCCTTATGTACTTGAGGTCTTCCAGGCAGACTAGTACACCTGGTTGCCTATTGACCCTCTCTCAATCAAGAGAGGATGAGAGAGGATGCTCTCATTGATCAGGGTCTAGTAAAGTGTCTCAGCTTACTGGGTCTAGATCTACCAACTTTGAACCCCTGCAGATGTGCCTGGCTTGGGTGTGGCTGCTGTACTTAGCTTCTTTGTGCTGCAGCATGCTGGGCCTGGTCTCTGGTTGGAAAGTTGTCTGGTGAGCATGCCGAAGGTTCCACACATACTCCGGGCCTTGCCTCTGGCTGGAAAAGGGATCCAGGGAGCGGGTGAGCATGCAGAAGGTCTCAGTCACATGTTGGGCATAGAAATGAAGAACTCAAAGAATGGAATATAGAAACTGTTAAACTATTTTATAGCATACATATATTTTAATTTTCGCAACTGTGATTATAAGGTTACTTGGCCACTGCGGCTTCAAAAGTAAATTATTGTTCAGTTTTATGCTTAAGAACTAACCTTTTCTACAACTCTCTATACACAAATTCATGCATTCTCACACTCATAAGGAACTGGGGTGGGAAAATTGAAGTTTGATTTGTTTTTAGAGATTCTGGTTCTTATAAAATTATAAGTTGATTGACAGTAGACAGACTAAAAAATTCTGGAAGAGTCATCAGTCAAATCATTCCCACTCTATTTACTCTTTGTGAAATAATATGGACCATTTTGTTTCATCATTTTTGTCTATAGAAGTAGAGTCATAGTTTTTATCACCAGAGAAAATTCAATCATTTGATGTGATAATTTTATATGCAAGTAAACTGATGGCATAATTGACTGATATGGACATGTCCTTATTTAAAAATAGTACCAGACACAGGTAACAGACTTCAACTTCATAGTGAATGGGGCTTTTTATGATGCTTCATTCAAATGAGGACCTTGGTTAGAGTCCTTTTAATTTAGGGTTATCAAACTAACTCATATCACATTCTGATTATACAGGGAACATTATTCTGAATGTATCAATAAGGAATATAGTTGTCAATTAAATCAATAATTGTCAAAATGTAACTGAGCCTAGAAAAAATAATTCCATTAACTTGAATCCAACATTTTAGTTTCCATATACAGCAGTATGTATTTCCTCCCTAAGAAACCCAGGCTATAAGAGCTGGCTTTTCTCCTAGAGAATTAATTGTCAAAAGTCAGCTAATCCCACTTTTCATTTGTAAGGTACTGGTAGGAAATATCATCCTTTGCCTCTGCAGAATTCAGTTCCTCCTTTACTCTGGTATTGTTGACTTTTAAGATCTCTCTCTCTCTCTCTCTCTCTCTCTCTCTCTCTCTCTCTCTCTCTGGAATGGAGACTTGACTAAAGGGTGAGATGGATGAATTAATGTTAATAGATTTCAAGCGATGGGCACAGCTATCAGTGGTATCCCCTGCAATCAAGTGGTACTTTTGGAGACACAACTTGAAACAAAGGCCTCTACTGCTTCAAGGAGTGAGTGGAGGGGCTGTGTTCAATTTCTGATCAGTGTTAGAGAGATGGGACTCTCACTTACCCCTTTCAGTCTAGCTCTCTCTCCCAGATCATTTGCCTCTGTGTGTGTGTGCACGCGCGTGCGAGCGTGTGCCAGCAAGCTCACACCTCTCTGTTCTTTTTACTCTTTTGATGTTTCACCATGCATTTTAATGCCACTTTCTTTCTGTCTGTCTTCAGGGTTAAAGTGGCAATTCTCTCATTGATTGGGTTAGCCCAGTATCATGTTGCCTGCTCCTTGCATAATCAGAAAACCACAGGAACAGGAGTTTCTGAGAAATGTGACATTTCCTAGGATGTCTTCAGCTTTACCTTCTTTTGTTTTTGACTTCTTGGTTTAATGTACTTAGAGTTTAGCTGAGTATTAAGACCATAGCAATTCATGTAGCATCAAGGGCTATATTGCTTTATAGTATAGTTCCTAATTACATATGGCTACTAAGCATGTAAAGTGTGGCTAGTAAAACATGATTAAATAGGATTTTGGGTGTAGTGGTTTAAAAATACTATCGGTTGTTGATGAAGTATATTATTAAAATTAATTTTATGTATTTTACATTCTTACATGGCTATTAAAGAACTATAAAATTATGTGATTACATTATATTTGGATTGGACAGTGCTGACCACAGTGTTTTATTTCTTTAAATGGTTGATATGTTTAAACATCTGCTTCTGGCCATTTACATAGAATATAGTTGTTTGCAATTGGAAAGCTTTTCAAATTTTTATTGTGTTGTTTCCTGAATTGAGTTCTAATCCTTTCTCTTGCTGTTTCTAACCCTGTTTGTTTGTCCATTCGTTTGTTTATTTATTAGTGGCAGAACTGGGGATTGAACTCAGACCCTTAAACTTGCCAGGGAAGCACTTATTCTACTGAGTCATCTCCCAGCCCTCAAACCCTGTTTAATTCCTGCATTGAACTTTTAAAAATCATAGTGATCATATTTTTCTTCCATGAACAAGTTCATGCTCAAATATTGTCTTACTATTTGGGCAATATCTTTTATTGAACTGATATAAAATAATATCCTCATGATGCCTTAAACCACAGATACGTGCCTCAGTCCTCTGCATTGGTATTCTGTAGCTTTATTTTTCTTTATTTTGCTTATCATCATTTAGCACAATGTATATTTTCTTAGTCAATTACCTCTTTTTCCTGTATCCTCCTCATCCTCTAGGTTAATTTATACTTAAGATATGTGGGGAAAAAATCAGTGGTGTTGTGCATTTAGTGCAGTGCAATTTTTTATAGTTTCTAGCACATTGTAGGCACTCAAGGAAACAAGGCTAAATGAATGAGACTTGATGTGGTTATTATTAATTATGTGGATTATTCTATCTGATATGATACCCACTAATAAAATTTGGCATTTGAGAACTTGAAATGAGACCCTTTCTCAGAAAGAAAAAAGTATAACCCCATAAAACTTAGTATGAGAAAAGATGTTAAATAAAATCAAAGTAAACCCATGAAATCATTTATACTTTACAAAAGAGTTTTACCCATTACTTTTGCATTTTTAATGTAGAATTTTAGTTGCATTTAAAGTCATATTGGTAACTACACTTATGTCTTGCATTCTGCTTATATTTAATGGTGTAGCTACAGACTCATGCCAGAAAAGTTTCTAGGCTTTTTTTCAAATTAAGAAAGTGCTACTTCTTTTCTTTTTTGTGTCAGCTGACTTTACAATGTTGGCAATTCCATCTATATTTTCTAAATATTATGTTAACTCATCATAATGAGAACATGTTTTCTAGGAAAAATCCATCCTGGCCTAGATTATTTCTCAACAGTTTTGTATATTGTTCCTATTACACTATGCAGCATGTCAGGGGCCCAGTACAAATATTTATGCACTTTTATCAGCTTGGCAGATCCTAGACTCTGAGTCTAAGATAAGTATACTTGACCTATGTTGCACCGCCTTTCAGAGAATATTGCCATTTTACTGGATAAGTATGAGGGGCATTTCTTTGGGCAGTTATTGTGTTGATAGTCTTTAACGGTATCTTTATTCCTGCATCTGAGTTCCTATGTCCAGTGTTCAATAAATAAATCTGTTGTCATTTATTCTTTCATATGAATTAAAATCAAGATACTGCTATTGTTGAGCTAGCAACTTATCCAGGGCTACATCATGTATTCTTGGAATTCAGGCTCTCAGGAATCTTTTCAGATCTGTTTCCTGGAGATTTCAAACTTTTTAGGTGGAATGCAATGTGTTACATGTATTATGGTATGTAGCATCATTTATTTATAGGAAAAGAGTTTTGACACCAGTTAAATGGGCCTTTTTGCTGGAAACTGAAATAATTTGTCAGTTTCCTATTATTAGCTTTTAGGTTGTTCCCAATTTTTCACTATATAAAATATTCTTCAGCATACATAGTTGCATGTACATTTTTTGCATGTGTATTTCTTAAGGTGAATTCATTATCTTTTAGGGATACATTTCTGGAAATAAAATTACTAGATCAAAAATATGAATACAAGACAGTGTCTCATAGAAAAGTGAGTGGGCACAAAGATCAACAGAATAGAATAGATTATAAAACTTGATTCATACAAGCAAACTCAACTTAATTTTATCATAAGTGAAGAACAAATTTAATACATGAAAGATGATCTTTTCAATAAATCATGCTGAAAAATTCCATATCTAAGGACAAGAAAGGAAACCTAAACACACCTCATACAAAGTTTAACTCAAAATGCAACAGAAATCTAAATTTAAACTGGGAAACTACAAAATTCCTTTCAATTAAAAATAATTTTATTGATACACTTTAGGTATACATATAATCAGATTCACTGTAGGGAATTTGTACTTTTACATACAGCATTGTGGATCTTCTTTTTTCCCCCAATCCTCTCTCCTTCCCTCAACCCCTTCTCCCCTCCTTATTTGCAAAAGCTTTGTTTTCATTTTTCCTTCTGTTCTCTTCTGTCGTTTGCTTTTAGCATTCTTCATTTTCCCCCCTTCCTACTCCATTGTTCCCTTTCTCATTTGAACTTTTATACCTATTTTCCATATCTACTATAAATTTTGTTATTTACCCTTTGTTTTCTCACACTAGAGAAACAAGTGCATCTTAAACATGTGTATTTGACTTATTTCACTTAAGATCATGGCCTCAGGGTAGATAGATCCATTCACCTAAAAATATCTTGTTTATTTTTATTGTTAAAATAGTGCTCCATTCTATAAAAAAAGCACATATTATTTATCCATTCAATTACTGATGTACATTTGGGGTGTTTCTAAGATTTAGCTATTACCAACTGTGCTACTATAAACATGGATGTGCATATGTTGCTGTGATATGTTTTTAATTCTTTTGGAAAGATAACAATGAAGGGACTAGCTGGATGGAAGGGAACCTCTAGTCCTAGTTTATTGAGGCTTCTCCACACTGATTTCCCCAGTGGTTGCACCAATCTCGAATCCCATCAACCGTGGAAAAGGATTCCTATTTCCCCACAGCCCTGTCAGCATTTGCTACTGATTTATTTCTTCTTAATAGCTATAAAAATTGAAAAATAAAACCTTCATAGTTTGGGTTAGGCAGGGTTCTTTTTTTTTCTTTTTTCTTGGCGGAACCTGGGATTGAACTCAGACCCTTGCGCTTGCCAGGGAAGTGCTTATTCTACTGAGTCATCTCCCCGGGCCCCCCAGGGTTTTCATATATGACATCCAAAATGCAATCCATAGAAGAGAAAGTAAGTTGATCTTCATTAAAACTTTAAGAGCTGGAGATAGAGCTTAGTGATAAAGTTCTTGCCTAGCATATGTGAGGCCATGGGTTCAGTCTCCAGTTCTGCATAATAAAGTAAACTTTTACTCTGTAAGCTCTGTGAAAGAACCTATTAAAAGATTGAAAATATAAGCCACTGACTGGAAGAAATATATGTCACAGATCTGAATCGTGTTTGTAAGAATATATAAACAACTCAAAATTCAAAAATATCAGTGCCATTAGAAAGTAGGCAGAAGGCTTGCCAGACGCTTACTTAATGAGGATATATGAATACTGGGCATGGTGGCACACACCTGTAATTCCAGCACTTGGAAGGCTGAAAACAAGAGGATCACTATGAGTCCCATCTGTGTAGTGAGACCCAGTAGAGACTGTACTAAAAGCACAAAAAAAATACAAAAGAGGACATACAAAATGTAAATCACATAATACTGTGTTTAACGTGATTAGTCATTAAATACATGCAAATGAAAGCTATGAAATAAATACACATCTATCACAATGGCTAAAGTAGAAGATTGTGACAATACCAGATACTGTATGGCTGGAGAACAACTGGATGTGTCACATATTGCTGGCAGAAGTGTAAAAGGACACAACCCTATGAGAACATTTTCACCATTTCTTATAAAATTATAGTGTTCAGTTATCACAGTCCTGATTTTAATCTTACTTAAAGTGAGAACAATATCCACCTAAAATAATGCATAAATGTTTACATCACCTTCATTTGTCACTATTCAACCTAGAAACGAACAAATGAATTATCGATACCTGCAAACATATGCATAGATTTTTAGAATATTGTGTTGAGTGAGAAAAAAAAATCAACCTCCAAAGATTATATACTTCATAATTCCATTTATTTGTCCTCTCAGAGTATAGAGATAGGGAATAAATCAGTGGTTGTCAGGGATAGAATTGGGGAAGATAGACTATAAAGAGGTTTGATGGTAGAAATCTTTATGGTGATAGAGCACTTTTGTATCTTGATTGTGGTGGCTGTTTATGAATCTGCATGTGTAAACTTCAGAGTACTGTATACCCAAAACACAGATTATTTCATGTAAAAACTGATAAAATAAGGTCTTTTATGGATATTAAGCATGTTTTCATGGCCTGGTATTGATATTTTCCTCTGACTATGTAACATGTTGTCATTGGGGAAAAGCATCAGTCAGATATAGGTATTTTAATGGTTAATATATTGTGTCAGCTTAAAAAATTTAGAAGCTTAACTAAGTAACTCAATGATTCTACATCCTAGGGTGTAGAGAACATGCCCGAGGTAGGCTGTTTGTGCTCCAGGATATTGTAGTGGTTGAGTTACTGCATCAACTTTAGAAGTTTAGAACTGTAAGTCACTCAGCAAGAGATGAGGGGCTTAACTTTGTAAACATCCTCAGCTTGTGTAAGAAGTTGGTTCAGAGATGGTATGAGTGTTACACTCATCCTAGTGTAGATTAGTCTGCATATGATGTAGGGGAGGAAAAGAGACTTCCCTTCCTTTACTCTTTTTGCTTTTGTTGTCTTCTGCTACCTTGAAGTATTGCCCTCTGCCATTGCACCCTGAGTTGGATCCAGCTATTTATGGACTGACATCTCTACAAACTGTGAGTTAAATAAACCTTTCCTTACTTAGTGTAGGGTGTTAATTGTTTGTCCCAGCAATGAGAGAAAAATAAGTCAGGCAGGTATGTTTTACTACGTGTGCAACTTCTCAGTTTGATTTTTAAAATAGATATTTTTGATAAGGACAGTAAATATCACCTTTTTAACATACTTTTGAATTGGGATATACGTTATTGTTATCTTCACAATGTTAGGCAAATATCTATAACTTATTCATTGCATGTTATTGGAATTTTATTTCTATTGATTAGTGCCTCCTCCTTTTTTTCCTGCTACTGACAACCACTGACCATTATTTACATTTGTAGGTTTGATTACTTTGAATATTTTAACAAGTAGAATCATACCAAACCTACCTCACAGTGACTGGCTTATTTCACTTAGCATAACATTGCAAATTTTCATCCACCATATTCTATACTACAGGATTTCCTTTTTAAAGTTTTAATATTATTTCATTTATGTACATGTCACATTTACTGTGTCCATTGATCTATATGATCTGATAATTTAGACTAATGAGAATAATGCTGTGGCATAAACATTGGAGTGCTAATCTCTCCTCAAGATCATTATTTCTATACTTTGGGATAAATATGTAGGCATGGGCTTTCTGAATCTTATAATAATGCTATTTTTAAGTTTTACAAAAATAATAATAATTCTTGTTATTTGTCATATCAAATATGTCCTTTTGCATACTTAGCAGAAGTGTAAAAGTGTTCTAGTTTCTCCATTTCCTCCCCACACTTGTTTTCTTTGTGCTTTTGATAATATTCTGACAGGTGCGAAATGATTTAATATTATAATTTTGATCTCTATTCCCCTGGCAATCATATTGAACATTTTGTCATACAAATATTGTCTTTTTGTATGTCTTCTTTGGAAAAATGACAACTCTAGGGTTCAGGCCATTTTAATTATCAGCTTATGTATCTTATTGCTATTGTTTCAGAAAATCTTTATCTATCTATCTATCTATCTATTTATTTATTTTGATATTTTGCAGAACCCGGGATTGAACTCAGGCCCTTGTATTTTCCAGGCAAGTGCTTATTCTACTGAGCCATCTGCCCAGCCCCTCTTCATGTATTTAAAAATTAGTCCTTTATCAGATACATACTTTACAAAAATTTTCTTACATTCCATAGTTTATCTTTTTACTCTTTTGACTGTTTTATTTGCTGTACAAAAACAATTTTTAGAAAAATTTTATCAGTCTAATTTTGTACTTTTTGTTTATTATTTTAAGGCAAATTTTTAAAGTGTATAAACATTTCTGAAACTTCTGATATTTTTGCCAGATTAGCTTTTAAATGCTTGCTCTCATTTTCTCTCATTTTAATAGGTCTCACATTTCCTTTCTAACCATTTCTCTTACATTATATTCCTTATATGCACATCACCCTCTTAAATCATGCAATTAGTTATTTTGCCCGAAAGCACATTTTCATGTATCTCCTTTTACTATATGTAGGTAAAATTGGTTCCTAAAACCATACACATAATTAATGTATGCAAGCTGGTATGTGTACTCTCATTTCACCATCTCCACACTCTAACAAGCATATCCATCACTGCTAAAGTTTTCGCTATGTCCCTTTGTCAGTTTTTTCCTTTTATGGATGGAAAGAATAAACCATATGATATCTACCTTTTTTTTTTTTTTTTTTTTGCGGTCCTGGGGATTGAAATCAGGATGCTGCACCTGCCAGGCAAGCGCTTATTCTGCTGAGCTGTCTCCCTGGCCCCAAAATCTACCTTCTTAAGAAAATTTTAAGTACATCTTATTATTCACTATAAGCACTATATTAGCAGGACTCTGAAACTTACTTATCTTTCATAACTGTTGACTTTATACATGTTATATTGTTATTTGATTATTGTCTCTTTTTGTGAGATGAGAAGTAGCGTCTCATTCACTACCTGGTTTGGTGCCATTCTAATCATACTTGACATCAAGTTGGTCAAAAATAAACATATTTTGTGCAAGTAAATGTGTGTATGTAAAATATTTTAATTGATTTAGAATTAGTGTGATTGAATAAAGCTTAATGTGTTTAATAATCATTTTTGGTCTTATTTTTGTTAATTGCCACTGAGTTATTTTGTCTCTCTCTTTTTAATGTATTTGGTACATGGTAGAGGGTCTCAATACACATCTCCTATTTGTAGTGATCCTCTTGTTTTTCAGCCTCCCCAGTGCTGAGATTATAGGTGTGTGCCACCATGTCTGGTTTCAGCAACAAGCTCAGTGAGTTTGGGGGCGGGACTGGTAAGCCATGTGGTGTCAGGGATGGAACCCTGGTCCCTCTGCTTGGCTAGGCAAATGCCTAGTCCATTGAACTATCCCAACAGCCTTCATTTTCTCATTTTTGATGAATTGATTTTAATTTTAAAGAGAATAAAAAATAAGAGATAAAACATTGGAACAGATGCAGATTTTCTAAAAAACCAAGTTGATAGAAATTCAACGATTGTTATATTGCACATTGTTGGCTTTAAAGTAGTTGCTCAGATTACCAGATATACACGTGTAAATTGGGTCAAAATAAAAATTTTAGGCATTAACTGCTCCCTTCAAAAAAAACCAATAGAAGTTAGTAGTAAAATCATCCTAGCTGTCCTGTATATTTGGTGTCTACACAAACATTTTAACGAGATGTTTTTAAAACATTATTTCAATACATGATTACTCATCTTTTGTCATTTTAAAAATATTTCCTTGTCTTCAAGTTTCATTTCTTGAAAAACTCTTAAATAAGTACTTCTACTTACTTATTAACTTTACAGTGAATATTATAAAGTAAAATTTGTGTCTTTCTTGTTTTTTTATGTTTAGAAACACCCTGTATCTAAAATAATATACTTTGCCTGTAATCCCAGCACTTGGGAGGCTGTAAATAGGAGGATCACTATGAGTCTGATCTATGCAGTAAGACCCTGTAAACCCTTTAGACCCTGTCCTAAATACAAAATAAACATAAACAAGTTAATCAATTAATTAAAATTAAATTAATATGCTTTTCTTCCCCGGGAATTACAATATTCTATTCAAAAGTAAAACCAATTATTAACCCATAATTTATTTTGAGGTTTAACACAGATTAACTTATGTTTCCCTGATTTTATGTCTTTAGCTCCACTTATCACAATATCTTTTCTTGTTGTAATTTTTATTAGAATAATCAGTTATTTTTTAGTTTTGTTGTTAAATAAAAACAAAATGCTCTATGTGTGAATGGGCTACCATATTAAATCTCAACGTGTACAGACATTCTATAATGCTTAAATCAGAATAAACATATCTATCTCCTTAATCATGTATCATTTTTTCAAAGTTAATCCTTTTAAAATCTTCTTCCGCTAGCTGCTTGAAACGTGCAGTATGACTGCTATCTATAGTCACCTTATGGTGCAATAGTACAAGGGAAACTCTTCCTCCTAAATTTGACTTAATATGTATTGATCAGCTTTCTCCCATCTCCTTTGAATCGTGCTCCTTAAGATATTTGATAATCAATTCTTAGACATTCAGTTTTCATGAAATTTTTGTCCTTTACCACTGGCTTATTTATTCTCATAATAGAAATACATTATTTTTAAAGTACTTCAACATGATATCTGCTTAGGTTAGTCATTCAAAAGTATTTCTTGCTTCCTTTTATTAGTCTAAATGCATGTCTTAGAAAGTTTGAAGTCAATATTTCTGGCTTTCTTGATGTTACATTTTTTAATTTAGTTTGTACATGTTGTTTAGGGGTATTATTCAAGTTTTATGTTTTTTTTTTTTTTACTTATAGGCCTTGCCTAATATGTACTGTATCTAGTTTACTCTATGTACTTTGTTTTATTGTTAAACCTAGAGTCAACATATTTTCCATTGTAACATCTAACTAGATTTTTCTACTGTTTGCTTTGTATTTGGAGATTGTGTGACTTACTCCCTTACCAATATTTTAAAAATTGAAGTATTTTCAATTGCTTTTGTCATGTGATGGGTAATGCTATCATTTTTAATCAATGATAAATTTTCCATCCTTTTCACTGTTTATAGTCTATTCATTTTTTCTGGGCTTGTATACTGAATAAAGTTTAATAAAAGTAATTACAATCTAGACTATGATTTCTTCACATAATTTCAGTGGGAAAGTATGTATTGTTTTCCCACTTAACATAAGGTTATCAATATGAAAAATATGTCAACCATCATGCTTAAAACCTGGCTAGTTCTAATTTAATGAGCTTCTTAAAACTTTCAGACATGAATGAATTTCATTAAACTGATGGATGAATTTCATCAGTTTCCATATAAATCTCCTATTGAATAAGATTATTTTTTCCTGACATTTTCATAACATATAGCCTTTCTAATATTGAATCACATTGCATTATTAGAAGAAAATATATGGTATATGATGATACTTTTCAAACATGTTGCAGTTTTATTTTGCATTTAAAGTTTTAAAATTTTCATCTATGTTAATTAGAGCTACTAAATAACTTATTCATCTTCATTAGGTTTTTCTAACAAGCTTATGGTTGTGCCTAAAATGATTGGACAAAACTTTCCCCAACTTTTGTTCAACCATTTATCATGTTGTAAATTCAAGAGTCTTTCCACCACCCAGTTGACTTTTCTCCAATGGCATGCTAAATTTTGTCAATGGGAATGGGTCCAAGAGAACTCAGGGAGGAGGAAACGGAAGCATAGATTTAAAATGTGTAAGACACATGTACCAAGTACCCATGATGAACGTAATTATGTAGAAAACAGGAACTAATGGAAATGAGTGGTCAGGATCTAGAGAAAGAAGGAGGGTAAAGAATGGTTAGGGGAAGGAGAATACAAAGAATCAAGATATGTGCAACACACGTGCCTATTCTCTAAAATAAATGGGAACATCATATACTGCACACAAGTACTAAGTAAAAACATTCAAAAATCATTATCCTTATAACACATTGTACTGCATGGAATCTTGGGAGATATGGCGATCTGACCTACAACAGGGCTATTGATTCCTGGCTTCTGCATTGCATATCTCTAAGGACTATATCTGATAATATATTTTTCTGGAAACCACATAATAGACTTTATTTTTTTTGGTGTTTTTTATACACTTTGTACACAGTCTCACTGTGCATCTCAGACTCATAGTGATCCCCTGTTTTCAGCCTCCCCACCGATGGGATTACAGGCATGTATCACCACGTCCAGACTTGGTTGTTGACTCAGTGCACCCGGGGTGGGGCCATTCCTGCGTGTGGTACCATGTATCGAACCCCAGTTCCAGAGCTTGCCTAAATACGCTCTTAGTCCACTGAGCTATCTCACTGGCACTTGTTGGTCTTTTAGTTATCAAAAACCTTAAGTCTTTTCTTAGGAATGACTGCTTAGCCAGTTGAAAACCAATTTGGATGGTTCATTGAATCAACTGACATTTTCTCACACTTATCCCCCTTAAATTTCATCTGCTTAGAGTTAGAACATTATTGTAACCTTTTATTCTTTTAAAATTCTGACTCTGCCACTGAATGAAGCTGCTAGTTTTATTTTTATGGCATTTACAAGTTGAACATATATTCTCTTTATCTTCCTCTTGACCACTGATAAAAATGCAATTGTGAATAATTATGGAGACATAACTTGTATTAAGCAATAACATTTCTATACAGAGGGGCAGTGAAATAGCTCAGTGGACTAAATTGCCTGCTTGAGCAAGCATAAGCAAGTGAAGGGAATGTGGTTCCATTCCTGGCAACACATGTTGCACTGGCCCTGTCTCCGGGCACACTGCGCTGGCTACAGAGTTCCTGTGTATTGGTGAACACCTCCCCAGCTCTGAGGAGGCTGAAAACAGGAGGATCACTATGAGTCCGAGCTGCATAGTGAAACCCTGTGACAACCAAATACATTAAAAAATAAATAAAATAAATTTCTATATAGAAAGATGCATACAATCATTATTTGACAATAACTCTTAAACAGTTATACATTCAAGTTTATTTTCTATACAAAAATAATACTTTAGATTAAATCAGGTAATGTGGCAGTTTTTAGAGATACAACAACTAATAAAGTTTGCTTTCTCTGCATAAGGATTCAGCGAAGCCAAACAATACAAACAAATAAGTTTAACCAATGATAGCATTTATTATGAGAAATTTAAAAAGATTTAAAATTTCATAAAAAGTTTTAAGGCAAAAAGGAATAGATAAATATGTCTTACATTTCAGTATCCAAATATACGTGGTCTATGGTGGGTCCTGTAATGTACAATTGATTTCTTGGTTTTTTGGAATCAAAAAGTGTAACCCTGGGCAGGCCAGGTATCTTAGCAGATTAAGCGCCTGCTTAGGCAGACACAGGAAATGGTGTTCGATCCCAGTTGTGCCATGCTGGCCCCACCCTCACGGCACGCTGAAATTGAAATTGAGACTGCGCATAGTGGCTCAGGCACATAATCCCAGTTATTGGGAGGTTGAAAGGAGGAGGATCACCGCGAGTCCGAACTATGTGCTGAGACCCTGTAGACCCTGTACTAAATACATTTAAAAAAATGAAAAAGTATAATCCTTAATTGTTGGGTATGCTTGCTGCAGGGCATTTGAAGCCGTCCTCCCTACAAGGATTGATGGCTGAACAGAATCTCCAAATCAAAAGTAGTCCTCCTTTCCATGTGTTCTCTATCCAATAAGTGATAAGATGTTAGAGCCTGGACCATTTGCCTTACTTGTAAAATTCTGAGGGTTGTTTTCTAGTTTCAAAATTCCTAGTAAAGTTAGGTTAAGCTTCCTGTGTTTTTTTCCAGTCCAACTTCTCTTTACTCATTGATGCCTTTTTTTTTTCTCTTATTTCACTCATATTTGGTGTGCTTTTAAGTTTGATTTATGGTATCCTTATTTCAATTTCATGAAGTGATAGTATGCTGTGTTAAAATTTTGTTCTCTTATCTTTCATTTTCAGATTTAAATTCAACTGGAAAGTGATTTTTTTTACTGGTGTGAGGCCAAAATAAAGCTCTATTATTTTGTCATGTATGAGTTTAAATGTTTCAGTATCATTTATCAAAAACCTGCCATTTCTGTACAGTCCAGCAATGTTTCTTTGACTTAAATTGAGTATTATATTAGGTGTATTTTTAGCATCTGGTAGGTTACATCAATATATTTTTTTATTCTTGTACCAGTACCACACTGTCTTTAATACTAAATTTTCATATCTTATTATTTATTCAGTAGAATGTCTTTAGAAATTTTATTAAAGTAATATTAAATTATGAAAACTGAAAAGTCATTTATTTTGTCTTTTCTAAAGAAAATTATTGATGGCACTTAACTATCTTATTCTGAATTATGAGATTACAGAATCGATGAAACAAGAAATATATAAATATTGGAAATGAAGTCATCATATAATTGGCTTTTCAAAATTTACTACCTCTGGGGAAAGGTACATATGACAGCAGGTCTTCTATATGGACATGCTACAAATTGGCTTCTTTCAGGAGCAGATACTCAGAAAAATATTTATATGCAAAAGATTTCCTAGATTTTTTGGGGGGATTAACAGTGTCACAAATTCCAACTGAATTGTTAAAACAAAGCATGAGATTACTTTAACAGATTAGCATAGCAAAGCCTTTATATGTAGAATTAAACAAATGCACCAACTATAATAAAATTTATTTTGAAATTGGATTTTATTTCAATTATGAATTTATGTTCATCAAAGTTCTTATTCACAGTATAAAGAGCAGGCTATACAAAATGTTGTCTTGAATTATAAAATTAGCCCCCATATTTTTAAAATTGCTTTTGATTTAAAGAAAGATATTCAGAAGATTTGAGTAGACCTTTCGTTTAAAAAAAATCTAATTTTGAATAAACATGCAAGGGTTCACTTCCACTGATTCATCAAGAAATGCAATTTAAATCTGCAAAGTACTGCTGTATATTCACAAAAAGGCCAAAATTAAAAAGAAAAACCTAGGTGAAAACACGAATAATTTTTAAAGATGTAGAACAACTGGAAACCTAATATATTGCTGCCTGGAAAGTAAATTTACTGTTTTGACTATTATTTTAAAGTGAAAAAATAACATTTAAAACAAGAAAATAGGAGGGTAAATAGGTTCATACATGTGTAGCATTATCTTTACATTAGTTAAATTAGTTAACAAGGTATAGGCAGTTAATTTTCCAAACAATATTAGTACAAACTGTTGTATCTTATTTACTCTTTCAACTTCTCACAGTAGGGAGATAATTCGCTGTTTACACGTGTCTGGTTAATTTCACTTATGAGTATGGTTTCAAATTGTATCCATTTTCCTACAAAAGTCTTAAGTTTATCTCTCTTTATGGCTGCCTAGTACTTCATTGTATAAAATGACCAAATATTTTTTTATCTGTTCCTAAGTTAATGAGCATTTGAGTTCTTTCCACGATTTAGGTATTAAAATTGTGTTGCTGTGAAAATTAGTGCACATATATCACTCTGGTATAATGTTTTTAATTCTCCTGGGAAGATACCAAAAAGGGGAATAGCTGGAGCAAATGCAGCTTTTAATCCTAGTTTTTTTAAGGAAACTCAGGACTGATTTCCACAGTGGTTGCAGCATTCTACAATCGCACCAACAGTGAGTTAAAAAGGTTCTGTTTTCCTCAAAGACATTCCAGAATTTGTTATTGGTTGATTTGGTGATAATAGCCATTCTTTCTGGATGAGACGGAATTTCAATGTTGCTTAAATTTGCATCTTTCAAGTGACCAGTGATGCTGAACAGTGTTTCATATATTTACTTGCTGGTTTATTTCTTCACCTGAGAAGTATGCATTCATCTCAGAAGCCTATTTTTGAACTGGGTTTTAAAAATTGGGAGGTCTGATTCTTTTTGGGTCCTTCACACATACTGGATAGTAATCCTTTGTCTTAGGAACAGTTGGAAACATTTCTTTCTCACATTGTGGGTTGTCTGTTCACTCTGTGGGTGGTTTCTCTTGCTGAAGGAATCTTTTAAGTACAATTAGATCCCAATTGTTGATTCTTTGTGTTAACTTCTGTTTGATTGGGGTTGAATGCATAAAATCTTTTTAAAAATAATGTTATTGAGAAACAAATAGCTATGAGACAGTTTCAAAACCAATTAGTAGGACATTTTCAATAATTAATACACTGCATATTGTTGTCTTCTTAGTAGTTATTCATAGTACAAGATGCAGACATGATACTCTGTTGAAACACTATTGGTACAAATCTTTCTTCTCATTGAATTAAGACAAAGTTGCTGTATATCTATCCTATTTTGTATATTCAGATACAAAATGGTCCATCATTTGTATCCCCTTTTATGTTTAGCTTTGTCAGAGATGGGTATTCCATTGCCATTTAAATATTGCAGGTGTGTGAATTCAGCAAAGTAATTCAATATAGTCCAGTAGTCCATAGTACTAGTGGGTTATCCACAGGACTGGCATTGTCAGAAGCTGTTCACTTGAGCCTTTTAAAGCTCAGCGTATCAATATGGCTTTACTATTTATACTTTGTTTTTATAATTTTCTGCTGGGTGGTTAGGACCAGGATAAAGCAGGACCTATATAAAAAGAATGCAACTTTTGTATTGGACAAGGTCAGTCAAATCCCCTCGGGATTTATCCTGAAACCCTGTACCACAGTTTGTATTCCTAAAACCTTTGCCTATACTAATGTCTTCAAAAGTTTTACGCATACTATCTTCCAGTAGATTTGTTATTTCTGTTTCTGCTTTAATATTTAGATATTTGATCATTGTGAATTTAATTTCGTACATGATAAAAGATACGGGGTTCAATTAAAATCTTCAGCAGGTACAGAGCCAGTTTTACCGCAACCAATTATTAAAGAGATTATCTTTCTTTGAGTGAGTATTTTTAGCACCTTTATGAAAGGTAAGGTGACTGAATATGTCCGGAGTTGTTTCCACATCTTTTAATTTATTTTTTAAATTTCTTTGTTTACCCATCTTATAATCTTTTCTATTGACCTTCAGCTCTGTTTTATTTTTTTCCATAAATTTATTGAGAAACAAATAGCAATGAGACAGTTTAAAACCCAATTGGTAGGACAGTTTCAATATTTAACACATTGCATACATTCTTCCTAGTGGTTAATTGCTGTACAAGATGCGGACATGATATCCTATTTACAAACACCGTTAGAACAAATCCCTCTATTCATTAAGAGAACGTAGCTATATATCTATCCTAACCACTTTGAATACACAGATACAAAATGGACATTCATCTGTATCCCCTTTTTTGGTTAAGTTCCCTTATTTGAATATTATAGGTGTGTAAACTCAGCAAAATATTCTAAAAGAGTTCAGTAGCCCATAATTGTATTGGGCATTCTGCTTCACTGGCAATGTCAGAAATTGTTGACCTGAATCCCCTACAGCTCAACATAACAATATGGCTTTACTTCTCCTATTTCATATTTATACTTTTCTGCTGGACGGTTAAGACCAAGGTAAAGCAGGACATATGCAACAAGAGTTGTAGCTTTTGGGTCTGATAAGGTGAGTAAAATCCCCTCAGAAGTTATCCAGAGATCCCGTACCTCAGATTGTAGAACATTTGTCAGTGTCAGCCATGTGGATGAGTCACGGCCATTGCTTGGCCAATGTGCTCTCTGTGAAAGCCTCAGAGAATGTTTTCTCTCCATGTGACTCTCCTTAGGCACACTCTACATCATTGATCACTTTCCTCTTTGGCCCCATAATCTCCTTGATCAGAAAATTTGGGACACTACTGAATTACATGACATTACAGTACAAGTTCTCATATGACCTGAGTCTTAATTGACTTCGGAATGCTAGATTGTGTTCTTATGTGGAATTTCTGGAATCTTTACTATGATATGCTTGGCTGTAGATTTTTTTAATCATAGTTAATTGCAATTGTCCATGATTCCCTTATCTGTATGTCAAATTCTTTTTCTCTACCAGGGAAGTATTTTTCCCCATAACATCTATGAACAGTTTTTAATACCTTTTATTTTTTTTTGGCTATTGCCTGCTTTTCATTGACTCCAGTAAATCTGCAATTATTCTTATTTACCTCATTTATCAGCTGCTGTATTGATATCTCATAGTACTGGGCTATTTTTAATCAATACTTCTGTTCATGATTGACAACTGAAAGCCTCTCTTCTATATCTGAGATCTTGTCCTCACATTGCCTTAATCTCTGAATACTTTCAATGGAATTTTTCTTTTTTATTTCATTTGGAAGTTTTATTTTCCTGGACATTTCCTTGGATCTATATTATAGATTCTATTTCTTTTCTAATCTGACCATTCATGCCTTGCATAATTTTCTTAAGCTGTTCTATTTTTTGTCTGTATCTGCTCCAGAGTCACTAAGCATGATTTTTATTGTGAACACCATCTCTGCAGTTGTCTGAGAAAATATTTCCAATTTGATAATTTCTGGTGCCTTATTCAATTGTATTGTTTTTACCACTTCAGAGAGAACAGATGGATGGCTTTTAAATCACCTCCCACCTCATGACCACTTGAGTTTACCTTTGTGGAATGAGATGTCTGAGGTAACATCAAATTTAGTGTTTTCTCATTTTCTTTTTTAAAATTTCTGATTTGATGTTTATAAATTGCCTATGGCGGGTTGCTGTGTTCACATTATTTAGAACCCTTAGGAAATGACTACTTTCTCTTAGTTATCTTCAATGTGAAGCCCTTTGGGGTTTTGAGTCTGTTGCAAGATCCTATCTCTTCAATTTGTTAGGGGTGGGAAGTAGCTGCTAGTTTGGACCAGCCCCTGGTTCTTTGGCAATGTGCTACAGTATTTTCTGTGACCCTTAGTTGATCTCAATCTTGGAATACCAAAAAGAGTAGCTGTTTAGAACAATTATGTCACTTTTGTCCATAGTGGTATTAATAACAATTGCATCACTCAGATTAGAAAATGATCAACTAAGATAACCATTAATTTTCCACCTTGAGCCATATGAACTAGATTTGTGGTTATAACAAAATCTAAACCATACCAGAAAATTTTATGCAGTATATAAATCCTTATTATTTCCATTTTACCCTCAGGGGTAATAACTTAAAAGGGATAGGAAAAATAGAGAGAGGAAGAAGAAAGAGAAGAAGGATGAAAAGGAGGAGACCAAGAAGCAGAAGTAGTAGCAGCAGCAGCAGCAGCAGCAGCAGCAGCAGCAGCAGAAGAAGAAGAAGAAGAAGAAGAAGAAGAAGAAGAAGAAGAAGAAGAAGAAGAAGAAGAAGAAGAAGGAGAAGAAGGAGAAGAAGAAGGAGAAGAAGGAGAAGAAGAAGGAGAAGAAGGAGAAGAAGGAGAAGGAGAAGGAGAAGGAGACGGAGACAGAGGAGACGGAGACGGAGACGGAGACAGAGACGAAGATGGAGACGGAGACGAAGATGGAGAAGGAGAAGAATAAGAAGATATGAGAAGTAAAATTGCAGGACATAGGTGGATCACACTAACTTTGGGAAACTGGTGCAGAAGACTGGAGGGTAAGAGAGAAGGAAGAGATAAAAAGGACGTAACAGGATAATAACCACAAAGAAACTAGAAACCATGTTCACAGTCATATAAACTCAAGATTAAACAATGAAGGAAAAAAACAATGGAAAACTAAAATCAAAAACAAAACCACAACAACTAACAAAAAACAAACGAGAGAGAGAGAGAGAGAGAGAGAGAGAGAGAGAGAGAGAGAGAATTCAACTTCAAGGTTTGTCTCTGCTGTCACTAGTAGACAACCTGTGGAGAAAGAGGCCAGATCCACGTTGATCCACCCCAGAAAATCAGCAGTAACTTTTTGTCTGGGTAGTGGATAATCTCAGAGAGGCTTCATCCTGTGGCAGAGACCCAAGTTAATTGACCTGCAGTTTTCTGTGGGCATGTGCCCAGCTGGAAGCCACTAGATCGAGCCTGCAGCCACTATAAGTAGTTCTGTGGTCACGTAGTTCCTCTCCAAAATTGTTCCCAAACCCTTGTACAGGACCACTGACCCCTCCACACTCACTACCAACCAGTGTATTCTTTTTCATCTGCTGGTCTCCTCCACTGCTCCATATTTATGTGGAGGCCTCTAGGGTCATAAGCAATCACTGTGTGTCCACAGGTATGAATTGTTCCTCTAACGCAATGAGCCCCATCTCAGCAAGAAGATGCTTCCTGCTACCTGCTTCATCTTTGCTAAAGGTTCTCTCTGTTGTATCCAGTTCATACCTCAGATACTTCCTGGGTCCAAGGGACCCACATAGTTCCTTCTTGTCTTCTCCATATTGCTATATTTTACCATCTCAGAGAGGCTTTTTCTCTGCTGCTTAGCACTCCATCATCTTGATCCTTTAGTAAATAAACTTTGAACATCTTTTGAGAACATTTTTTGTATATGAACATGGGCATGATCTGTGACTCAACCATGTAATTCTAGGAAATCCACCATAAATGTGTATATAAATGTGACAAAAGTATATGTACATTTATATCAGTATTGTTCATACTATTCTAAATTTGAAAGTACATGTCTATCAAATGTAAAATAAAAATAAGTTGTTATAACGTCATATAATTGCATCCTATAGTACAATCAAAATGAATCATTGGTAAAAATAATTACTTCACAAGTTTTTTCTCATCCACTACAAATGTTTTCCAAAGACAGAAAAGTGTATAATAGAAAGCATTAGCTACTTTCCTGTCATTGGGGAAAAATACTTTATTCCCACTATTTAAATGAAGAGAGGTTTATTTTGGATAACGTTTCCATGGACTCAGTCTATGGTTGGAATACTCCCAAAGCAGGAGCAATATTTTGAGGGTCATGATAGAGGAAAGGTGTTTAACCCATGGCAGCTAGAAGTCACATACACCCCTCAGATTGTACAACCGGTGACTCACTTCCTCTTAGGCATCACCTAAAATTACTTTGAACTATTTCCTTTGTCTATTAATAGATCCACTGATAAATATAACACCCTCATGATCTATTCATCTTCCAAACACATGCAACTTTTGGAATGTGTTTTAGGTCTACAGCATAAAATTCTGTCCCTACATCCCTAAAAGGCTGATATCCATCTTATTATGCAAAATTGATGTAGTCCATTTCTAAGTGCTGTAAAGTGAACAGTTCTAATACTGTCAAAAATCCAAGTTCAAAAATCTCTTCTAAGACATCAGGGAAACTCTTAGCTGTGAGACCCTATCACAATTAAGAAGAAAGTTAAATAATTTCACTGTACAGTGACGGAAACTTTCTCATTGCAGAAGGACGAAATAGGGCCACAGAAAGGAATCAGAGCAATATAGTAAACCAGCAGAGGAACCATTATATCCTGTAATGTCATTTATAATTCCCAGAGAAAAATTTAGTAAAGTGTGAGCTCCCAAGGGCATGGGCACCCCTGCATTTTTGGGTTTCCTTGTTGCAAACAGCCTGTGAAAACTCTCCATTGGATTGTCTCCATTCACTGCTTATGGCTTTTCTTAGCAGATACTCCATGTTCCTGGCATCTTTAACTTCCATGGGTCTCCACTGAACTTTCAGAATTTCTCACAGCTTCATGAAATGCCCTCTCAGGAGCACATTGTCTGGCCTCCTAAGCCTTCATCTGAAAGCTTCATAGAAATTTCAGAAGCTACACAACTCTTGAATTCTGCATGACTAAACCACCAACATCATATAGACAACACTAAGATCTGCCACCAATGTGGGTCTTGCTTCAGCACCCAATGGATTATGGCCACTATAGTCTCTGAGGGCCTGGATGGATGAACATAAGTTTTCTAGATAGCCCTGAATGAGCAAGGTGTCCTGGGGCTCTCTTCTTAAAGAAAAAAAAAAAGAATGAATTTACTATTTTATATCCTTAGCTTGAGATTAGCATATTCCAGTCATTTTCTGAGATGCCTTCAAACTATCTTTCTTGTCCTGATGCAAAGTACTCAGCCTCATTTTAATGCTAAGTTTTTTAACAGGGATATTTTCTTCTGCCTCAAATTTGTGATACTTCTTTTCCAGCAAAACTACAAACTTTTCACATCTCTTGATTCTACTTTTTCTCCAATGTTCATCATAAATTTGATGAAAATGAATAATAAATATCCATGAAACACCCTGAACATTGGGATGTTTTGAAAGTCCCTCTGCCAAATTAGACGAACACCTATGCTTAGTACATAGGCAAGAAATGAAGATGAAATGTGGGCCAGATACTCCCCAGATCCCTTTCCAGCCAGAACCCAGTCCTGGTGTGTGTATGAAAGTTTCTATGCCCTCAGTAGATCCCTTTCCAGCCAAAGTGCAGGCCAGGCATATGTGGTGGACCATCCGCACACTCGTGGCAATCTCTCTCATGAGAAAAGTCTGGCATGGAATCCAGTGGCAGAAATCCCTGCAGAGAAGTTAGGGGCCAGACCTACCCAGCAAATCCATGAGCCCACCACCTTCCTAGAGGGGCACAGTGGGTTCACTTTCATGGCCTGCAGCAAGAGAAAGCTTCAGCCTTCTCTGAGCACAACAGCCAGACTAAATCCAGGCACATCTGGAAGAGTTAAACCTTGGTAGATCCAGACCTATAAGATGAGATACTTTGCTAGACCCAGATCTATGAGAGCACCCTCTTTCTTCTCTCTTGATCAACAGAGAGGGCAACAGGTAACCAGGGTAAACTGCTTAGCTTGGAAGACACCATGTACACCCAGGGAAGGTGATTAGGCAGAACTTAGGGGAACAAATTTAAATACAAATTCCCAATTTAATATCTGCTTAGCTACACAGACATGTTTGCTCATGTGGTCTAGAATACAAACCCATTAGTTGCAAAAGTTTGCCAACTGCTAAATATCACTAACATTATTAGCATTCTCAATTGTAGTTCTGGAAAAACAAAACTGTAGCTGCTTTACTACATAATCTTTCTTTGGCAAGAAATTCTGTAGGGGCTAAGGTAATAACTGCATGAAAGCTCTACCGCAAAGGCCAGAGGGCAGTGCTATACAAAATGTTAAGCAGAAGGAGCAAAATGCATTCTCAGGCCCTGAGCACAACCAGAACAAATGCAGAAGGCACTAGCACAGAAGAAATTGGAAATCACACACCTGAAATCTCTGAAATAATAGCATCTGAAGTAAAGAAACAACTGCCAAATGTACAAAGGAAATCAGATCAGAAATAATCTCTGAAGTAAAAAAGAAGTGATAACAATAACAAAAGAAATATGAAGTGCTTCTAAAGAAGTAACTGATAAAAAAGAAGAGGAAAATAGAGAGATGATGGAATCCTTCAATGAGAAATATAGGAAATAAATAGAATGTATGAAGCAGACCAAAAGAGATATACAGGAAATTAACACCTCAATCACAAGGTGGCAAAATCCCTTGAATGAAAAGTGATGATAGCATTTCAGACCTTGAAGACAGCATTGCAGCTAGTGAAAAGGTGAGAAAAGATCTCTTAAAATCAACCAGGATGCAGGAAAAAATAATTCAACATCTGTAAGACAATGCAGAGATGAACAACTTGAGACTAATAGACATCAATGAGAAAGAAGGGGTCAATACAAATGATATAAAAAGAATATGGGTAGAAGTAACAGTAAAAAAAGATTCCAAAATATGGGGACGCAATCTGACATTCAGTTAACTGAGGCATAGAGAACTCCAAACAATATCAACACAACTAAAACCACACCCAGATATATGATAATCAAGATCCCAGAAATCCAGCAAAAGATCAATGTACTTAAAGCTGTGAGAGTGAAGCAACAGATCATATTGAAAGGAAAACCCATCAGTATGATGTCAGATTTCTTTTCACAAACCATCATGTCAAGAAGATCATAGAACAAAGCACTTCAAGCCATCCAAGTAAACAAATTCCAGCCCACACTGATATACCCTGAAAAGCTCTCTTTCAAGTTTGATGGATAATTGAAATAGTTTCATGACAAAGAACAAATAAAGAACTTCATGATGACAAAGGCAACCCTACACAGACTATTGAAAGATAGTCTAGAGAAGGACCAAGCAAACCACTACTACAAGAATGAGAATGCAAAGAACCCGCCAAATAGGGCAAACAATTAAACACAGGAGAAAAAGGAGTAAACAGCAACAGCTAAATAACATGTCAATCGTAAGTCAACACATCTCAATTATGTCCATCAATTTAAGTAGACTCAATTCACTAATTAAAAGAAATGACTGGCCCAGTGGATTAGGATTCAAAAGCCAACAATATGCTGTATACAAGAAAAACACTAACTCATAAAGAAATTCATAGGATCAAAGTCAAAGGATGGAAAAAAAATACTACACACCCCAGCACCTCAGAAAAAAGCAGGGGTAGCATTCCTATTCACAGACAGTCTGAACTTTAAACCAAGAATGTAAAAATGAAATGAAGAAGGCCACTATATACTGGTTAGGGGGAAAATATAAAGAGGAAGAGGTAACACTCATAAATATGGACACAACAAACACAGAAGCACCCAACTACATAAAACAAATCTTAATGGACATGAAAAATCTAATATCTAATATCACAATCTTAACAGGAGAACTTAACACACCCTTATCCCAAAAAGATAGGTCAACTAGACAAAAAATTAGCAAGGAAGTACCAGAACTGAACCGGAATCTGAAACAAAAGGACTTAGTGGACATACACAGAGTGTTCCATCCAACTACAGCTGAATACACCTCTTTTTCAGCTGCACATGGGAAATTTTCTTAAATAGAGCACATACTAGACCATAGGTCATGCTTAAATATATGCAAGAAAACAGAAATTATCCTATGCATATTATCTGACTACAGTGCAACGAAACTAGAAATAAATGACAAAATAAACCAGAACAAACCCATAAATACATGGAAATTAAACAGCACGCTACTTAACAACAAGTGGGTGACAGATGAAATTAGACAAGAAATAAAGCAATATCTACAAGTAAATGAAATTTCAAGCAAAATTTATCAGAAATTATGGAATGCAATGAAAGCAGTTCTTAAAGGAGAATTTATAGCTGTGAACTCACACATTAGGAAAACAGAAAGGGAACAAATAAATACTATTATTCTGCACCTCAAACATCTAGAAACAACCAAACGAAGCCCAAAGCCCAAAGATGGGAGGAAATTATAAAGATTAGAGCAGAAATTAATTCAATTGAGACAAAAAAAAACAATACAAAGAATTAAAGAAACAGAAATCTGGTTCTTCAAAAGATTAATTAAAATTGATAGGCCCCTAGCAAGTCTCATCAAAAAGTAGAAAGAGAAAGGGCAAATTCAAGCAATAAAGAAGGAAAAGTGTGAAATTAACAACGACCCCCTGGAAATTCAGAAGATCCTCAATAGATACTTTGAGAGTCATTTCTCTCACACAATTGAAGACACAGAATAAATGCATGGATTCTTACAAGGTTACAAATTACGAAAATTGAATCAAGAAGACATGAGAACTGTCAACAACCCAGTAGGGCCAATGAAGTTCAAAATATAATAAAAAAAAACCTACTGAAAAAAATTCCAGGTCCTGATGGATTCACAGAAGAATTTTACAAGAAATTTACAGAAGATATATTCCCAATACTTCTCAAGGATTTCAATGAAATTTAAAAGGAAAGATTCCTCCCAAAATAATTCCTGGAGACAACTATTATACTGATACCCAAAACAGGGAAAGACACAACTAAAAAAGAGAACTACAGGCCAATCTTCCTAATGAACATAGATGCAAAAATTCTCAAAGAAATCTTAGCAAATAGAATACAACAAATCTTCAAGAAGGTTATACACCATGACCAGGTAGGATTCAATGCAGGGGTGCAAGAATGGTTCAACATACACAAATCTATAAATGTAAAACACTATATCAATGGAGCCAAAACCAGAAAACCAGATCTTCATCTCAATTTATGCAGAAAAGGCATTTGACAAAGTCTACCAGTCTTTCATGTTGAAAATGCAACAGAAAATAGGAGATGATGGTCTCTACCTCAATCTGGTAAAAGCCATCTATGAAAATCCAACTGTTAACATAATTCTAAATGGGGAAAACCTGAAATCTCTTACTCTCAGATCAAGTACAAGGCAAGGATGACCTTTATCACCACTCCTACTCAATATCATTCTGGAATAAATAGCTATAGGTATTGGACAAGAGTGAGAAATAAAAAATAAGAATAGGTAAAAAAGAAGTTAAGCTATCTTTATTTTCAGATAACATGATACTCTACTTGGAAGATCCAAAAACTTTACCAAGTAGCTACAAGAATTGTTACAAACAAATGGAATTTGTGGACATGTACAGAGTGTTCCACCCAAACACAGAAAAATACACATTTTTCTCAGCTTCACAAGGGTCATTTTCTAAAATAGATCACATACCGGTCCATAGGTCATGCTTAAGTATATGTAAGAAAACAGAAATTATCCCATGTACATTGTCTGATCACAGTGTAATGAAACTGGAAATAAATGACAAAAGAAACCAGAAAAAATCTTAAATACATGGAAATGAAAAGACACCCTACTAAGCAACCAATGGGTTACAGAAGAAATTAAACAAGAAATTCAATAATATCTACAATTCAATGAAAATTCAATCAAAATTTAAGGTAATTTATGGGATATGATGAAAGCAGTTCTCAGAGGGAAATTCATAGCTGTGAACTCACACATTAGGAAAACAGAACGGGAATAAATAAATACCCTAATGCTGCACCTTCAACAACTGGAAAAGGAAGAGCAAACCAAACACAGCGCCTAAAGACGGGAAGAAATCATAAAGATTAGAGGAGAAATGAATTGAATTCAGATGAAGAAAACAATTCAAAGAATTAAAAAAACAAAAAGCTGGTTCTTTGAAAGATTAAATAAAATCTATAAGCCCCTAGCTAACCTCATCAAACAGAGGAAAGAAAAAATTCAAATACAAGCAAGAAGGAATGAAAAGGTGTAATTACCACAGACCCAGTGGAAATTCAGAAGATTATCAATAACTACTTTGAGAATCTTTACTCTCACAGAAAAGAAGACACAGAAGAAATGGAAAGATTCCTAGAAAGGTACAAATTACCATAACTGAATCGGCAAGATATAACCACCCTCAATAGCCCAATAATAGCCAATGAAAAATGAGCTGTAATTAAAAACCTACTGATAAAGAGAAGTCCAGGTCCCAATGGATTCACAGCTGAATTCTACAAGACATTTACAGAAGATGTAGTCCCTATACTCCTCAAACTCTTCTGTGAAATTGAAAAGAAAGCAATCCTCCCAAAATCATTCCTGGAGGAAAGTATTAAACTGATACCAAAACCAGGGAAAGATGCAACTAAGAAAGAGAACTACATGATGATCTCCCTCATGAACACAGATGCCAAAATCCTCAATAAAATACTTGCAAATAGAATACAGCAAATCATCAAGAAGATCATACACCATGACCAGGTAGGATTCATCCAAGTGATGCAAGGATGGTTCAGTATTCAAAAATCTATAAATCAAATACACTATATCAATAGAGCAAAAACTAAAAACCACATGATCATCTCCATTGATACAGAAAAGGCTTTGACAAAGTCCAACTCTCATTCATGTTCAAAGTCCTACAGAAAATAGGAATAGATGGCCTCTACTTCAACCTGGTAAAAGCCATTTATGAGAAAACAATGGCTAACAAAATCCTAAATGGGGAAAAACTGAAATCTTTTACTCTTAGATCTGGTACAAGACAAGGATGTCCTCTAATACCACTCGTATTCAATATAGTTCTTGAATCATTAGCTACAGCCATTAGACAAGAGAAAGAAATAAAAGGAATAAGAATAGGCAAGGAAGAAGTTAAATTATCTTTATTTGCAGATGACATGATACTCTACTTGGAAGACCCTAAAAACTCCAAGAAGCTACTAGAATTAGTACAGAAATTCAGTAGCATAGCAGGTTATAAAGTCAATACCCAAAAGTCAATAGCATTCCTCTACACAGATAACAAACACACTGAGAGGGAAAGTAGAGAAACAGTACCTTTGACAATAGCACTGAGGAAAATGAAGTACCTTGGAATTAATCTAACTAAAGAAGTCAAACATCTTTGCAAGGAAAATTACAGTACTTTGAAAAAAGAGCTCGTAGAGGATTTCAGAAAATGGAAAGATATTCCATGCTCCTGGACTGGAAGAACCAACATTGTGAAGATGGCCATACTCCCAAAATTGCTGTACAGATTTAATGCAATCCCTATCAGACTACCACCAATATACCTCACAGAGGTAGAGAAATCACTTCTAAAATTTATCAGGAACCAGAAAAGACCTAGAATAGCAAAGGCAATCCTGGGCAATAAACACAAGACAGGAGGCATTACAATTCCTCACTTGAAATTATACTACAAGGCTACTTTGATAAAATCAGCACAGTACTGGCCACAAAACAGACTGGAGGATCAATGGAATAGATTAGCAAACACTGAAGCCCCTAGGAACACACTCAGCCAACTTGTCTTTGAAAAAGGGGCCAAACATACTCACTGGAAGAAAGATAGCCTCTAACAAATGGTGCTGAAAAAATTAGTACTCTACATGCCAAAAATTAAAACTTGACCCAGGTCTATCACCATGCACTAAAGTAAAGTCAAAATGGATTAAAGATCTAAATATTAAAGCAGATAAACTACATCTCTTGGAAAAGAAAGTAGGAGGAACTCTTGAAGACATAGGGGTAGGCAAAGAGTTCATGGACAGAAATCAAATCGCACGGGTAACAGTTGAAATAATTAACAACTGGGACCTCATCTTACTGAGAAGTTTTTGCACGTCAAAAGAAATTACCTAGTAAAAGTGAAAAGGCAACCCACAAATTTGGAAAATTCAAGACAAATAAGGACTCAGACAAAGGTCCGCTCTCTACAATTTATAAAGAACTAAAAAACACTAGAGCCCCAAAATTCAAAGACCCAATCCAGAAATGGGCATCCAAGATGAACACATGCTTCTCTGAGGATGAAATTAAAGAACCGAATAAATATATGAAAAAATGCTCCACATCACTAGCCATCCACGAAAAGCAAATTAAAACATCATTGAGATATCATCTCACCCCAGAAAGAATGGGTATTATAAAGAAATCACCCAACAACAAATGTTGGAGAGCCTGTGGGAAAAAAGGAACCCGTCTCCACTGCAGGTGAGAATGTAGACTGGTGCATCTGTTATGGAAATCAGTGTGGAGACTCCTTAGAAAAGTTGGACTGCAAATCCCATTTTAACCAGCTATTCCTTTACTGGGAATTTTCCGGGAGGATCTGAAAACATCATATCATAGGGATATATGTGTGCCTATGTTCATAGCAGCACAATTTGTGATAGCCAAATAATGGAAACAACCAAGATGCCTATCACATGAGGAATGGTTGAAAAAGATGTGGTATTTTTCCAAAATGGAGTATTACTCAGGTATAAAGAAATATAAACTGGAAGCCTTTATATTGAAGTGGATGCCACTGAACATAAACACATAAGTGAAATAAACCAGACACACACGTGTAAATATCATACAGTTTCCCTAGTATAGAACTCAAAATCAGAAATACAAATAGAAAAGTATAATACAAGTAAAAGGAAAGCAGGATCTTGAAGACTTACTAAACAAGAGATGGAAAGGTGAAGAGCTAGGAAACATGAATAAGTCAAGCCATACAGTTATATGTAGATTGGCAAGGCAATGATCCTGAGAATCTTCAGAATATTTTTGAATCTAGAAGTTAATTGGAAAGATTTTTCACCCTGACTAACTGTATATACAGATGCCTGTGAACTAAGCAACTGCACTGAAGATGGTAATCTGTAATAGTAATTTCATGTTCGGAGTGCCTGTCATTCTGGTCTTCTGAATACAGGCTGCTTGTCATTACATGCCAGTTGCTGCTGTGCTGTCTCTCAGGTAGATGTTTGTTTAAAATGAATGGGGTGGTGAATGAAGGCAAGAGATAGGAAAAATAATATTTTGGGACTGTCCTACTTCAAGGTTGTATATGGTGAGATTTTCGGACTTATGTGTAAACATAAGAAGTATATAATACATTATGCATATTTTTAAAAATGTTTTTGAATTTTTAAATGTTTTTTCATCATATTCTATAGGGACTCAAAGTTCTACACATCAATACTTGATGAAAAATACCTGTTCCATGTTATGCCTAAGATGTTTGATATTCAGACAGAGGGTGAGGTTAAGCTTAACAGCCTAGGTTGTATGGTACTAACAATAAGCTTTTCTTCTGGATGGTTAACAACCTAAGTTTGCAGACCAAAATTAGAGAAAAAGGAGGGTTGCAAGAAAAGCCAGCATTTTGGCCCTAGCCTTCCAAGGTCAATTAAGACTCAGGACATATGAGAACTTTTACTGTAACATCATTTAACTCGATAGTGTCCCCAATTTTCTAATCAAGGAGATTATGGGGCCAAAGAGGAAAGTGATCGATGATGTAGAGTGTTTCTAAGCAGAGTCATATGGAGAGAAAACATTCTTTGAGGCTTTCACAGAGAGCACATTGGCCAAGCAATGGCCATGACTCATCCACATGGCTGACACTGACAAATGTTCTACAATCTGAGTTACAGGATCTCAGGATAAATCCTGAGGGCATTTCACTGACCTTGTCAGACCCAAAAGCTACAACTCTTGTTGGATAGGTCCTGCTTTACCTTGGTCTTAACTATCCAGCAGAAAAGTATAAAAAAGAAGTATAAGAAGTAAATCCATGCTGTTATGTTGAGCTGTAGGGCGCTCAGGTCAACAATTTCTGACATTGTCAGTCAAGCAGAAGACCCAGTACTATTAAGGACTACTCAACTCTTTTAGAATATTTTTCTGAGTTTACACACCTATAGTATTTAAATGATGGATCTTAACAAAAAAGGGGATACAGATGAATGTCCATTTTGTATCTGTGTATTCAAAGTGGTTAGTATAGATATACAGTTACATTTTCTTAATGAATAGAGGGATTTGTTCTAATAGTGTTTGTAAATATCAAGTCTGCATCTTGTACAGCAATTAACCACTAGGAAGAATGTATGCAATGTGTTAATTATTGCAACTGTCCTACCAATTTGGTTTGATACTTTCTCATTGCTATTTACTTCTCAATAAAATTATGGAAATAATGAATTATTACAAAAATTCATCAGCATATACCTGGATACAAAATCAATTCGCAAAAGTCAGTAGCATTCCTCTACACAGATATCAATCACACTGAAATTGAAATTAAAGAAACAACATATTTTCCAATAGCACCCCAGAATGTGAAATACTTAGGAGTGAATCTTTCTAAAGAAGTAAAAGATCTATTCAATGAAAATCACAATACTCTGTAAAAAGCGATTATAGAGGATTTCAGAAAATGGAAAGATGTTCCCTGCTCCTGGATAGGAAAAACCAACACTGCAAAAATGGCCATATGCCTAAAATTTTTACACAGTTTTAAAGAAATCCTTATCAACCTACCACCAATATACCTCACAGACCTAGAGTAATCATTTCTAAAACTTATTTGTAAGCAGAAAAACCTGGAATAGCAAAGGGAATTCTGAGGAACAAAGCATGGCAGGAGGCATTGCATTTTCTCACTTGAAATTATACTACAAAGCTGCTGTGATTCAATCAGCATGGTATTGGTAATACAATAGACTTGAGGATCATGGACTATATTGGAAGATGCACACAGAAGTAGAAACACACTTATCCATCCTGTAGTCAACAAAAGGGTCAACCATGCTTAATGGAAGAAAGATAGTCTCTTAAACAAATGGTGCTGTAAAAACTGACTCTCTACATGCAAAAACTAAAACTAGATACCAGTCTTTCACCATGCACTAAACTAAATTCAAAATGGATTGTAGAGTGTGCCTTAGAAAAGTCACATGGTGAGCAAACATTTTCTCAGGCTTTCAAAGAGAGCAAATTGGTCAACCAATGGCCATGACTCATCCAAATGACTGACACTGACCAACGATGTACAAGCTGCAGTACAGATTTCAGGATAAATCCTGAGGGGATTTGACTGACCTTGTCCGATATAAAATTTATATTTCTTGTTATATAGCACTTGTGCTACCTTGGTCTTAACCATCCAGCAGAAAAGTATAAAAACGAGGTATAAAAAGTAAAGCCGGGGCTGGAGAGATGGCTCAGTGGTCTAAAGCACCTACTTAGAACAAGCTTAGCAAAAGCATCAGGGACCGCGGTTCAATCCCCCAGCACCACATGCCAGCCAGCCCTGCCCCCTGGTGGGCTGAGCTGGTCTCTCTCTCTCTCTCTCTCTCTCTCTCTCTCTCTCTCTCTCTCTCTCAAATAAATAAATAAATAAATAAATAAATAAATAAAAATTAAAAAAAAAGTAAAGCCATATTGAAATGCTGAGCTGTAAAAAGCTCAAGTGAACAACTTCTGACCTCACCAGTCCTAGTGATAACCCACTATAATTATGGACTCCTGGACTATATTGGAATATATTGCTGAATTCATCCACCTACAATATTTAAAAGACAATGAAATAACCATCTCTGACAAAACTAATAAAAAAATGGATACAAATAAAGGACCATTTTATATCTCTCTATTCAAAATAGTTAGGATAGATATACAGCTACTTTCTCTTAATTCAATGAGTAGAAAGATTTTTACTGATAGTGTTTTTGCACACGATATTAAATCTGCATCTTGTACTATGAATAATCACTAAGAAGACAACAATATGCCATGTAGTAATTATTGGAACTGTACTACTAATTGGTTTTGAAACTGTCTCATTGCTATTTGTTTCTCAATAAAATTATTTTAAAAAATATCTAAACATTAAAACAGAAACACTAAATCTGCTGGATAAGAAAGTTGGAAATCTTGAAGACATAGGGGTAGGCAAAGAGTTCATGAACAAAAATCAAATCGCACAGGTAATACTTGAAAAGATTTACAACTGGGACCTCCTCTTACTGAGAAGCTTTTGTACATTGCAATAAATGACAAACAAAGTGAGAAGATAACTCACAAATTTGGAAAAAATCTTAACTAATAAGCACTCAGATAAAGGACTTCTGTCTGAATTTATAAAGGACTAGAAAAATTAGGGCCTCAAAATGTAAAGATCCAGTCCAAAAAGTGGGCATCCAAGATGAACACACACTTCTCAGAGGATGAAATACAAAAAGCAAATAAACACATTAAAAAATGCTCCACATCACTAGCCATTTGCACGTGAAGTGCAAATTAAAACAACATTGAGGTAACATCTCACCCCAGAAAGAATGGTTATTATAAAGAAACCTACCAATAACCACTGTTGGAGAGGCTGTGGAGAAAAATGATCCCTTGTCCACTGGCTGTTGGGAATGTAGCCTGGTTGAACCATTGTGGAAATCATTGTGGAAACTCCTTAAAAAGCTAGGACTGGAAATCCCTTTCAAACCACCTATCCCCCTAATGGCAATTTTTCCAGTGGAACTAAAACATCATATCAAAGTGATATATGTGTACCTATGTTTATAGCAGCACAATTTGTGATATCCAAATTTTGAACACAACCAAAATTCCAATCATCTAAAGAATGGATGAGAAATAAGTGTTGTTTTTATACAATGGAGTATTACTCAGCTATGAAGAAAAATAAACTGGAAGCCTTCTTATATAAGTGGATGCAACTTGAAGTTATACTCATAAGTGAAATAAACCAGACCCACAGATGTAAGTATCATATTGTCTCCCTAGTATAACAACTTAAAAGAAGAAAGAAATTAAAAAAAGAAGAAATAATAATTGCAAGGCATAACACAGTTAAATGAAAAGCAAGACCTTAAATTTTAAACAATTAAGAGAGAGAAAGGAGAAAATTTAGGAAATATGGCAGGAGAAAAACCATACATTTATTTAAACAGGATGATTAAGGCAATAGTCCTAAGAATCTCCATCAGAATTTTGACAATAGCAGTTAATGGGTCGAATTTTCACCCTTACTAAGTATATATGCTGATATCTATAAACTGAGAAGCTACACTGAGGATAGCAATGAGTAATGCTAAAACCATGCTTGAAATTCCTATCACTTTTGTCTTTTAAATGCGTACTGCTTCAATGTCATAACAGTTATTGCCATAGTCTCTTTAATGTAATTCTTTTTAAAAGCAAGACAAGAAAACAAGAAACATGAAGCAAAGTGTCATAGGATTCTACTGCTACAATGTTCTATATGGTTTGCTTTCTAAATTTCTGTGCAGAAATTTTAGTTGCTTCTTCACATTCTATAGGGATTTAAATTTTAGAATATCCATGCTTGTTGGAAAATAACAGTTCCATGTTATGTCTAAGGCATTTGGAATTCAGGCAGATAGTGATGTTCAGCTCAACTGCCTCTGTTACATGGTTACAGTATCATTAAAATTCTCTTCTGGACGTTTAACAACTAAAGTTTGCAGATCAAATATTAGAGAAAAAGTGGTGCTACAAGGATAGTCAATTATTTGGCCCTATCCTTTCAAGGTCAGTGGGGACTCAGACACAAGAGAACCTGTGCTGTGACATCCTGTAACTCAGTGGTGCCCCAAATTTTCTGTTCAAGTAGATTATGGGGCCACAGAGGAAAGTGATTGACGATGTAGAGTGTGACTTAGGAGAATCACCTAGAGAGAAAACATTCTCTCAGGCCTTCACAGAGAACAAACTAGTCAAGCAATGACTGTGACTCATCTGTTGGCTGACACTGACAAGAGATCTAGAAGTTGTTATACATATTTTCAGGGTAAACCCTCAGGGGATTTGACTGACCATGTCAGATACAATTTACATTTTTAGTTATATAGGTCTTGTTTTAACATGGTCTTAACCATCCAGCAGAAAAGTATAACCACAAGGTATAAAAAGTAATTCCATATTACTATGTAGAGTTGTAAAAGGCTCAAGTCGATAACTTCTGACAATTGCCAGTTGTGCTGATAACCCACTGCTAGAATGGACTATTGGACTATATTGGGTTATTTTGCTGAACTCAAGTACCTACAATATTCAAACTGGCATCAGGTATGTAAATGTCCTTTAAAGACTTCTCCAAATACACCTTCTCTAACAGCAATGGAACACCCATCTCTGACAAAACAAAACAAAAAGGGGGATACAAATAAAGGACCATTTTGTAGTAAAAAATAATATACATGTATATAAAACATATGCAATGTATTAATTATTGTAACTGTCCTAACCTGTTTTGAAACTGTCTCATTGCTCTTTCTTAATTAATAAAAAGTAAAATAAAAATAGGATAGATATACAGCTACTTTCTCTTACTTCAATGAGAAGAAAGGTATGTGCTAATATTGTTGAAACAAGATACCATGTCTGCATCTTGTACTCTGAATAAACACTACAAAGAGAACAATATGCAATGTGTTAATTATTGCAATCGTCCTACTAGCCTGTTTTGAAACTGTTCCATTGCTAGTTTTTACTCATGAAAATGAATTAAAAAATTTATAAAATAAATTGGGATTCTGAAAAAAATAAAGAAATTTTTGTCAGAGTGTTACACACATGCCCTGTAGTCCAATCTCCAGTGGAGTCCTTATGAACTGAAAACTGCTGAGCCTATCCTTCACTGTTGACACTCATTAGCATTCAGAGTTTTCTGAACTCTGACTAGAACCAACCCTCAAGCTCTGGTTACAGCATTCAAGGATGTGTCTATCCCACATCTCCAAAGATTTCCAAATTTCTCATTCAAGTAAATTTCAAAGGTTTGTAAAGACACAGTCTCAGCAATATCCACACTTATAGTATAACAATCTCTCTTAGTCCTTTCTCTAGCACTGACATCAAATACCTGATACCAACAAATTAAAGGGAGAGAGGTTTATTTTGTCTCATGTTTCAGATGATTTATTTCATACTTGGTTGATTCCAGAGGGGAAATTATCATGTCAGACAGGCATGAATGCGGAAAGGTGATCCAAACACCTTCTAATCACATGAAGCGTTTAGGGCTCTTTTATATCTGAGGCTATGTTGGGTAGTTAAATTATCGTAATATTGATATTTTATCAAATTGTTTTACATCTAAACAGCTATCTTAGTTCAATTCCTCTTCAAAATCAGAGTTTTAGAAAGGGGCAGAGGTGCAGATATTTTATTGTTGAAGTAATTGCAGGAAGCAGGATTGAGGGAATGAGCAGAATGTGACAGAAAGATAAGCAACAGTCAATGAAGAATGTGTTAGTGAACTTGCAACAGATTTGGCTTACTGTTTGTAAAATTCTTTAAATAAACCATGCAGAATACATTTAGAATTGACCCATTGAACACATTACCTTTCTTTGGATTAGAATTCGCACACATCCTCTTTGTGCTACTGCATTGCTGACTAAGCATATGGAGCTTTATCAAAATGTTGGTGATCGAAGTAACATGTCAAGACACAGAAAGTACTTAAGCCAGATGAAACGATAAGTAGAGTTAGGTTGAAGGATTTGTATTGGTGCAACCAATGCCACTATTATGATGACCTTCTCTTATATCGGACTTATCAGTAGTACAGATAATTCTTTTTGTCTGTAGACATTTTGCTTTTTCCTATTACACAATTGGTTTAGAGTCACAAGTGAATGAATGGTGATTTGATTTGATTTGTATTCTTTATTATTGGCCTGGACATTAAACCAATGTTGAAAATACTTTATGTTTCTAACAATACAAAAATAAATATGTACTGGGTTAATTTTATAATGTTATTTGCAAATACAGCATATTAAAACAAGAATGGCATGATGGGCACATGTTTATTTCTAGCTACTTGGGAAGCTAAGGTAAGAGAATTGTAAGTTTGAGGCAAGCTAGGGAAACATAACAAGACACAGCCTCAAAAAATAAGAAGGACTGGGGACATAGCTTACTGATAGAACATCTTAGGATTCAAACTCCTTCACTGGAAGGAAGAAGAAGAGAAGATGGAGGACGAGAAAGGAAAAGGAAGAAGAGAGGGAGAGAGTAAAGGAGAAGTCAAAGAAAAGAAGAAACAGCTGATTGACCTACTGATCATCTACAGAAGACAGATGTGTAAACTGTGCATCTCATATGTACATAATGGGATACTATGGTGTACTGACAACTGGTGGTCAATTTGTAATACCCAGATGAACTGAGTCAGTGAGGTGCTGGATGTGGAAGGCCCAGTTAAGGATTGTTGCCAGCAAAATATAAAGGAGAACTGGGTTTGCACATGAGTCCAAAAATCTCACCATATACAACCTTGAAGCAGGACAGTCCCACAATATTCCTTTTCCTGTCTCTTGCTTTCATTCACCACCCCCTTCTTCTTGAACATCCACCTACCCGAGAGACATCATAGCAGTAACTGGCATGTCATGACAAGCCGCCCATATTCAGAATACCAGAATGACAGGTCAATAATTTCTGACATTGCTGGTTAAACAGAAGACCCAATGCTATTATGAGCTACTGGACTCTTTTAGAATATTTTGCTGAGTTTACACACCTATAATATTCAATAACGGAACTTAATGAATAGAATGATTTGTTCTAATGGTTTTTGTAAATAGGATCACAAGTCCGCATCTTGTACAGCAATTAACCACTAAGAAGAATATATGCAGTGTGTTATTTGTTGAATCTGTACTTTCAATTTGATTTGAAACTGTCTCATTGCTATCTGTTTATCAATAACATTTTGAAAAAAAAAAAAAAAAGGAGAACTGGGGAGAAGAGGTAGTGTTAGAAAACTGTTGGTTTACCTGGGGCTATTGATTCTCCTGAGGAGCTTGTCCTGTTGGTTTTCCTGATATGAACTTTTCTGTTCCTATCACTGAAGTAGCTCAGCAACCTGTTGTTGCTGAGAATGGCTACAGTTTCCTTTGGTCATTACTTTGAGCATTGCTTTCTGGATGCATCTGGGAAAGTGATGTACTGTTCAGTCTCCTTGAGAAGTTTGTCATGCTTTCTTTCCTAATATGAACTCAGCTATTTTTTATTATTGGAGGAGCTTGGTATCACACTGTCACTGAGCATGGCTGTGGTACTTTTTTGCAGAGCTCTGATTCTTTTAGCTTCACTTCTTGGCTCCAAGGCAGATCCCTCAGCCTGCTGGCACAAATCTTTCATCCTGCTGGCACAGGCTTTCTAGCTTCCACTACTGACCTTGGGGCCTTCCCAGCACAGATTGTTGAAATAGGATTGCATGAGACATTGTTATGGGCTCTTAGCTTATAGTTGGACTCATGCAGAGCATTGTTGTGGGTTATAGGTCTTCAGCTGGACTCATGCAGGACATTCTTTTGAGATCCAGACCTTCATCCAGATTCCATCAGTTTTTAGTGTGTGGACAGATTTTCTGCACTCTTTTGAACTTGACTCTTTTGATGACTATTATAAAATGATCCTATAAATGATATGTCCTGTGTCAAATTGTTTTCCTTGTAAACCCTGCCTACAACAGGTATTAGGAGTTTTTAGTAAAGAATGAGGATTTTAGGTATTACCATAAAAAGTATGTGCAACCATGTGTATGCTATCAAATCATGTGTACACATTTATAAAAATGTGTTGATGTGCAACATAAATACATAAAATAATTTTAAAACAAAGTAACAAAAGTAAAGCATATGAGAACATCATTCAAACATAAATTGAAGGTTGGCATGTAAAATCACTGGTGAATTCTGGGAGGAGCTCTTCCATGTAAAGAGACCATTAAATTCAGTAGTGGTGCTGAACCAGGTCCTGGACCATCAAGAGAAAAACATTAAAAAGAACATCAATAGTGCATTTTGAAAATTTTGAATATGGACTACATATGATTAACAATATTTCGCTAGTGTTTAAGTCTTGAAGTTTGATGATAGTACTGCTAAGAGAATGTCTTTTCTGTAGGATAGGCCTGCAAAAGATTTAGAAAAGAAGAATCATGTTGCTGGCAAAGTATGAATCTCAGTAACTTAGCAGATAATAAATCCAGATGAAATTTATTTAGCAATTGATTAGCTTGTGCAATGTTCATGTAAGTTTAAGCTATTTTCAAAAAAATTAAAAGAAAGTACTTCAGCAATAAATATTTATATGTAATTTTATATTTAAAATTATTTTTCAGGAATTTTTCCTATTCTATTTGAATAATAATCCATATTATGCAGTTACAACATATGAAAGTGAAAGTTGAATTATTAATATAACATTGAAGTATGTTGTATTATAAAATACAGTGTTTATCATTTCAATAGGTTTACATAGAGGGAGAGTAAATGGAGGACAAATGTGGCAAATGTTAATAACTCCAGATGAAATATATTTGGCAATCAATTTACTTTATGCAATGTTCATATAAGTTTAATCTATTTAAAAAAATGAAAGTACTTCAGCAATACATATGTGTGTGCAATTTTATATTTAAAATTATTTTTCAGAAATTTTTCCTATTCTATTTGAAGAACAATAGAACTACTACCTGGAACCTAATATATTTTGTAGTAACTGGCTTACACAAAATTTCTAAAGAACCCCCCAAGAAATACAATTTGGGCCCAATATTCTCTAAATGGCTAAATTTTGTTATTTATGAATGCATTCTTGGAATATGAACCCAACTAAGGATTATTCCTTTAGCCTATATGAATTACTTGTGCCAAACTTAAAAAGGTACATTTCTTTCTAATTGAGACACTTTGATCAGTAATTTTATATTTATTACACATTTTTCAACTCATGATGGATGATTAATGGAGCTGCTAGTTTGGATTGACCATAATTATTTTTAAATTAATTTACAGAATAAATTTCAGATAAATTTGAAAGATATTGCACATTTCTAAAACATTAATTTAATCTATTAAGTGGCTTGAAATGAAAGACCTGGATGAATTAAGTATGATTTTCTTACCATCTGCAGAAGCCTTTTCAAAATGTTCTGAAGACTACTTACAGCAACATAAAGTATCTTTTTATCCTATCAATCAAATTTTTAAGATATGCTTAGATGATGGTGACTAATAGAGCAACCTGAAAATCTTTGTGAGGGGAAATTATTGCTGCATAGGATTTGACAGTAAAATCTTACGAATAGATACTTATATGTAAAGTATCCTGAATAGCTTTTACAAACTTTCTTGTTAACTACATTTCCAGGAATATGAAGTAGATCTATATTCTCTATTTGTCTCATTAAATTCAGCTAAAATCCATTCACATTACATATAAACAAATGTAAAAAGACTAGAAAAGAATAAATAAGAACTTTTTGTCATGATCTCAGTATCCAAGAATGGCATAATAGAGTAAGGCAGGTGTTCTTTTTGATTCATATGTACAAAAGTTGGAAGTGAAGAAGCTACAACCAAGAAAAACTAAGTGGGTTCAGACCAAAAGCATATTAGGAATGATTACTTCCATGACCTCACTTATAGCTGATTTAAATAATGATGGACATTCAGGCTGAAAAGACTAAAACGATATTTTGACTTGATACTATAATGAGTTGATATTTTGAGGTACCTTTGGAAAGGATGAATAGATTTGGCAAGTAGGATAATGTATGTATTTCGTGGCCAGAGGATCGACCATGACAGATAGAATAATGGCCTTCCAAAGATACCCATGTTCTAACACCCAGACTCTGTAAATGTCACCTTATGTGTAAGAAGGGACTAAAAATAAGTGTTTCAGTATCTTTAAAATTATTAAGTTTTACTAGCGAATATTAATTATAGAAAATAAATTGTTTTGTTGTGGTATGTTCATGTGTGTTTATATCATATATACAACTTATCTAACCCAATTACCCTTTATTCCCTCCCTGATCCCTTTTCATTGTCTCCCTTCTACTTTCATATTATCTTTTATACCATGTTGTCTAGATTCAATCTATGAGGGAAAATCTGGGATATTGGTGTTTTCATATATCTCTATCTGTCTGTCTATCTATCTATGTATCTATCTATGTATGTATCTATCTATCTATCACATACACCTAAAATTATTATCTTTTGGCACAAAGGAAATGCATTAAATTTTAAAGAAACTACATTAAGAATCTAACTCGGCAGTGTCCCAAATTTTCTGATCAACAAGATTATGGGGCCAAAGAGGAAAGGGATCAATGATGTAGACTGTGCCTAAGGAGAGTCATATGGAGAGAAAACATTTTCTCTGGCTTTCACAGAGAGCACATTGGCCGAGCAATGGCAGTGACTCATTCTCATGGCTGACACTGACAAACATTCTGAAGTACAGGATCTCAGGATAAATCCTGAGGGGATTTCACTGACCTTATCAGACCCAAAAGCTACAACTCTTGTTTCATAGGTCCTGCTTTACCTAGGTCTTAACCACCCAACAGAAAAGTATAAAAACGAAATATAAGAAGTAAAGCCATGCTGTTATGTTGAGCTATAGGAGACTCAGGTCAACAATTTCTGACATTGCCAGTCCAGCGGAAGACCCAATACTAGTATGGACTACTGAACTCTTTTAGATTATTTTGCTGAGTTAACACACCTAAAATATTCAAATAATGGAACTTAACAAAAAAAGGATATACAGATGAATGTCCATTTTGTATCTGTGTATTCAAAGTGGTGAGGATGGATATGTTGTTACATTCTCTTAAAGAATAGAGTGATTTGTTCTAATGGTGTTTGTAGATAGGATATCATATCTGCATCTTGTACAGCAATTAACCACTGGGAAGAATGTATGCAATGTGTTAATTATTGAAACTGTCCTACCAATTTGATTTGAAACTGTCTCATTGCTCTTTGTTTATCAATAAAATTATGGAAAAAATAAAAATAAAATAAAATAAAAATAAAAAAAGAATCTAGCTCCCTGAAGTTAGACTATCAACAAGAATACAAAAGAATAGTCATTTCTTTTTAATAAATGTTGATCATGATGTGTGGGAGGACAAACCCTTACATTGCTGATGAGAATGTAAGTTAGAACACCCATTATGGAAATGTATTTGTAACATCCTTAAGAAATTAAACATAAACTAGGTATGGTGGCATATACTTGTAATCTTGGTACTCCAGTGTCTGAGGTAGGAGGATCATCATGAGTTCAAGGTCAGCCTTGACTACATAATCAAATCAAAGCCAGCCTGAAATATACGAGACCCTGTCTTAAAAAAAACTAAAATTGAAACAAACAAAAAATACATCTATAGTATGACCAAGCCATGCTACTGTATAGTATATATGAGACACAATTAAATAGAGTATTGTAGAGATGCTGGCATGCACAGCTTTTTCTCGGCACAAGGCATAATGACCTACTTTTGAAGGCATGCTTGGTGGCTACCAGGGCATGAATAGATAAAGAAAAAACTTATATACACTATAGAGTACTCTTCAGCCACTAGAAAAATAATGCAATCATGTCATTTTTCAAGGAAGTAAATGGAACTAGTCATCATTACACTAAGTAAAACAAATTAAGATTTTTTTTAATTTTATTTTATTGAGAAACACATATCAATGAGACAGTTTGAAATCTGATTAATAGGACATTTTCAATAATTAATACATTGTACATTGTTATCTTCTTAGTGGTTATCCATAGTACAAGAAGCAGACAGGATATCCTATCCAAACACTATTACTACAAATCTTTCTTCTTATTGAATTAAGTGAAAGTAGCTGTGTATCTATCCTAACTATTCTGTATATACAAACACAAAATGGTCTTTCCTTTGTATCCCCCTTTTTTGTTTAGTCCTTTCAGAGATAGATATTCTATTGGCATCTAAATATTATACGTACTTAAATTCAGCAAAACAATCCAACACAGTCCAGCAGTCCACAATAGTAGTGGGTTATTCGCAGATGTTTTTGACTAGAGCCTTTTACAGCTCAGCATATTAATAGGGCTTCACTTTATATGTCTCGTATTTATACATCTGTGCTGGAAGGTTAAGACCAAGATAAAGCAAGACCTATATAACAAGAAATGTAACTTTTGTATCTTCTAAAGTCAGTCAAGTCTCTCATGATTTATCCTGTAACCCCGTACTGTACTTTGTAGATCCTTTGTCAGTGTCAGCCATTTGGGTGAGTCACGGCCATTGCTTGACCAGTTTGTTCTTTGTGAAAGCCTGAGAGAAAGCTTTCTCTCCATGCGACTCTCCTTGGGCACATTATACATCATCGATCACATTCCTCTGTGGCTCCATAATCTCCTTGATCAGAAAATTTGGAGCACAACTGAGTTACATGATGTTACAGTACAGGTTCTCCTATGTCCTCAGTCTTCACTGACCTTGAAAGGCTAGGGACAAAACGTTGGTTCACCTTGCAGCCCTTCCTTTTCTCCAATTTTTGATCTGAAAACTTAGGTTGTTAACCCTCCAGAATAGAAGCTTATGATTACCCTGCAACATATGCAGTTCAGTTTACCCTATCTGTCTAAATATCAAACATCTTAGGCATAACGTGGAACAGGTGTTTTCCATCAAGTATTGAGGGTGTTGAACTTTAAGTCCTTACAGAATATGAAGGAAAAAAAATAGAAAGATAGGAATAAACACATACTTTTACACAGAAATTTAGAAATCTAACCATATACAGCATTGTAGTAGAACAGTCCTGTGACACTTCTTTTCTTTTTTCTTGTGTCTTTTCATTTATTACCCATTAAAAAAACCTTTTACTTGTGAGACAGTATGGTAATAATTTGTATGTCATGACAAGAAGTATGTATATAGAAGACCAGAAAGACAGGCATTCCAAGAGTGACCCTTCTATTACACATTGCTATCTTCAGTGCTGATACCTGGTTCACAGGTATCAGCATATATATTTAGTCAGGTTGAGAATTAACTGCTAGTTTCAAAAACCTGCTGATTTTTCTCAGGATCATTGCCTTGCCCATCTTGTGTGTACAAGTGCATGGATTTATCCTTGTCCTGTCTCCCAGCTTTTCTCCTTACCCTCTTCTCGTAGTCCAGTCCTCAATTTCTCTCTTTCCTTTTAGTTGTGTTATAGCTTTCTATTTGTATTTCTTCTTTTGAGTTGTTATACTAGGGAGACTATATGATATTTACACATGTGGGTCTGGTTTATTTCACTTATGAGTATATCTTCAAGGGGCATCCACTTCAATATAAATGGTTCCAGTTTATCATTCTTTATAGCTGAGTAATACCCCATTGCATTAAAATACCACATCTTTTTCAATCATTCCTCATGTGATGGGCATCTTGGTTGTTTCCGAGATTTGGCTATCACACATTGTGCTGCTATAAACATAGGTACACATATATCACTATGATACGATGTTTTCAGTTCCTCCAGGAAAATTCCTAGTAGGGGGATGGCTGGCTTGAATGGGATTTCTAGTCCTAGTTTCTTAAGGAGTCTTCACACTGATTTCCATAATGGTTGGACCAGTCTACATTCCCACCAGCAGTGGAAAAGGGTTCCTTTTTCTCCACAACCTCTCCAACATTTGTTGTTGGTTGATTTGTTTATGATAGCTATTCTTTCTGGGGTGAGATGGTATCTCAGTGTTGTTTTAATTTGCATTTCACGGATGGGTAGTGATGTGGAGCATTTTTTAATATATTTATTTGCTTCTTTAATTTCATCCTCTGAGAAGTGTGTGTTCATCTCGGCTGCCCACTTCTAGAAATTTTAAATAAGAATATTCTTGATTTTTGTGAGTGGACCCAGTGCAATCTTAATAGGTCCTCACAAAGGATGGATCAAAGAAGAGAATACAATAAAACTGACAACAGTAAAAAAGTAAATAAATTAACTAAATTCTGTGTTTTACTAGTGCTGAGTGAAACCGACAAACATCAAGCAACAATACCAAATGACAAATGACAAAGAATAGCTACAAATAAGTATAGATACAGATATTTGACAATGTAATAAAAACAGATCAGATCTCTTCTTCAGAATACATGAATTACTACAACTCAGTCATATGAAAGAGTTAATTTGAATATCACTATATCTAATAAGAAAACTTAATTATTAGTGAAAGAATTTATCATAGAAAATTCCAGGTCTAGATGACTTCTATGGAGAATTTTATCTGACATTATGGAAAAAATAATAGCAATTTTATACAATCTCTTTCAGGAAAGTGAAAAAGAAGTAGTACTTTGAATACATTCTTTGAAACTAGTATTTTCCCCACACCAAAACAAGAGAAAAATTCCTGTCTGCCTGAAAAAGAATCCAAAATCTGTGGACCAATATTCTTTTTCAATAGAGACACATATGTCCTTACCAAAATATCAGCAAATACAACTAAGAAAGATTTATTAAGAGAATCAATCACACATTATAACCCAGTGGTATTTATTTTAGGAATGAAAGCTGATTGAATATTCAAAAATCAATCAATGTACCTCAGACTAGAGAAGAAATAATCCAGTGATCTTTATTAATCTATGCCAAAAAGTCATTTGAGAAAAGTCACACCTATTTACGATAATACTTTTTCACAAACTAGTAACTTGTTCTGTTTGATATAGAGCATTTACCAAAACCAAATAGCTAACATTGTGCTTCACAGCATACCACTAAATACATTCTACTTAAGATGGGGAAAAGGCAAGTTTGTTTGCTGTCACTACAGTTCATGTAGTACACATTGGCAAAAATTCCAGAGAAATAGAAAATAAAAAATATATTTCAAGTGAAATAATTGTCTATAAGATTATAAGGAAAACATACAAAAATCAATCTTATTTTATATGCTAGCAATGAACAGTGCAACACTGAAATTAAAAATATATTAGTACTCCAAAAAGAAATACTGATTTGAAAATTTAACAAAATGGACAAGACTTCTATGTTTACAACTACATAATCTGGTGAAAGAAATCAAATATCTAAGTGAATGGAGAGAAATGCCATATCCACAGAGATACATATATAGATACAGAGAAAATTACATAAGATAAGTATGGGAAAGTAAAGATACTAGAATAGCTAAAAATCAAATTGAAAAAGAAAAATAATGTAGAAATCATCAGTGTATTTCACAAATTACATTGTTATATTAGTATGTGTTATATTAATATATGTGGCATGTATGTTATATATGACTATGTATGTGTGTGTATATATGTGTGTGTGTGTGTGTGTGCGTGTGTGTGTGTGTCTGAGATTATATAGATCAATGGAACATAATGGAAAATCCAGAAATAGATCAATACAAATATGTACAACTGATTTTTTAAAATATACGATAAACTGAAAAATAATAACAGTATATTACATGAATGAAAACACCTTGTTGACTAAATAGACTTAGAACAAATGAACATCTACAAACCAATAAAGAACATATAACTAAGTCTTATGTCTTATGTCACATGAAAATTAGTCCGGGGCATAATTGCCTGCCTGGCAAGCACAAGGTCTGGAGTTAGATCCCCAGGACTGAAGAAAAAAAATAGTCAAAGTACAGCAGAAGAATTAAACAAAACTATACAAGCTCTAGAAAAAGTTGGGGCATGTATATGATAATGGCAATGAACAAGTTTAGCAGTGCTGTGGTTATACAGCTTCTCTGTTTGCTTTCTATTATATGGTACTATTCTTTTGGGTTGGCCAACTAGAAAAACCTAGGAGGTATCCTATGACTATTCTTAGGTGTCAGTGTAGGCTGGTTTCTGCCAAGAGGAAGAAGTGATTTAAAATATCCCTGGTATAGAATTTTGAGGGAAGGTTGATTATAGAATTATAATATTTTCTAGATACATTCCTAGTGTGGAGAAAGACTATCTTACACTCAACATAAATCAGATAGCTTGGCCTCTGTTTGTTCCAAGACTTCTTAGACTAAGCAACCTGAAAATTACTATTTTGAATGATGTACACATAAAACATTAAGCAAACATATAATTTCAGGAATATTTTCAAGTATAATAACTTGAAAAATAGAACATATGACTTATGATTACTTTTCTAAAATTTTATCTGGTCAAAATATTTGTCAAGATTTTGGACTTAAGAATTAGAAAATTGGGGTGAAAAACCCAGTAACACAAATCCAGAAAGGACTTTTGTTAATCTTTCAATGTTAGCTCTTCTAGATTTTTTAAGTCCTTTTGGCAAAGGCAGTCATATAAGTGTTCATTAAATAAACACTGTGAAAAAAAACATTCTAGATTTAAGAAATATAAAGATAATATTCTGAATTCTTATGATTACTTCATGGCCATGTACTTCCCCTTGATTAATATTTATGGTGGCATTTTTTTCTTTAAAATACTTTTATAAACATGAAAATTGTTAATGTTTTACATTTATATACATAAGATGAAGCATTTTATTTAAAATTAACTCTAATTTTGGAATAATTCTCACCTGAAACTTATCTTTGTAGAAGTACCCAAATGTTTAATTGCATGTGACTTTATTTCTCCATAGAAATACAAACTCACTGTCAAAATAAGCATTGCTCTATATATTCTGAGTATCTAAAAGAAACCTGGGAAAAATCCCAAAAATGTTTCTATTATAGTTTTCTACTCCTTATGAAATCATAAAAAGTGTGTGCGGAAATGTTAATTTGTAGGTTTTTCATAGTACTGGAATGAGGACGAGGAAATGAATCTGAAAGTACTATTTTCCAAGGCCTTGATGAAAAGAGAAAGCAGGGGAGATTTCCAGGTAGTCTCAGAGACAGCACTAGTTGTGATCTGTTTAAACTACTTCTCTTCAGGCAAGGTGGCTGAGAGAAGCAGTGAAGCTATGGACCCTTGATAGAATTCACAAGGTGGTACCTGATTTTCAAATATCAGCTTGCAACTGAGTCTTTTGTTTTTCTAGATGTAAAGTCAAAGAACAGACTCTCCTTCCACACCTGCTAATAAAGCACCATATTATGAAATAACGTAGTTAGGAGTGATGATAGCCATTTTCCTTTTGTTGCTCACAATTTTAGAAAAATACATTAGATTAATAAGCCAAGTAATTTTTAATAGAATCAAACTTTGGTGGCCCATCTGCTCCTTCCTTGTTATAATTGGGTGTTCTCAAATGATTATTGATTTTAATAGCAGTACTTGCATGCCTACAATTTGCTCTATTTTCATGCTCCTCAAGAACAGTTCTCTTTTTTCTCTTCTACAGATCCAAATTCATGTTTTCTACAGGATCCTTCATCATTGTTCAGACATGCTCTAACTTCTGCCATCATTGGAAAAAAAAAGTAAATTTGATTTTTGGCTTCTGTTCTTTTCCAAATACAAAGTTCTCTTCATCAGAGCTTGTGTCCCTCAAACTATTTGTATATAAAGGTTTACTTTTAACTTTTAATTGATAATTTATAGTTACATATGTGTAAATGTTAATTATTTATATGATAAAATGTGTCAAATATTTGTAAGACAGGAAGCACAATCATAAAGTGAATGTTTATGAAATACAACCTAAATAGAATGTTATTAAACAAGACCTTGTATGAGGTCTTTCTCACCTCATCTCATCTCATCTCATCTCATCTCATTTTATCACATCTCATCTACATGTTTTCCCATTATTCTCTGTGACTGAATGGTATGAGCAGAAGCTTTATTGGAGTAGAAAAATGAATCGATGCATAAGAAGGATACATTTACATCCACTAAATTGTTCATATTATTTAGGCTGATTTGCCTTATGGTTTAATAGTATCAAAATGTCATATGTTTAGTATTAATACAACAGAATATACATTCTACAATTGTTGGTTTGAGTGTTGTAGTGATGTAAACTAGGTAGGTTTGTAAATTTTGTGCATCAAATCCTTTATACCCTCACCTTTTATGAGCTTATGTATCAGTTAGTAAGAAGGCTATACCAAAATGTCTGAATAAATTGTGAATTTATCTAAATTCAATCAATTTTTGCTTAGTGTAAATCCATCCAATGTTAAAATTAGGTATACACATGTCTGTTTGATGTAGGCTTATTTTTTTGAGTAGATATACACTTGTAGCAACTGAAAGAAAAGTTCAGATACAAAACTTAGCTGTATAGATAGGAACAACCTATTTCCCAAAGAACATCAATTGTCTCTAATTTTGTAATTATTCATTTTTTATATAACTCTTGAACTTTTATCAGTTTTGAGCTTTGTGAAAATTGTATAACTGACATGTCAATTTTGACTTTCTGTTTGACTCAAAGTTTTGTTTTGATGGCTCACCCACTTTCAAATATATATAGACATTATTTACTTTTACATAACATACTATCATGTGTATAGGGAAAATTTATTTGCCTTTAATTTTTGTTTTTTATGGTTTCATGAAATTTAAAATGATGCTATACACATGATGCCATAATTTTTGGATTTGTTACCTTGAGCACATACTGTCAAGTTATTTTCCAGTGCAGTTATAATAGCTTGCATTTTTCCATCATAGAGTAAGCATTCTACTTTCTCCATATGCCCAACACAACTTCATATTGTCATATGTGGCAGAAATTTATTTATTTATATAGCAAACTCTTTCCTCTGTTTCTTATATACACAGTTAAATTAGATAGCTGAGCTTCCCTTTTAATGCTATAAGTGTGTATCTACTCTGAAAAAACAAGCTTACATATAAATGCTTGTGTTTATACATGATTTTAACATTCACTGGATTTATACTAAGTAAACATTGGTGGAACTTAATGAAAATTTAGATAAATGGACAATTTATTCAGATATTTTGACATAATCCTCTTACTAACTGATAAAGAAGCATGTCAAAGGTAGAGATATAAAGGATTTGATGAGTAAAATTTGCAAACTTACTGAGTTTACATCACTACAACACTTGTACCAACAATTGTACAATGTACAGTCTCTTCAACTGATTATAAATGTATAATATTTTGAAATTATTCAGTCATAAGGCAAATAAGCCTAAATAATATGAGTAATTTAATAGATGTCAATGTATTCTTCTTGAGTATTGGTTCATTTTTCTACTCCAGTAAAGTTTCTGCTCATACCACTCAACCACAGTGACCTCTTTATGCTTCCAATATCCCTCATATAGTTAAATCCAAAAAGCATATTTTAATTTACCTTTCATCTGACTTCTGAGCATAAGCAAATTATAGTCTTCTTTCCTCATAAAATATTATTTTCTTTTGAATTCTGTGATAAAACTCTTTTGATTATTTTCTCTACCTCTCTGGGTACTCCTTCACTTCTTTGTAGGCTATTTTTCATTGAAGCAAATTTTAAATGGTGTCTCACTCTGGACTCACTCTGCAAGAATGAGACCAGACAATGTTAAATATTTTCACTATTCTAGTTAACGTCAAAAATGCACTTCTGAAGTCTAAACAAATACTTTCAACTAGATACTGGACATCTTTATTAGATATCTTAAAGGTTTCAAACACTTCCAAAGTTGTGTATTCCTACTTACATCCAATCACTGTGCTTCTCTACTCTCCTGCATGTCTGCATATCATGCTAGAACCTATTCATTTTCTGAGGGCAGAAATCCAGGATTCATTCTTGAAGAAACCTACTTTTCTTTGCACCTTGTGCAATTTATTGTCAAAGACTGCTGATGCTATTTCCAAAAGATAAGTGAAACTCAAAATCCTGAATTCACTTGTCTTTCCCACAAACCACTGAACAGTGTTATTTTTGTCTCTCCTTCAGTCCAATTTTATTCCCAAAGCCAGGTTTGTTCTTTCCAAACTTATCCAAATTTATTCTCATGGAATAATTTTTCAAAATATTTATTTATTTATTTATTTATTTATTTATTTATTTATTTATCTGGCTCAGGGTCTTGCTACAGAGTTCAGACTAGCTGTGATCCTCCTATCTCAGCCTCCCCAGCACTGGACTTACAGGTGTGCCACAGCATGCCCAGTTTCAGGGCCAACAGGGTAAACCCAGGGTTCTGGGACTGGAGGGCATATGGTACTGGGGATTGGACAAGGTGCTTGTGCTTGCCAGGCATGCACTTAGACCATTGAGCTATCTACCCAGCCTGGGAAAAAAAGTTTTAAACAATGTATTAAATTGCATATCTGATTATTTTATTTTTCTGTTTAAATTCTTCAGTGGCTTCCTATTTCTCTTAGGACAAAGAAAATAAATCTCCAAATGGCTTACAAAACGTTACCTGTCTCCTTTTTAGCTCTTGATTTCTTTCATCATCACTGTAATTATACTGATTTTTTAGGTTTCTGTCTCAGGGTCTTCGCATATCCTACCCTTGATCATTAGTATGATTTTCATGTGCCTGCTATTTTTTTGTTGTCGTTATTATATTTGTTTCTTTTATAATTTGTATTAGTACATATTTTTCATATATAATTATTAAATTTTTAATAGGGAGCTTGTACCTGTACATAATATGTCTTAATTTTTCTTTTTTTCCATTGCTCTCCCATCCCTTCAGACAAACTTATACTCCTCATTTATAATATAATTGTTTCTATTTTTCCCTCCTCTCTTTTAAAATCCTTTTTCTATTTCTTCTCTTTCCCCTTCCTCTCCCTTGTTGCCTTTCCCATTTGAACATGTTCTTCCTACTTCCCAACATGTATCCTATGTCCTGCTCCTTATTTACTCCTTGGATTTCCCACATAAGAAAAACAATGAAACGTTTAAACTCATGTGTCTGATTTATTGTACTTAGGATTATGGTTTCAGAGTGCATCCATTTATCTAAAGATGACTCAAGTTGCTCATTTCTTATGGAAGAATAGTACTCCATTGTCTATAAATACAAAGTTCTCTTTGTGCAGTCATCCGTTGATGCACAGGTGAGTTATTTCAAATTTTAGCTATTATAAAGCCAGGGAGATAGCTCAGTAGAATAAATGCTTGCCTGGCAAGAGCAAGGCCCTGAGTTCAATCCCTGGCTCTGCAAAAAAAAAAGTAAATTTTAGCTATTATAAATTGTGCTGCTACAAACATAGGCATATATATATATATATATATATATATATATCACTGTGGTATTATGCTTTTAATTCTTTCAGGAAGATACATACAATGGATACAGGGGGGTAAATGGAACATCTAGTTTTAGATTTTTAAGTAATCTCCACACTGATTTCTGTAGTGGTCCTACCAAATCACACTCCCATCAGCAATGGAGAAATGTTCTTGCTATTGTTTGATATGGATGTCCCTCAAAAGCCTCATGTAGTCACGGAGGTAGCTGAATCTAGATTTTGTGATTGGCTCATTTTCTAGTGCTGGGATTGGAGATCAGAATGCTACACCTGCTCCGTAGTGAGAATCCTGCATACACTATATGAGAGGAAAGACTTGTCTCACCCACTTTTACTATTGTTGCTTTGTATTTTCTGCCACTCTTAACCCTCTGCCATGCCATGTTGCCTTGGAGACAGCTGACTATGGGCTGAAAACTCTACAAAATATAAATTATATAAACCAGTCATATCTTAACTTGGGATACTGGGTATTTTGTCTCATCTACAAGAAAAGTAAAAGAGAATTTAGAATCAAAGAAGTAGGGTGGTTGTCATGACTGGGGTTCAAGAGCCTTTAGGACTGGCTTGTAGGAAAAATTTAGAAAGATTCAGAGATGTCACTTGAAAGAGTAGAGCTGCAACTCCTTAGGCTGTTCTGTATAGGGAAATCTGGTCTGAGCCCAGGAGAGCAGAAAGCTCATAGTTATCCTAGTGTTAAAAATCAGGCTCCAGAGGTTTCTTCTGGGAGGAAACACTACATTGGTTGTTGGGTTTCATACAATGTGTGTTATGGCTTAGCAAAAATTTGTCTGAATTTTGCTCACGTCCATCCACTTTTCCTGAGACTGAGATTAAGCATGATGAACTAACTGATGTTATAGAAGAAATTGCAAGGCAGTCAAAATGTTAAGTGAGAAGCATGGATACTGTTTTCAACATTGAGTCAGATTTATGTTGAGAATTGAGAGCAAAGAGTCCAGAGCTTGATTTAAAATGTTTTGAGTTTGGCCAGAAAGGAAGCTTCAGTAAAGTTGTGGATTGCAAAAATAGAGCTGAGGACATCTTGATTGCTGAGGACCAAAAGAATAAAAAAGATGCCCTAAAGGCATCACAAGAAGCAACAGAATTCTACTCTTTGCTTGCTCAAAACTGAAAAAGTCAAGACTTTGCTGTAAGGGGAAATCCACAGAAAACCACACTCCAGACTGGTGGAGGCATCATCATGCTCCAGAATGGTGGCAAGCATAGAAATTTGTTCCTCAGATATGGACTCATATGGCTACTTCTCCAACTGGCAAGAGACTTTGGCACTGTTCATGGGGTGTTGCTTTTAAGTTCACTCAGAATGCAAAAGTTATGGAGTTAAAAAGGCTTCCACTTCCATTTCAGAAGGCCTGGAAGGCCAACCAGTGTGCCCCTAATGGAGAAGTGTGGTAAGCTGTGATTTTAAGGCCTAAGGTGTAATGAATACCCCAGAAATTTAGAGAAACCAGGAAAATGGATCATCTAAAGACTGCAAAGTTGGAGCAAAGCCAGCCCAAGAGAAAAGCTTTGAGAGCTAAAACAACCAAAAGTGCCATAGAGCCAGAATCATCCAAGTCCTCGGGAATTCACATTTTGCCACAGATTGCTTCTGATACTGCATGAGAGGACCTACAGGACTTAATGCTTACCCTGATGAATTTTGGACTTGCTTTTGTCCCAATCTTTTGTGTATGCCTGTTTGTCACTTTGGAATGGAAATGTGTATCTTGTGCCATTGAATACTTTGTTTAACTTTCTTTTCATTTGTACAGGTGCTCACAGCTAAGAGTCTGTCTTACATCCCAGAGGAGATTTGCGACTTCAACTTTTCAGGAATGTTGAAACTGTTAAGACTCTGGAAACTCTTAGAGATGGACTAAATGCATTCTGCATAAAGGTATGTGCATGAGATTTTGGGGTGGCAGGGATGGAATATTATGGTTTGAATTTGGATGTCCCCAAAAGCCTCATGAGTGCACTGGGGTTGACTTTTTGAAGGTGGCTGAATTTAGTTTGTGATTGGTTCATTGTGTAGTGCTAGGATTGGATGTGTGAATGCTACACTTGCTCCAGGGCAGGTTAGCTTGCATACAGTATAAGAAAGGGTAAATTGTGTCATTTTTAGCTTTGTTGTCTTCTGTTGAACTGTTGCCCCTCTGCCAGACCACCCTGCCTTAGTACCAGCTAAATGTGGACTGAAACCTCCACAAACTGAGATAAATAAATTTTCCCCCTTAAATTTGGGTTTTGGATAATTTTGTCTCAGAAATGAGAGAAAAATAACTAAGATATTGTCTTTTCTGCCACAGCTTCCCCAGGTTTTTGTTATTGTTGTTGTTGATTTCTTGTTGATAGCCACTCTTTAAGAAGTGAGGTAGAATCTCAGTCTTGTTTTAATTTGCATTTTACAAATTATTATTGATATTGAACATTTATTTCATATATTTATTTGTCACTTACACTTCTTCATCTGTGAAATATGTATTCATTTAAGATGCCAATTTTTGGATCAGATCTTTAAATTTTAGGGATCTAATTTGTGTAAGTGCTTTATTGTTTTAGATGTTATTCCTTTGTTCAAAGAGTATCTGGTAATATTTTTTCCATTCTATAGGTTGTCTTTTCTCTTTTTTGGTGGTTTCTTTTGCTGTGGAAAATATGTTTTAATTTGCTATGATCCCAGTCATTTATTAAGTGTAGTATTCCTATGCAAATAAACATTTGTTCATAAAATCTTTATATCTATGTCTTCAAGAGTTCTACCAATTCTGTCTTCCAGTAGATTAACTGTTTCTATTTTAGTGTTTAGATATTTAATAGATTTTTATTTTAGTTTAGTGCATTGTGAGAGATATGGTTCTATTGAAGTCTTCAGCATGTGGGATTCAGTTTCTTGATCGCCATTTATTAAAGAGATTATCTTTTTTCCAGTGAAAGTGTTTGACACCTTGGGCAAAGATAAGGTAGCTGAGTGTTCTCGGAGTAGTTTCTTCATCTTCTATTCTGTTCTATTGATCAAGTATACTTTTCTTTGTCAGTACCATGTTGTTTTTACCACAGTAGCTTTGTAATATAACTTCCACTCTGATATCATGATGCCCCATGCCTTGGACTTGCTGCTCAGAATGACTTTTGTTATCCTACATTTTTTTTGGTTGCCCTATAAATTTTAAGAAAATTTTCTCTATTTCTGTGAGGTATGCTATTGGTATCTTGATTGTGATTGCACTTGATCTGTATAAAGGTTTTGGAAGTATGACAATTTTCACTATATTGGTGTTGCTTATCTAAGAACAGTGGATATCTTTCTATTTGCTGGTATACTCATCAATCACCTTTTTTAGACTACTGCAGTTTATAATGTCTAAGACTTTCACTACTTTCATTAGACTGACTCATAAGTATGACATTTTTGTTAATGCTATCATGAAAGATGTGGTTTCCCTGATGTCTCCTACAGTGAGATTTTTTTGGTTCATGAATGGTATTAATTTTTGAGCATTAACTTTGCATTTTGCTATGCTACCAAATTTGGTTATTAACTGTGGGAATCTTGTGGTGTTTTTTGAGATCTTCTATATATATATATATATATTATCATGTCATCAGCAAATGATGGTAATTTAAGTTCTCCCTTTCCTAACCATATTTTTTTTTATTTCTTCATCTTCTCTAAATGTGGTACCTACTTTTTCTAGAACTATATTGAACAAGAGTGAAAATAGTGGGCATCCCTCTATTGTTCTTAATCTTATAGTGAAATCTTTCAGTTTTTGATGTTTTGGTGTGATGATGGCTGTTGATTTGTCACTGTTGTGGTTTGTGACTAGATGTCCCCTAATGACTTATACAATAATGGGGCAGGTTTCTAAAGTCTGTGATTCATTTATGGTCTAATGCTGAGATTAACGATGTCTAATTTGTACTGTGACACATTGATAGTTCAAGAAGGAATTTTTTCTATTCCTCACCATGTGTGTCCTCCTACAGGATTCTGGGAGCAGGTGGACTGCATACAATACAAGTGGGGGAAAGAGGCTTACTCTTTTCCTGCCTATTTGCTCTTCTTACTTTTGCTCTCTTCTGCCATCATCAACAGTTGCTCCTCTTCCATGCCACCTTGTCCTAGAGCCAGCTGATTATAGACTGCAAGCTGCACAAATAGTGAGCTAAATAAACCATTTCTTCCTTTTTTTTCATTTCTTCCTTAATTCTGGGCATCAGGTATTTTGCCCGAGCAATGAGAAAAATGTAACTAAGACACTGTCAGATGAATGTTATCAGATTGAGATAAAGATCTTTTATTCCTTTTTTAGGTTTTTATCATGAATTGTAAGGCTTTATGAAATGCTTTTTCTGCATCTATTGAGATGATTTCATGATTTTTTCCTTGGTTCTGTTAATATGGTGTATTATAGTTACTAATTTTCATATATTGAATCATCCCTGCACACCTGGTAAGAGTCCTACTTGATCACAACTTTTAAGAATATATATATTTCTTCTGAGTTTTCTATCTTATTAGAGTACAAGTTTTCAAAATAAGTATTGATGATCTTTTGGATTTCTGCAAGACGCATTATGGTTTAACCTGTTTCATTTGTTATTATATTGACTTAGATTTTTTTCTCCTTTATGATCAGGTTGAGTAAAACTTTGTCAGTTCTATTTCATCTTTCAAAGAACCAACTGTTGGATTCATTGACAGTTTGAATTGTTTTCTTAGTCTCGATTGCATTAATTTTTGTCTTATTCTTTTAATTTTCTTCTTTGTATGAGTATTTGGTTTAACTTCCATTTTTTTTCCTAAAAGCTTGAAGTTCAAAATTAGGTTTATTATTTGACCTTACTTGGTATGTCTGATGGGGGATTTAACCACTATAAATTCCTCAGAGGGCTTCTAATGCTGTTTCACAGAAGCCAGTGTTTTGCACAGGCATTATCTCTTAATTTCAGAAGCTGTCTAATTTGTACTATGACACATTGATAGTTCAAGAAGGAATTATTTCAGTTCCTCACCATGTGCATCCTCCTACAGAATTCTTGGAGTGTTTTTTGGGGTGGGAGAACAAGGTAAGTGGCTTCTCCAGAGTAAATTATCCAAAGCAGGCAGCCCAACTTGCCATGTATATGTATAAGCCACCTTGGAATCAAATTGTCCAGCCCCAGACACTTCTTCATATGATTTCAGTCCTTGCCAATACTTTGGCAGTAATTTCAATAAAGACCTTGATATATCTGATAATGTGAACAACTAGTTGGAAAACAACACTATGCATTACATTAAATAAGAGTTAAGTGAAATACTTTGTTAAGTGAAATTCTGTATCACTTGTAATTTTTCCATTTTAATACTATTTTGTACTCTCTTTAAAACATAAAAAGAAGGAATTATTTAATTTTTATGTGCTTCTGTAGTTTTTATGGTTTCTTTTGTCATTAATTTTCAATATTATTGCATTATGATCTAATAATATGCATGGTATTACAATGGCCTTTCATTGATTTAGCATGTTCTATGGATTAGTATGTGGTCTACTTTGGAGAAAGGTCTATGCGCTGCTGAAAAGAATGTGCACTCTGTTGTTGCTGGCTGGAACAATCATTCCAAGATTTATTGTAGGTCTGATATTTCTTTGTTCATTTCCATCTAGTTGATCTAGTTGTGGTAATGGGGTGTTTAGGGCCTCAATTGCAATTGTATTAGTGTTTATCAGGCTATTCATATCCCTTGTCTTTATATAGTTGGGTGCACTTGTATCTGGTGAATAGATATTTATGATTATGATCCCTCCTTTTGTGATTTTTCCTATAGCAAGTATGTAGTGAAATTCTTTGTCATTTCTGATCTGTCTTAGATTTAAATCTTCATCTGCTAATAGAAGAGCAACACATAGCTTTTTCCAGGTTCCTGTTGTGTGGTATTTTGTTTTCCAATTTTTTCCTTTTAGTCTATGTACTACTTTCTGAATTAGGTGTGTTTCCTGTATGCTGCACAATGTTGTGTCTTGCATCTTGATCCATCCTGGCAAACTGTTGCTTTTGATTGGTGAATTGTGGTCATTCATATTAATGGTTATAACTGAGAGCTATTTATATGTCCTTGCCATATTATTTTTCTGTTGTTGTCTACCTTTCTTTCCTTTTAATTTAATTGCTTGCTTTACTTGGTGGATTCATTCCATTTGAAATTTTGGAATTGGTGTCTTTTTTCTAGAATATCCTTCAGAATGTTGTAGTGTGCTGGTTTGGTGGTTTGGAGATTCTGGTGTTCTTTATCATAGACGCATCTTATTACAACATCAATTTAAAAAAATAACTTTGCAGAGCACATCAATCTGTGTTGGATGCTGTTTTATTTTAATGCTTCAAATACTTCACTCCAAGATCTCTATGACTTAAAGTTTCATGTTGAGAAGTCTACTGTGATTCTGATGAGTTTTCTTTTAGAGGTGATTTATTTTCCTCTAAAAGATTTAATAGTGTGCTTTCATGTTGAATCTCTGGAATCTTGATTATTGTATTCCTTTGCATACTTCTTTCTGCTTATGGCTATTTGAGGTTCTATATGCCTCACTTCTTTGTATGTCAAGTTATTGCTCTATGTTTGGAAAGTTTTCTGAAAATACGTCTGTGAATAATTTTTATATTATTTTTGCTATCTTCTGATTTTTTTCATTGATGTCAATTAATCTTATATTATTTTTCTTTGCACCATGTAGCAGCTATGGGATTTATTCTTGTGGTCCTTCATTATGTTTAAAAAGTCTTTATTTAATGATTACCAACTACAATCCTGAGTTCTAGATCTGGTATTCTATCTTCATGTTTGTGGATTGTACTGTGCATAATTTCAATCAATTTTTTTAATCTCCTAAATATCTCCTTGAATGTTTTGTGGCATCCAGTTCTTTTCTCATATTGGTCATTCATGGTTTCATCTTTCCTAGGTTCTTCTAATTTTTTATCTCTATCTATCATAGTTTAACAAATCATTTCCTTCATTATGGTCATAACATCTTTATTTATATGTATAATTACTTCTGTTTTAGTTTTGTTAAGAGAGTTTTTCATTCATTTTGCTATTTCTGCTTCTACGGTTTCAGAAAGTCTAACTGGGAAACTGGATTTCATACATCTCAATGCCCCCCGGATTTGCCTTGGGTGACTTGAGGTTATTGGGTTGCATCTTGCTTTCATATTTTCTCACTTTTAGTTGTTTTTGTTTTTTTTTCTTTATTGAAGCTAGGAAATTACTTATTGTAGTTAGCTTTGTTACTATTAATGAGATCATTGAAGTAAGTAATTTTCAGAGATGTTTTCTAGGTATAGCTGGTTTTAACCTTTGAGTCTGTCCCAGAATCCCGCTTCTTCTATTTTTAGGAGGAAATATTTTAGCCTATTTGGTCTAGTATGAAGTTTTGTGGTACTGGGCTATATTTTTCATGACCCCATTACAATCTAGGTATTGGCTTACAAGGAACATCAGTTGATCACAACTACTATGACACCTTAGCTATGATAGTACAATCAATATTAAATTGGCAATACTTACTTCAAAGAGAAAAAGTGTAAGGATACCATCCATTTCTACAATAAGTCTTTCGCAGAACACTGAACTCCAGATGTACTGAAGAAATGCAAGCCGGCAGAGAAAATCCTAAAGAAGCAAGAGTGGCTGGCCTACATCAACCCTGACCTGGCTTTGGAGGAAAATAACAAGGGCAATGAGTGTTTTCAGAAAGGAGACTATCCTCAGGCCATGAAGCACTATAAAGAAGCTATTAAATGGAACCCATGAGATGCCAAATTGTACAGCAATCAAGCTGCCTGCTATACCAAGCTCCTGGAATTCCAGCTGGTGCTCAAGGACTGTGAAGAGTGCATCCAGCTGGAGGCAACCTTCATCAAGGATTATACCAGGAAACCCACTGTGCTTCAGGCCTTGAAGGATTGCAAAAAGGCCCCAGATGTAGACCAGAAGGCATTGGGCCTGGACTCCAGCTGTAAGGAGGCTGCTGATGGTTACCAGTGCTGTATGACGGCTCAGTACAATAGGCACGACAACTCTGAGAATGTGAAAAAGCGGGCCATGGCTGACCCTGAGGTGTAGCAGATGAGTGACTCAGCCATGTGGCTCATCCTGGAGCAGATGCAGAAGGACCACCCAGGCACTCAGCGAACACTTAACGAACCCTGTAATAGCATAGAAGATCCAGGAGCTGATGGATGTGGGTCTGAATGCAATTCAGTGATGACTTGCTCATCTCTTGCCTTCAGTCTTCCATGTGGAAAGATGCTGGGATGCAGGCGAACAGCACAGCAGAAGGAGAGGGAAGAAAGAAGAGCTTATCTTTATATTTCTACATGCCCACCTGGAAGACATAGACTCATAAGTCGCCATCACGGGCCTCCCAGCACACGCATGGCTTCCTCATTGCTGCCCTCGAGTTTTGTGTCTCCTTCCCCCATGCGCTGGTCTATCTCAGTTGTTCTGCCATAGTTGGTTATTTTTTATTTTGGGCTTTGGGTAATATAGGGAGCAGAGGGTCTTCTTCCAAGCCTGCGGTCCCAGCTGTCTTGATATTATTATTGCCACATCCCCACCTCCAATAAAACAAGCCAGTTGGATGTGGAAAAAAGAATATAAGACAAATCAATAGAAGCAAGGCTGAAAGATAGTCTGTCACTCTTGTGCAGGGGCAAGGATAATCTTCTCTGTATCATTCCAGTATCAGTAGATGTGCTAGTGAAGCAACTATGGCTCTGAGGTACAGTGGAAGATTGTCCAACCCTCAGAAATATGATAAAGAAGACAGGAGAGAAGGGGAAAAAGTAGAAAACAAAAACACAAACAAGATAAAATTTAAAAAATCAAAACAAAAAATAATGTTCACATTTGGGAAAAAAACAAGGAATTAAAAAAACCTACTAAACAATTTTTAAAAGACCAATAAGAAAAAAAAAGATAAAGACATTTCTCCAGGATTTCAAATCTGTCATTATCATCTGGCATCAATAATTTTGTGGGAAAAAATTTTGTGGAAGTGTACAGATTAAGGCACAACTCTAGTCTCACTGGTAGATAAGGGCACCAGGCAGATCCCAGATTTGTGTGGGATAATCCAAGCAACACAGGAGTAGGACTAGGGCAGTGTGCCATTTTAGAACTGTCAATCTCACAGATATTTAGCATGAAGCTAGCCACTGGTCATGAGGCTATGGCTTTACCTTTTACATTTATAACACTTTTGAACACAATCTGAACACAGCTTTCTCACCAAGAATGTCTCCTGTGCATATCTGTCATCCAGTCACTGTTAGAGTCCAACAATGGAAACTCAGACATCAAGTCAACTTTGTGGCTGCTTGAATTCCAGGCTCAGTTGTCTCCTCCCTAAAATTTTATCCAACCAGGCACTGGCTCCAGGGGATATGGCCAATGCATGGACTAGAGTCACTCACCAATTACGGTAGTTCACAACATATATTTCACCACTGCACAGGTATGCTTCTCTATGAAGGTCTCAGGAGTTGTCTAACTTCAATGTGTTTCTAGATTTGATCTTCTGTTCCCTCGCCATGATTCAGGAGATGGGGAGAAAGCCTGAATCAGCCCTTTCTTTTTTTGCATTGTAGTCTTACACTTTGTTTCATCTGTGTGCCCCAATTTTCTCTCCATACCTTTCCTAGGTTCCAGAGATTCACTTTTCTCCTTTTTCCCAAGTTGTTATTTTTCAGTGTAGATTTCAGATAAGATGTTAGACAAGTTGATTTACTATTGTTTTCTATTCTGCCATATTCCCAGAAATTTTCAGTGTTTTCTTAAGTAACCATTCTTCATTTTTCATGTCCAAGCTTAATTTCACTTTCTCAGCAAGTTTCCTTCCATATATAGGGTAGATTAGGTTATGATGGTATAAAACCTCATAAATCTCTTTTCTCAATATTATTAATACTTCATACATAATAATTTTGAAAAATATGAACCATAAAGAGAAATGTTATACATTTAAGAAGTATGACTATTTTGTTCACCATTATATATGTTCTATCTTACATGCTGTTTTATACAAAGTTAGAAGTTAAAAAGCAGTTTCCTACATAAATAAATTCTAAGCTTTGAACTTGGGTCTAAGAAAGACAAAAAGAGAAGGTTAAGTGCATTGCACAGATCTAAGGTAATGTATGCAAACAAATTGATTTCTCCAACATTGATAAAAATCACAACTGAAAAATAATACAAAACATAAATTTAATGCTTTTTTCTAGGCAAAATGTATTTTCAGCTAACTTCTAATCTTACTATCCAAACGTGTTCAATCCAGGAAATTCTAAAACAGGGAATGGTAAAAAATAATAAAAAATAAAAGAATCTTAAACTATACACATGATTGAATAAGTCATATCTGTACATAAAGATCAATTATTGGCACACTATTTGTTAATGCAATCTCTGATAAATTCAGGGAAGGTAGACAGAAATTGACCCAATATGTTCAAAAATTGACGTAAATGAGATTTCAGGGGAAGTATTTGAGACACATAGAGCACATGTTCTACTTAAAGCTAATTAGAATATGCCCATTTTATCATACAAAATGACTGATTCATTACATGTCATTCTGCTTATTATGAAAAGCAGAGGTGTGTGCTAGTTTAGAAAATAAAATAAACAAATAATGGACCATTGCATCACCAATAGAAAACGAAGAAGAGTTTTGTTTTTTTTTTCATACATGAATTATTTTTAATTGGAAGTTTGGAACATCCAAATTTTAGTAGCCTTTGTTATACTGAGCTAATAAAGTTTTCACAAATATATAATGCTTTATGTTCTTATTTTTTCCATAAATTTATTGAGAACCAAACAGCAATGAGACAGTTTCATATCAAATTGATAAGATAGTTTCAATAATTAACACATTGCATACTCTCTTTTTAGTGGTTATTTGCTGTACAAGATGCAGACATGATATCGTATTTACAAACATTATTAAAAAATTCCTCTATTCAATAAGAGAATGTAACTATACATCCATCCTAACGATTCTGAATACACGGGTAAAAATTGGACCTTTATCTGTATCCCCTTTTTGTTTAGATCCGTCATTTGAATATTATAGGTATGTTAACTCAGCAAAATGTGCTAAAAGAGTCCAATAGTGCACAATAGTATTGGGTCTTCTGCTTGACTGGCAATGTCAGAAATTGTTGACCTGAGTTCCCTACAGCTCAACATGACACCATGGCTTTACTTCTTATACTTCGTTTTTATACTTTATTGTTGGATGGTTAACACCAAGATAAAGCAAGACCTATGCAACAAGAGTTGTAGCTTTTGGATCTGATAATGTCAGTCAAATCTCCTCAGGATTTATGATGAGATCCTGTACCTCAGATTGTAGATTCTTTGTCAGTGTCAGCCATGTGGATGAATAACAGCCATTGCTTGGCCAGTGTGCTTTCTGAGAAAGCCTGAGAGAATGTTTTCTCTCCATGTGACTCTCCTTAGGCACACTCTACATCATGGATCACTTTCATCTTTGGCCACATAATCTCCTTGACCAGAAAATGTAGGACAGTTTAGGACACTACTGAGTTACATAATAGTACAGTACAAGTTCTCATGTATCCTGAGTCTTAATTGACCTTGGAAGGCTACAGACAAAATGTTGGCTTTCCTTGAGGCTGTCATTTTTCTCTAAACTTGGTTTGAAAGCTTAGATTGTTAATCCTCAAGAAGAGAAGCTTATTGTTATTGCCATACAACTTAGGCTGTTAAGCTTAACCTCACTCTCTGTCTGAATATCAAATATCTTAGGCATAACATGGAACAGGTATTTTTCATCAAGTATGGATAGGTTGAACTTTAAGTTTCTACAGAATATGATGAAAAAATATTAAAAATATGTTTTGAAAGTAGGAATAAAGAATTATATAATTCTTATGTATACACATAAGTCCAGAAATCTAACCATATATAACTTTGTACTAGGACAGTCCCACAACATTCTTTTTCCTGTTGCCTGTCTTCATTCACTACCCCCTTCTTTTAGAACAATCATCTACCTGAGAGACAGCAAGGCAGCAACTGGCATGTCATGACAAGCAGCCAGCATTCAGAAGACCTGAATGACAGGCACTCCAAGCATGAACCTACTATTTCAAATTGCCATCTTCAGTGCGGTTGCTTAGTTCACAGGGATCAGAATATATATTTAGTCATGGTGAGAATCATTCAAATTAACTACTAAATTCAAAAATCTTCTGAAAATACACAGAATCATTGCCTTGCCCATATTCTACATATAACTGTATGGCTTGCCACTGTCATGTTTCTTAACCCTTCTCCTTTCTCTTATTTAGTCCTCAAGTTCTTGCTTTCCTTTTAGTTGTATTATACCTTTCTATTTGTATTTCTACTTTTGAGTACTTATACTAGGGAAACTATATGGTATTCACACAAGTGTGTCTGGTTTATTTCACTTATGAGAATATCTTCAAGAGGAATCCACATAAATATAAAGACTTTGAGTTTATCTTTCTTTATAGCTGAGTAATTCTCCACTGTATAAAAATATCACATCTTTTTCATTCATTCCTCAGGTGATGGACATCTTGGTAGGTTCCAATATTTGACTATCACAAATTGTGCTGCTATAAACATAGGCACACATATATCCCTATGATATGATGTTTTCAGATCCCTGGGAAAATTCCCAGTAGAGGAATAGCTTGTTTAAATGGTATTACCAGTCCAACTCTAAGGAGTCTCCACAATGATTTCCATAATGGTTGCACCAGTCTACATTCCCACCAGCAGTGTAAAACGGTTCCTTTTCCCCACAGCCTCTCCAACATTTGTTGTTGGTTGATTTCTTTATGATAGCCATTCTTTCTGGAGTGAGATGATACCTCAATGTTGTTTTAATTTGCATTTCATGCATGGCTAGTGATGTGGAGCATTTTTTCATATATTTATTTGCTTGTTTGATTTCATCCTCTGAGAAGTGTGTGTTCATCTTGGGTGCACATTTCAGGGCTGAATCATTAAATTTTCGGGACCTAGTGTTTTTTAGTTCTTTATAAATTCTAGAGAGCAGACCTTTGTCTGAGTACTTATTTGTCATATTTTTTCCAAAATTGTGGGTTGTCTTTTCACTTTGTTGGTAATTTCTTTTGACATGAAAAAAACTTCTCAATAACAGCTGGTAACTGTTGTTAATTGTTTCCCATGCGATTTGATTTTTGTTCATGAAATCTTTGCCAACCCCTATGTCTTTAAGAGTTCCTCCGACCCTCTCATCCAGGATTTAGCGTTTCTCTTTTAATGTTTAGATTTTTAATCCATTTTCACTTCAGCTTAGTGCACGGTGATAGACCTGGGTCAAGTTTTAGTTCTCAGCATGCAGAGAGCCAGTTTTTCCAGCACCATTTGTTAAAGAGGCTTACTTCCAGTGAGTATGTTTGGCCCCTTTGTCAAAGATAAGCTGGCTGGGTGTGCTTGTAGGGGCTTCAGTGTCTTCTACTCTATTCCACTGATCCTCAGTTCCATTTCGTTGCCAGTACCATGTTGATTTTATCACAGTAGCCTTGTAGTATACTTTCAAGTCAGAAATTGTAATGCCCCCTGCCTTCTCTTTTTGTACAGGATTGCTTTTCCTATTCTAGGTCTTTTCTGGTTCCCAATAAATTTTAGGAATGATTTCTCTATGTCTGTGAAGTATGCTGGTGATACCTTGATAGGCATTGCATTAAATCTGTACAGCAATTTTGGGAGTATGGCCATCTTCACAATGTTAGTTCTTCCTATCCAGAAGCATGGAATAATTTTCCATTTTCTGAAATCCCCTCCGATCTCATTTTTCAGAGCATTGTAATGTTTGACCTCTTATTTAGATGAATTCCAATGTATTTCATTTTCCTTGGTGCAATTGTAAAAGGTATGGTTTCTATAATTTCCCTCTCAGTGTATTTGTTATCTGTGTAGAGGAATGCTATTGACTTTTGGGTATTGAATTTGTATCCAAATGTTACTGAATTTCTGTACGAATTCTAGTAGCTTGTTGGTGGTGTTTTTTGGGTCTTCCAAGTAAAGTATCCTGTCATCTGCAAAAAATGATATTTTAACTTCTTGCTTACCTATTCTAATTCCTTTTTTCCTTTCTCTTGTCTAATGGCTCTAGCTAATGATTCCTGAACTATATTGAATAGGAGTGGTGATATAGGACATTCTTGTCTTGTAACAGTTCTAAGAGTAAATGGTTTCACTTTTTTCCCATTAGAATTATGTTAGCCATCAGGTTTTCATAAATGGCTTTTATCAGATTCAAGTAGAGGTCATCTATTCCAATTTTCTGTAGGACTTAAAATGAAGGAGTGTTGGACTTTGTCAAAAGCCTTTTGTGCATCAATTCAGATGATCATGTGGTTTTTAGTTTTCACTCTACTAATATAATATATTACATTTATAGCTTTTTGAATATTGAACCATCTTTGCATCTCTGGAATGAATCCTACCTGGTCATGATGTATGATGAAATTCATGATTTTCTGTGCTCTATTGCTAGGACTTTATTGAGGATATTTTTCATCTATGTTGATGAGGGAGATTGACCTGTAGTTGTCTTACATCGTTGCATCATTCCATGCTTTTGAAATTAGTATAATACTTCCCTCCATGAATGAATTTGGAAGGATTGCTTCCTTTTCAATTTCATTGAAGAGTTTGAGGAGTATAGGGAATACATCTTCTGTAAATTTCTTGTAGAATTCATCTGTGAATCCATGAAACCTGGACTTTCCTTTGTTCATAGGTTTTTAATAATATCTCTTATTTCATTTGCTGTTAATGGGCTATTGAAAGTGGTTATATAATGTTGATTCAAATTTGGTAATTTGTTCCTTTTTAGGAATCTGTCCATTCTTTCTGTGTCTTCTATTCTGTGAGAGTAAAGATTCTCAAAGTAGCTATTAATAATCTCCTGAATTTTCACTGGGTCTGTGGTAATTACACTGTTTTCATTCCTTATTGCTTGAATTTGAATTTTTTCATTCCTCTTTTTGAGGAGGTTAGCTAGGGTGTTATCGATTTCATTTAATCTTTCAAAGAACCAGCTTTTTGTTTTTTAAATCTATGAACTGTTTTCTTCGTCTCAATTGAATTAACTTCTGCTCTAATCTTTATGATTTCTTCCCATCTTTGGGCTCTGGGTTTGGTTTACTCTTTCTTTTCTAGTCGTTGAACGGGCAATATTAGAGTATTTATTTTTTCCCATTCTGTTTTCCTAATGTGTGAGTTCACAGCTATGACATTCCCTCTGAGAACTGCTTTCATCGTATCCCATAAATTCTGATAAATTATGCTTGAATTTTCATTAAGTTATAGATATTGTTGAATTTCTTGTTTAATTTCTTCTGTGACCCATTGGTTGCTGAGTAGGGTGTCATTTAATTTCCATGTTTTTAGGGTTTTTTTCAGGCTTCTTTTGTCATTTATTTCCAGTTTCATTGCACTGTGGTGAGATAATATGCATAGGATAATTTGTTTTCTTGCATATACTTAAGCATGACCTATGGACCGGCATGTGGTCTATTTTAGAAAATGATCCATGTGCAGCTGAGAAACATGTGTATTCTGGTTTGTTTGTGTGGAACCCTCTGTATATTTTCACCAAGTCCATTTGTTTCAAGGTCTGATTCTGTTCTGTTATTTCTTTGCTAATTTTTTGTCTGGTTGACCTATCGTTTTGGGAAAAGGGGTTTTAAGGACTCCTGTTAAGATTGTGGCATTGGATAATAGATTTTTCATGTCCATTAAGATTTGCTTTATAGAGACCCAGTCCTAGCCCAGGTCCGGTGAGTGTGCGGAGAGTTTCCTGCTACCCTGCGCCAGAGGGACCAGTCCCAGCCCAGGCGCAGCGTGGGCC
>NW_004524617.1:15569015-15575047 GCF_000260255.1 Octodon degus
AGACTTTGAATGTCTTTATGAGTTAAATGTGTTTTTTTATACAGCATATTGTTGGATTTTGATTCCTAATCCACTGTGCTAGTCTATTTCTCTTAGACTAGTGGTGAACTGAATCCACTTACATTGATAGCTATAATTGAGATGCATTGACTTACGATTGATATGTTATTTACCTGTTGTCATTTACTCCTTTTTCTCCTGTGTTTAATTTTTTGTCCTATATAGTTCGATGTTTCTGATCTCATTGCAGATATTATAATCATTTTGTTTCATTTCTGGAACACCTTTCAGGAGCCTGTGTAGGGTTGGCTTTGTCATCATGAAATTTTTTAGTTGTTCTTGGTCCTGGAAGTATTTCACTTCTCCATCAATCTTGAAAGAGAGTTTTGCAAGGTATAGTAGTCTGGGGTGGAATTTGTTTTTATAAAGGACTTGAAGTACTCTGCTCCATGCTCTTCTTGCCTTCATGGTTTGTAAAGAGAAGTTGGCCATAACTCTGATGGGTTTTCCTTTGAATGAGATCAGCTTCTTTTATGGAGCGGATTTCAGTGTATTATTTTTGAGCTGAATTTGTGGGATCTTGACTATTATATGTCTCGGTGTGTTTTTAATTGGCTTGAGGTTACCTGCATTCTGTTTGCTTCAGTTACCTTAATGTCAGATTGTTTCCTCATATTTGGAAAGTTTTCTGCTATTACTTTTGCCCATGTTTTTTAATGTTCTTTGCATTGTCTCCTTCTTTCTCATTGATACCTATTAGTCTCACATTGTTCGTCTTTGCATCCTCTTGGAATTGAAGAATTACGTTTTCCTGCATCCTAGTTGTTTTTAAGATATCTTTTCTTACCTTTTCACTAGCTGCACCAGCATCTTCAAGATCTGAAACTCTCTCTTCACTTTCACTCAAATGGTTGTACAAGCTTGTGATTGAGATTTTAAGTTCCTCTATATCTCTTTGACTCTGCTTCATGAAATCTATTTCTTTCCTGTATTGTTCATTCAAGTAATCTGTCTTTTTTCTAATCTCCTCTCTTTTTTGTTATCAATGTCTTCTTTAGAAGCAGTTATTAATTATGTTACTGCCATGTTTTTTTTTTCAGATTGGGTTTCCTCCCTGTTTCTGTAGATGATTCTTCACTTCAGATGCTAGGAGTTCAGAGAATTCTTTTTTTTATTTCAGAAAAGAATTGTGTTCTGAGTTCCTCTATAACTTTCTGCTGTTTCTTATTTACTATCAACGCTATTAATTCATACATTTGAGCTGAGCTAGTAGAAAAAAATTCCCCTCTGAGTTCGTCTATAACTTTCTGCTGTTGCTTATTTACTATTGACGCTACTAATTCATGCATTTGAGCTGAGCCAGTGTCCTCTGCACTTGTTCTGAGTGGGCATTGAGTTTCCTCCATATGTTTCTGCATTTGATTCTTTACTGCTGATTCTATTAATTCAGGGATTTCTTTTTTCATTTCTAATTTGAGTTCCTCTATACCTTTCTGCAGTTGTTTCTTTATTTCAGAAGCTGTGGATTCATTGATTTCAGCTGTGTGATTCCCAATTTGTTCTGTGTTAGTGTCCTCTGCACTTGTTATGGGTGAGCTTGGGTTCTGAGATTGCATTTTGCTCCTTCTCATTGTCATTTTGTGTAGCACTGTCTCCTGCCCTTTTTTTAGAGCTTTAGCGCAGTTACAACCTTAGCAACTACTAAAACTCAGGTGCAGATCTCCAAAGTTTGGATCTATCCAGCTGTACCTGGCTTGGTTCTGGCTGCTGTGCTCAGCTCCTTCCTGCTTCCATCCTTGGGAGTGAACCCGATGTGCTCCTCTGGCAAGATGTTCTGCTCCTGGACTAGCTGGGTAGTTCTGTCCCCTACTCTCACTGCAGGGATTGCAGCTGCAAGGTTTCACCCCAGACCTGTATCCCCTGTCTGAGCTGAGTCTCGAGGGGCACGAAGGAGTAGGAGGGAGAGGCAGCTCTCCCACACACTCACTGGTCCTGGGCTAGGACTGTATCTGGGGGTTCCTGGAACGCGACAGTAATTCCTACTTGACTGGAGGGGTGTGAGAGGTGCTGCGGTGTGGTGGAGGGTGTCCCAAGGGGGTGGAAGAGGGTCTCACCCAAGCTGCACCTGGGCTGGCACCAGTAGGTCCCGCCAGCGCAGGGTAGCCAGAAGCTCTCCACACACTCAATGGACCTGGACTAGGACTTTATCTGGGGGTCCCCAGAACACACCAGAAATTCTCACTGGGTAGGTGGGGCGGGGTTGATTGCTGCAGAGCGGGGGGGGGCAAGGATCTGGAAGAGTGTCTCACCCACACTGCGCCTGGACTTGTACCTGCAGGTCCCATCTGCGCATGGTAGCAGGAACCTCTCCCACGCACATACTGGGTCCTGGGCTAGGACTCTTATCAATAGTTTTTAAAACATTTTTAGAATTCCATGCATGTGCACATGTAGCTGTGTGTACATGTATATATGTCTAAGAACACAAATTTCTCAGACTTTCGTGCTCATTGGAATAATTTGAGCAACACTGACAATGTATTTCCTGTCATAGTCTATATCAGACTCTCTTAATCTGAATCTCTATAAGTGGTAATCCTGGACAATGGATGTTTGAAGGCATTAATGCATGTTTTAAGTTCTTGAATTGAAAGTAGTGTAACACAAGACTGGACAGTATTTTTCTTTTAGTTCTTATTTTGATATTTGTTTTGTTTTTTGAAGTAGGATTACACACTCATTTAAATGTGCTAGCCCTTCAAAGTCAGTGTGTGCAATTAACCATTAAGAAGAATATATGCAGTGTATTATTTGTTGAAACTGTACTTTCGATTTGATTTGAAACTGTTTCATTGCTATCTGTTTATCAATAAAACTTTAAAATGAAAAAAAATAAAAAAAACAAAGTCAGTGTGAACTCAAGATATAAGAGAACCTTTATTGTAACATCCTGTAATTCAGTGGTGTCCCAAATTTTCGTATCAAGGAGATTATGGGGCAACAGAGGAAAGTTATCTATGATGTAGACTGTGCCTAGGGAGAGTCACATGGAGAGAAAACATCCTCTCAGACTTTCGCAGAGAGAAAATTGGTCAAGCAATGGCCATGACTCATACACATGGCTGACACTGACAAAAGATATACAAACTGTGGTACAGGGTTTAAGGGTGAATCCTGAGGGGATTTGACTGACCTTGTCATATACAGAAGTTACATTTCTAGTTATATAGGTCTTGCTTTATCTTGGTCTTAACCATTAGCAAAAAAGTACAACAACTAAGTATAAAAAGTAAAGCCATATTAATATTCTGAGCTGTCAAAGGCTCATGTCAACGACTTCTGACAGTGCCAGTCTTACAGAAAACCCACTACTATTATGGACTACTGGACTATATTGGATTATTTTGCTGAGTTCACTCACCTACAATATTTGAATGGCAATGGAATACCCATCTCTGAGAAAACTAAACAAAAAAGAGGTATACAAACGAAGGAACGTTTTTTATTGAAAAAAATAAACATTTATCTGTATATACAAAATAGTTAGGATAGTTATACACCTACTTTCTCTTAGTTCAATAAGTAGAAAGATTTGTACTAATAGTTTTTAGACAAGATATCATGTCTACATTTTTTTTACTATGAATAACTACTACGAATACAACAATGTTCAATGTATTAATTATTGTAACTGTCTACTAACCTGTTTTGAAACTCTCATTGCTAATTCTTTCTCAATAAAGTTAATTAAAATACATACAAAAATTGGGGCAGAGGTGATGGCTCATTGAAATATGTGCTTGCCTGGCAAGTGCAAGGGCCTGAGTTCAATCCCAGGTCCCGTCAAAAATAAAAAATATAAATAAAAAATATAAATAAATAAATAAACATACCATATTGTGTCTATGTCTCCACTGTTAGAAATATTTCTCTCTTTATTATTAATCTTTTTATTCTGATTTTGTCTTTGAGACAAAGCAATTGTAAATATTTTGAGGGTAGAAAGTAATGCAAGTATGTGTTGTACAATAATCAGAGCTTTTACTATATCTATCACCTCAAACAATCATTGTTTCCTCACAGTAAAAATTCAGAATCATAATTTCTAGCTGTTTATAGATTTTCAATGAAATATTGTGAACCATTGTCACCCCAATGTCCAATAGAACAACAGAAGTAATTTTTTCCACCTAACTATAACTTTGTACCAGTTGACCAATATCACCTAATCCCCTTTTCACTCCATCTTGAGGCTCTGATAACTACTATTTTATTCTTTGTTGCTTTGAAATCAACTTCTTTAGGGTCTACCTATGACTGAAGTCATGCAGTGTGTGTCTTTGTGTGCCTGGCTTATTCTAGCATAATGTCCTCCAAGTTCATGTTTTTTGCTACAAATGACAGGATTTCTATTTTAATTTGTTTAATAATATTTCATTTTGTGTATCTGTGTGTGTACATTTGTCTAAAAATTGTAGGATTTTAATTTTTAGTGGTTTAACTGTATGTATATTTTGCATTTTTGCCAATAGGGTATAAGGTTTCCCAATTCTCCACACTAGAATTTGCTGTTTTTGGTCTTTCTGATGATATCCATTTTAGTTACAGTAGGGTGATAGCTCATAAAAATGCATATATTAAGGGATTATGTGATGTGTTGATACATATTTAAAATGTGAATGATTAAATCAGTTTAAGAAATCCATCACTTTACATTATTATCAATATGTGTAATGAGAAAAGTTAAAATCTTTACTGTTAACAGTTTTCAAAAATATGCATTTTTATTTATTATACTAGCCATTCTCTACAATAGGTCAATAAGGATTATTCTTTACATCTAGCTGAAACTTTGTCCTTTTCGATCAACTTCCCCCACCACCTTGTAACCTACTTTCTCACTTATGTGGTTTTTAATTTTTTATAGTGCACTTATAAATGATATCCTCCAGTGCTTGACTTTGTTTGACTTATATAACTTGTATAGTCTATGGATTCATGAATGTTGTTACAAGATACTCCTCCTTTTAAGACCAACTAGTATTTTATTGTGCTGATATATTTCTTTTGCTGCTTATCTGATGATGGATAGCTAGGTTGTTTCCATACCTTAGCCAATGTGAATAATACTACAATGAACATGACAATGCAGATATCTTTGCAGTACAGAAATTTCAATTTCTTTGGAGATATGCACATATATGCACATACACATGCACACACACATAAGAAAATGGGATTAATGAAATACATGGTTATTATATTCTCTCTATTTTAATTTTCTTCAGACTGTTTTCCATGATAGCTGTATTAATTTATCTTCCTGCTGGCAGCCCAAAAGAATGCTTTGTCTCTACTCCCTCAAAAAGTCATCTTTCATATTTCAGATAACAGCAATTTTCACAGGTGTGAAGTGATATCTCATTGTGGTTCTAATTTGCATTTCCCTGATCATCACTTCCAGTTATTTTTCTCATTGCTAAGACAAAATACCCAATATCGAAATTTAAAGGGAAAATAGTTTACTTAACTCGCAGTTTGTGGAGATTTCAGTCCATAATAGGCTCCTGTGGCAAATATAGGTCTCACAGAGGAGAAACAGTTCATGGTGCACAAAAGATAGCAAATCAACAGGGGACAACCACAGCTCTTTCCTTATATTTTGTCCTGGCTACTCAGGGTAAGTATCACTCACACCCTTAATCCTAGTGCTCTTGAGCCTAGAATCATACCATGAATCAATCCCAGTGTCATACACTCTAGATCTAGCCACCTCTGAAAAGTCCCACCTATGATTCCATAAAGTTTTTTTTCCAAAATTTTATTGATAAACAGATAGCAATGAGACAGTTTCAAATCAAATCAGAAGTACAGTTTCAGCAAATAATACACAGCATATATTCTTCTTAGTGGTTAATTGCTGTACAAGATGTGGACTTGGGATCCTATTTACAAACACCATTAGAACAAATCATTCTATTCATTAAGAGAATGCAACTATATATCTATCCTAACCACTTTGAATACACAGA
>NW_004524617.1:15575826-15591837 GCF_000260255.1 Octodon degus
ATAATATGATAAACAACATTTAAAAATTAGATTTTATTTATAAAATAGGATAAAGAATTCTATGCTTCTCATGTTTGCACATAAGTCCAAATGATTCCATAAAGTTTTCTGGTATATCTAAACACAAACCATAACAATCAATTATGATAAATAGTTTTTCATGAACTTGTTGAAAATTTACACATATCTTTTTGATAATTGTCTATTTTAATTTTTGTCAATTTTAATATTTGTGCATTTTGATTTTTGAAAGAGATCACCTTTGTGGTGAACAGGTTACGACACAGCTTTAGTGAAGCTCATGTCATCCTCAGACTTCTCAGATTCCTTTTGGTATTCACTTTCTTCCATGCTGGGCAGAAGTGGTAGAGAGGGGTGGGACCTCCTGGTGATACAAGATTAGTTATGGAGTGGTAGGTCTGCTAGCTCCTACAGCTCAGCAGGTTCTTTTATTTTATTTATTTATTTATTTTTTGGCAGAACCAGGGATTGAACTCAGACCCTTGCACTTGCCAGGGAAGCACTTATTCCACTGAGCCATCTCCCTGGTCCCCCAGCAGGTTCTTTTAAACAAGCTAGCCAATAAGGTACAACATTTATACCAGCTGCTTTAATGAGGGCTTAATCTATCCTTCATGATAGTCACCTCATCACTAAGATGAGGGTAGAGTTAATATAAAAAAGTTCAGAGACAGAGGGCATAATGTGTACAAAGGGTAGGGGTGACTCTGCAAGTTATGATACCACTTGCTGGATGAAGTATTGTTCTTATCCCAATGAAGTTTTAGCATCCATGGAAGTACCAAGCACCCTTGTCTCCCAGCATCACATTTAGCTATGAACTCATTAGCAGGCTAATCCACGGAGAAGTATCACACCCCATCATCCAGTCACCTCCAGAAGGCGGATAGGTGTATCTACACATGTGGCTTTGGGAGGACATCTACATATAAACAATAATATTCTGTCTCTGGATTGCAAAAGACTCATACACATTCTTTTATGCAAAAGATTTAGTGCATCTCTAAGAGTTGCCAACATCCTAATAGTTCCAACCTTGCTGAAAAGTCAAAGTCCAAAAGTCTCCTCTGAGATTTAAGTTGAACTTAACTGTAAGTCCCCTTACAGGTTAAAATAAAGTTATAAAAAACTCCTGACATAGAAAGGCATAGAGTAAGTATTCCCATTCTGAAAGAGTGAAATAAAGGGATAGAAAGCAATTGAAAAACTCAAGGTTATTAAGTCACAATGTATAAGAAGAACAAATTACAGAAATACACAATGGCATAGTTGAATCTAAAAACAAAGAAGCAAACAAACAAAAACCATGTTCAGCTGAAGAAGGTAGACACAAAAGAGAACGTGTTCTATTGAAGTGACATCAGCAACAGACAAAACAAACTGATACTGATTGAATTCAAAAGTTTTTGCCTCAAAGATGATTATCTCTTACAGGACAAAAGGGAATATTGTGCAGTGGTGTTAATGTTCTTTATTTTCTTGTGGATAGTTGTTTGTCAAAATTCATCAAACCGAATTCTAAGATCTCTGCTTTTTTATTTTATGTAAATTATACCTCAAATTAAATGTTATCATGAGTTTTATTGCTGTCCAAATTATTAGCCTCATGAAGTGTGAATTTTGAGGACAGAAATCCTGGGAATTTATAGAACTCACCAGCATTGTATGTGCAAGTCATACACACAGTGAGTAAGTCAAGTTTTTCCAAAGAATTCCTAACTTCTTGGACACTGGCAAAGAGAGGTTCAGAAAAGAAGCTGTTCACTGATGAACATGGTGCAGCAATTGCTTTCCTCCGAAGGCTTGCTCCAACTTCCCTAAGGCTGTATGTTTAGAACTCAAAATATGTGGCAGGAATGTCCTTGACACTGTTGTGATGATCTCCATCACTGCTTTGGCAAGAGAAATGTTTTAGCATCTTTTTACTTTCTTTTTAAATTATACTGCTAGCTTTAAGTCTCTGGGTAGAAGTACAGTAAATGGATAACTAATTGAAATATTTAAAAGCAAGCAGACAGCAGTATTCATGAAGCATCACAATGAAACAGCAGAGAAAGTCTGTCTTCTTAGAATAAGCAGTTGTTAGATTATGAATGACACTTTACCTCAAAGGTTCATCAAGACATGAACTTGTCTTTTATTTTACACTGCCTGTCAGCTGTCATAATGGCAGGCACACATATGTTAAATCATTAATATAAGCAGGATCTGTGATATAAAGGTTTTCTTCATGAGGCTATATCAATTGCCACTGTGTATACAATGACGTTGTGTTAGACACCACACCAAAACTCAATAGCTCAAAGGAGCAATCATTTATTCTCATTAGTGTCTAATTGCCTTGCATTCTGCTCTGCTGACTCATGCAGCTGCTGGAAATAGAAGATCTCCAAAGTCACATCACAAAATATGTCAATACTGGAGAAAGGTAAAGCATTGGAGCCAGTCATGCAATACACTACATGGAGGGCCTTGATTTTTGAATAAAGGCTTTAAGAAGCCTGTTTGTGGAGTATGAATATAAGACCTTATTGTGCTATTGAAACACCAGATGATTTATTAAAGTAAATTAGGAGTTTGAGCACATTATTGCTTGGAATAAGAAACTTTCACTGGAATATAAGTCCTTTTGGCTTCATTATTTATCTACAGATATGTAGACAAATGACGTCGAAATATTATTGGATCTGTAATGAAGTTGCTATCCCTTTTATTTTTAATTTTAAAATGTATTTGAAACTCAGAGATGTCTCTCTTTGGCTAGAGGAAGGACACTGATTATTTAAAAATGTAAATAATTCTGATATTTAATTTATTCATAAACTAGAACATAAGGCCTCTTGGGTAATAAGTGGTCTACATTTTGACGCTTTGTTTGAATACAGTGCAGAACATGGAAACTTGATATCACAGATTCTGACAACTAAGCCTAAACATCAATCGTATTGGCAACATATAACCTACCTCAAATAATAGCTGAAGTACTAAGGGAAAACAGTAAGTGCTTGAAAAGGTAGAATGATAGGGCAAGAAGACTGCTATGATATTTTTTGGTTTTACATGCAATCAATATTTACTGATTAAAATTTCTCACTAGTCAATCCCAATCAGTATACAGTACTATGAACCTGGCTTTATTCATAAATTCTACTATCATTTTAAGGTTATATTAAGTATGGGATTACAAAGCTATGAACATAAATTGAATAATATGACTATGGATTATAACTTTTTTAATCAATTCTCAAAACTAACATGTAGCATAGCCTGCTTCCAAAAGTTCTTAATATACCCACATCTAATCTACTTTCCTTTCTACTTTTATTATTATAGTATGCTGGGGACTAAGTCAGGATCTTAGAGTTTTGGTTTTCCAAGAAATAAGAAGTGGCAAGCACATTCTCCCAATTTCCAAGCTTGTATTTGTACCTACATGAGTGAAGTAGCACAGTTTTAGCTGTCAGAGTGTCTAACCTTTGAAAGTATGAAGTCTTCATCGTCTTGACCCAAGGATGAATTCTATGTCACTTCACAAGGCAAGACAAAGAAATATGACAACAGCAAGTGATGTGGTGGTCTTCTACAGTATTATCTAAGCTTTCCAAATGCAGTGAAAGGTAACTTTGAAGCATTATCTGTAAGGCTAGCCTAGTCTTGTGACTGCCCCTACCCATCTGAGTCAGTTGTCTATAAGGAGAGATACACTGGAAACAGTGTCAAGAGAGAATTATCAGGTGAATCAGCTACCCATAGCCATGGCACTGTTCTAAGAGTCAAAAAAAGTGACTGCAATTTATAGAGGAACCTGTTATCATCACAATCCTATGTATGAAAAGTCCTGGATACTCTTGCATGCCATATTGATGAAAAGCCCGTTAGAAAATATGAATATTTTGCTGAGTTTATATACCTATAATATTCAAATAATGGAACTTAACAAAAAAGGGGGATACAGATGAATGTCCATTTTGTATCTGTGTACTCAAAGTGGTTAGGATAGATATATAGTAACATTCTTTTAATGAATAGAGTGATTTGTTCTAATGATGTTTGTAAATAGTATATCAAGTCCGCATCTTGTACAGCAATTAACCACTAAGAAGAATGTTTACAGTGTGTTAATTATTGAAACTGTCCTACCGATTTGATTTGAAACTGTCTCATTGCTATTTGTTTATCAATAAAATCATGGTGAAAAAATAAAAAAAAATGTACAATTTGAAAAAAGAAAATATGATAAAAATCAAAGATGCTTTATGAACTATTCCTAAGGAGGGTACCACATTTATAGAAATAATAACCAGAATTTAGTTTTATAAGGTTATACCTAGGATTATTAAATATATGCTGCCAAAGCAAGCACATAACTATGGTTATAAAATATCAGAATTATGTAACTCTGTAGTCTTCTCTGATATAGTACCATATGTTGTTACTTTCCCTCCTAGATAGATTTGTTTTTACATTGGTCTAGCAATAAAGTTTAGAAGAGTAAAGAAGAACATTTTTTCACTCATTCAACAGGAACTCACTAAGAATTGGAAGTCCTTAGCTGTAACTTTGAAAGACTACTAACCAAGTTATAATAGTTTTAAGTTCTAAACAATATTTTAGACTCTAAGTCTGAAACTAGAGGTCTATACACAATGGCTATGCCATGAAACTACAAAATGGACTTGTGGTTGATTGTTTCTTTAAGTTTTAAAGATTTTTACAGAAAAAAAAACTTTTGACAAAGCATCAGCTGCACTGCAATATTTAACTTAATAGCATAAAAAGCAATATAGTAGGTGATAGCTGTAGTTAGAGAAATTCACTTTGATAAATGTGGGTACCAGTGATGTGATGACATTTTAATGGAAGTCGACAGATTTTCCAAATTTGAAGTTTTGCCTGGTATCTAATAAAATGTGCAGAGAAATAGAAACTTATGACACAAGAACCATATTGTGTTTTGTAAAAAAATAGTTAAAAAATTTAGTTAACATCCTCATATAATAGTTTTGTTTAAATAGAGGCCAAAATATATTCTGCATCTGTAACATATGATACTGGATATATTTTGCCTATTATCCATGTGATAAAACACACAACCGTAACCAATCTAGTTTCTGTGATAATGTTCTTGCAAAGAGTTTGGGTACAGGCTAACATTGAAATTTGTTCTACTTTAAGTTGTCTGAGGTAGAGACTGATCATGTAAATTTTGGACTGATACACAGGTTAAATGTCTAGGCATTTCTATGTTCATAGAATGTGAATAATTTTGACCTCTGTGGAGAGCTGTCATTTACTGTCTTTGTGAAAAAACTGTTTGTGTCCTTTTTAATAGCATATCAGAAAAGATGTATCCGAATGACAAAGTCATTTCAATACTTTCTGGAATTCTATCTTAAAGTGTGAATAGCCAGTTATTAGCCTATGGATATATATATATATATATATATATATAGTATTATGTATATGAGTTAAATTTAAGATTCCTTTTGAAAATATATCAACATCAACTACAATAAGTGAATTAGATTATATTTTCCCTAGTTCTAAGGACTGAATAAGATTGTTTCCATATCTTTGAATATGGCCTGAATAAAGGTGATGTGCTGATTGATGCCACAGGAATTGCAAGATAGGTATTATAAAGCCACCATGAACAGAGAGGCTAAGAATCACTAATGGGAAAAAAATGAGGATTGGTAATCAAGGGCTATTTATTTTTTCTATTTTTACTAGCTGATTTCTTCCCTCAACCACTACTGCTTCTGTTTCTCCCACTCTAGACCTTACTGACACATAACAGAGTTAAATGATTTATGGAGGGATTCAGGACTCTGGGAGAAAGGGCACACATATTACATTCAGATCAACAGAACAAAGAGAAAGGCAAAGGATGAAAAGGAAATTCCTAGATAAGATTGAAAGACGGATTTTTGGGTACATATCTGGTAAACCAATGAGTTATAGAGAAGGAACCGCCTCTAATTGCACCTTGGGTGTTTTGTTTTTGAACATTTGCATTTTCTCTTTAAAATTAAAATCTCTGAAAAAGAACCTTTTCTGGAACTTTCTCCTTCAAATAAATTGACTTTGCAATGCTCCAAACTGTCAAGAAACACATTTTTCAAGTTTCTTGCATTTTTCACAAAATGTACTTGATATATGAGAATAAATCTAACTTACTGTTTCTTACTTTTTCTTTGATCTGAATTCTAAACATCCCAAATTAGGCACTTTATTTGGTTGCTATAAGTTATTGCCTTCATGTAAAAGAAGAGTCAATTGTATTCACTCAACAAATTTTAGTTTCTCTGAGTAGTCAGCTCATAAAACAATATGATGTTTGTGTGACAAACAACTACAAATGGTGGGGTAGTACGTAATAAAAAGCATTTATAACTCCAATTCTTAAATATCTGAGGTAGGTTGTATTGTGATTCATCTGAGCTAAGCTTGACTTCTGTGACTTGTCTGAGGCAACACTCTTACATATGCCTTTCATTCTCCATCAGACATCAACAACTTCTCCCAGGCATGTTCTCTCATAGTGATAGCTGAAGTGAAATAGAGTAACCCTTCTCACAAAAGATAATGTCTGGCCTTTGAACTCTTTTCTGTTGCCATTCTTGTCTCTGAAATAAATCATATGATCAAACACCAAATCCAGTAGTGAAAAAATCAGTTTTATTTCTATCAAGGAGAAGTATAAAACCATATGGAAAATAGAGTGAAATCAGAGAGGAAACAATTGGGGCTAATAATATAATCTATCAGATGCTGTACAGTTGAATGTGACTTACTGTCTCAAGTTTTTCTTTTCATGTGTATAATATGTATATGCATACACAAATATATATTCATACTTGCACATGATTCTTAATTAAATTATAGTATTTTCTTATGTGGACAGATAATTTTCCTTAACTAAACATTTAGAGGAAGTCATAGGTAAGGAAAAAAGAAAAGAATTGGACAGGAAAGCAGCATCAGAAAAAATCATTGCAGAATCGCTCAGAATGCCTGTCTCTCTGCCTCTGTCTTTGACTGTGTCTATTTGTCTGTCTCTGTCTCTCTTCCTGTCATGCACACATGCATTTGCACGCACACGCACACACACACACACACACACACACACACCATCTTTCTTTGAAGTTGTAATGTATAAAAATAGGACATCTAAAGCTGTTCGAATGACCTCTTTGAATAAGGCAACTTTTAGGAGTTTCTTTAAATATATCAGTCACATAGATAATTCTGATTTCTTTGTATCTGAAGAAACTATAAAATGAATTTCAGTTGTTGCAGAGATGGCATTGGGAAATTGTATCTAATAAATCAGAAACATAGAGGAAGAAAAGCCCACACACTCAGGCATATCTCCCTCAGAATCCTATGTATTGCGAAGAGAAAGATAAATAAATGCCTTTAAGGCAATCTCAATGCAGCCTTTCTCAAGTACCTGAGTCACTCCTTAACGTGACCAGTGTGACACCTCCAATTTTTCAGAGCTCAGATAAATCACCAAGCCTCACAGCTATGAGTCTCATACCATGTTCTGCAACTCTGCCAAATCTTACAGCCTTCACCAGCCCAATCACAGAAGACAGGAGTTACTCATGGTATAATTTTCTGTCCTTCAGCTCTAACCTTCAGTCATTACTTTTCTGAAATTTCTGTGCATGTTTCTGCTGTATAACCCACTTTTTCTTTCCTGGATCTTGATTACTATTTCTTGAGCTATTGGGGGAAAAATCCTCAAAAAACTCTCCTCTCTCCATGATTTTCTAAGGCACCCTGTATATTGTGCCCATATTTTAGAGTCAACCTCACTTTCCTAAATCACATATACAGGCATAGCTCTGATACTTTCCATGGTTTTGTACATCCTTGCTTTATTCTGATTCCTCCTTTTCTGCCCAGTTGAATCTCTGAATTGCCCAATCCTTCCAAACCTATTCAGAGCCTATGGTGATCAACCTATCTCAGTTCCTAGGGAAATGCCAGGTTTTAGCAAGTCAGTTCCAGACAAATATGGATGATTGCTCCCCCTGAGTCATATTCATACACTGCCAAACAATGCATTTGATGAACATTTCTTCAAGTATATAATATGTGCCACATATTGCCCTGGATACTGTAGACCCAGGAGAATAAAACGACAAGGCATATACTTAAATATTTCAACTTTAATAAAAAGGTAGATGTGAAACAACATCAGTATCAGTACTGATTTCTACTGTGTAGAAAAATGGAACAAAGGAGAGAAACTGGTAATTGGGTAATATTTTACAGGTGAATACTGCTCACTTTGATAAGGAAATACATGTATATTCTATGATAGATAGTTTGAATATCTCCTGATGTATCCTGAAATATATAAGTCATTCATTCATGTACTCACATCACTAGTTTTAATTCAACACCCATTATGTACTATTATGTACTAGATGTAGTTTTAGAAATTGTTAATAAAAGAATGAGTGAGATTCCCCACGTCTCCCCTGTTATGATTCTTAAGGTTAGAGACAAGAAAGATTTGAGCCAACAATCACATAAATACATTTATAATTGTAGATCAGAAGTGGCAAGGAAGAACCAAATGGATGTTATGGATATTTATGAGCAGGATGAACTTTTCATGCAGGTTTGAAGAAAACTTTCAGAAACACTGACATCCTAGTCCCAAAAGACTACTATAATTATTCAATGAATAAAGGTTTTGGGAGGAAAATATTTTTACACAGAAAAAGTGTATGTAAAGCTCTGAGGAAGGAAAATAAAAGCTTATTCTAGGACAAAAAATAAATCCCATCTATCTGGGGAACTGTGAATGATATAAGTGGTAGGTGAAAAATGTTAGCGAGGGGTGGAGGCTAGAGGACCATATCCTCTGTGGTTGTGAGAATCTTGATCTTCTTTGAACACTGGAATTACTTAGTCTTATAAAATCCTATGCTTAGTTTCTCCCCCAAAGATTCTGTTTTGGGGTATACATTTGGAATTCAACTTTTTTTTTGTGCTACCAGGGCTCAAACTCACTTATTCCACTGGGCTATCTCCCTGGCCCTAGGAATTCAACTTGTGAGCCCTCATGAAGTTTAAATGTAGAGCCAACTTTGAGAGCCACAGTTACATACTCTGAAATTTTGAATATTTTTTATAAGTTTGTGAGTACAACTTTTAGCTATTGCCTTAGATGGAAGAGGACCTCTCCCCAGGTTTGTTTTGTTTTTGTTTTGTCTTTTTGAAACAGGGCCTCACTATGCAGTTCAGACTGCCCTTGAACTAGTTTTTTAGCCCAAACTGGCCTCCAACTTCCAGCAATCCCCCTCCATCAGCCTCCAAAGCGCTGGGATTACAGGAGTGTGCCATCGTGCCTGGCCTCACCCCAGTTTTTACATACTGCAACTGTCTAAGTATTTCTCATGTTCAAGTGTTATCTTTACTTGGAGGTTTTCCCTCTTTCACAGCTGAAGATACGCTCTCATTTCTCTTTGCTTTTTGATGTTTTATTTAGATACAACATTAAAGAGCATCAGAAACTATTGCTGTCATTAGCCTCTAGCCAACTTTGAAAGGGCTGTCTCACTCACCAACTGCATTGTTCCTCCTTTCCTTATTGCTGTGCAACTCCCCATGAACTCAGAACAGACTTGACCTAAGTAGGCATTGAAGATATGTTTTTCAAATGGAATAGACTGTCACCTTAAGAGGAAACAAATGCACAAGGCAGAGCACCATCTCCAAATCTTGGATTTGTATTTATGAGGGTGAATAAGCTTACATCTAGTCACATTAGTTGGTTGTCTTTGAGATAAGCACAGACAGAAGTAATTGTCATTTTTGATTTAGTGTTCTAAGCTGATATGAAAAGAAGATGTTGTTCTGTAGGCTTTAAATTTGATCTTACTATAATCATTTTATTTTCTCATTATAAGTTTTTAAAAGTTAGGAATAAACATGCTGAACTCTTTTGTATTCACATTTTTCTGGTAAAGCACACATATCAACAGCATTCACTTGCTTTGGATGCTCCTAGCATCAATTTAGTTATGTGTCTCTGATCTTGTTAAAGGCAAAATCCATTTTTGTTTTTTAATCAAGAATTCTGTCCTTGACAGTGTGTTATCAATAAGGGAAAAGATAAAAACTCAGTTATTCATATAGAATTTCCCTGGTTTGTTTCATAAAAATAGTTCAACATCAGGCCACGTTATTAATTGTACCCTTCTTTATAAGCCTTACATTCCTTTTTTAAAAAATGTGTTTGGTACTGGGTCTCACTACGCACTGCACACTCATAGTGATCCTGTTCTCAGCCTCCCCAGTGCTGGTGTTACAGGCATGCCCCACCAGGCCTGGTCTTAGTGGCCAACTCAGTGTGCCCAGGGATGGGGCCAGCCCAGCGTGTGGTGCCAGGGATTGAACTCTGTTTCCTGTGTTTATCTAAGCAAGTGCTTAGTCCACTGAACTATCTTGCCAGCCTGAGTCTTACATTCTTGTTCTTGCTTCTACAGTTGAAAACCTAAAAAATCACTTATAAGAAAACACAAATAGTTTCATATCAAAATTCTTGAATGAAATTAAATACCTATCATTAACTCAGTAAGTGCAAAGACAGATGAGATATAGGAAGCAAAATATTTCTATCCTGAAACTCCTGTACCAATTTGATTACCTTTGATGGGATGTAGAACAATAAAATACCCTAATAGATTTAAGGGGAGATTATATTTCTCTAACCAGAAAGAATCGAAGTGGGTCCACGCTAGGGTGGTTTAATTTAGAAGCTCAGTGACACCTTCAAGTATTCAAATTTTCCAATTTCTGTTCAGCATCCTTTCTGTTTCAAGAAGTCCTTGGGCTACTTCCCCTCATTATATTAAGATGGTTGCCACAGTTCTAGGCATCACATCCAAACACAACAATACTAATTAATTTTCTTTGGTTTCTTAAAAAATAACACCAAAGACATACTTTTCCAAAATTAAACCCACTTTCCCCACTCAAAAGACTCCCTCGTGCCATGTTCTTGACTACAATTGTGGACATATCAGTAAATACGTGAATAAGGGAAGGTATAAAAGAAAATCAAATTTACTTACTACAGTTTTGAGATAATAATACTAGCACATATTTACTAAGCATTTACCATAAGCTCTCATTCTTACTTTACATGTGTTATCTAAATCTCTGTGAAAATAAATGGCAAATAATCATACATACTTTAGTTGCAAGTGTGAGAAAGTGAATAAAAGTAATAATGAAAGTGGAAGTGAGTCAGTTTGTTCACATAGCTTTAAAGTTTAGACATGAATTTCCTGCAATGTTGAGCCCATGCTTTGAAACTCTGCCTCTCTCTCTCTTTCACCTGTTTGTGTCAACTCATCTTATGCACTGGAAAAAGAATCCAGAGCTCATCTCAGGCTTAACAAGGCCTTGCTGGGCACGAGTGCATAAACTAGGATTCTGGAGATATAGATAAGATTCAATGTAAAATCTAAATATCCTAAAATCTAGTTTTAAAAAAATGTGCTGCATTTTCAAGTAAACCAGTTAACATTTGTCCTTCTACCTGATATATATATATATATATATATATATATATATATATTCATGTTTCCCTTCTCTGTAATGGTTAACCAAAGTGTGAAGCTAAATTTTAGGCTTCTAGGGTCAGCCAAATAGCTCAGAGGATTAAAGTGCCTTCAAGCAGGTGCAAGGGCAAGGGGTTGGATACCTGGGCCTGCCTTGCTGGTCCTGCTGGCACTGAGATGGCAATTGAGACTGGACATGGTGGCGTACGCCTGTAATCCCAGCTCTTGGGAAGCTGTAAACAGGTGGATCAATATAAGTCTGATCTAGTAGTGAGACCCTGAACACTCTGTAGACCTTTCCCTAGAAAATACAAACAAACAAAAAACAAAAAAAACCCAAATTTTAAGCTTCACAACAAACCATACATTCTTTTTGTTGTTGTTGTCCACTCTCATTTGTTCACAGTATTTCTAGGTTTTGATTAAATATTTCTATTTTCTCTTTTAGGAATTTGGAGTTTTATAAGAAAATTAAGAAATACAGGACATATATTCTATGTATCACTTACTTAATCCCTCTATAGATCAATAATTTGGTTCCTTTTATTGTCAACTAGTTATTCTGTGGTATTCCTGTATCACAGTTATTTAATCATTTATTTATTCAACAATATCTGGATTGATTCTAGATTTGCCAGTTGCAAGCAAAATAGTGTTGTTGTTTGTTATTTGTGGTACCAGGGATCAAACTTGGGACCTTACACATGCCAGGAGCTTCTGCCACTGAGCTGTCCTCCAAGTCCTCAAGTAAAATAGTAAAGCTACTCTGAACATTAAACTTTTCCAAGTGATTTTATGTAATTTATTTTTTTTATCTATTTGGTTGTTGCAGGCTTTCACTGTGCAGCTCAGACTCATAGTGATCCTCCTGCTTTCCATCTTCCCAGCATTGGGATTATAGGTGTGCACTACTGTGCCCAGACTCCAGGTCGGCTCAGGTGGCTCCAGCAGCAGGGCTGCAGTGGCATGTGGTGCTGGCAGTTGAATCATGGTCCCTGTGCTTGTTTAAGCTTTCCTAAGCAGGTGCTTTAGTTTGCTGAGATATCTCGCCAGCCCTGTGATTTTATTTATTTATTTATTTATTTGAGCACAGATTGTAAAGGGTCTACAAGGTCTTACTACACAGATGAGACTAGAAGTGATTCTTCCTGTTTTTAAGCCTCCCAAGCACTGAGATCACAGGCACAGGCAGCCATACCCAGTCACCATCGCTGTCTCAACATGCCTCAGGGGTGAAGCTGGCATGGCAGGTGGGGAATTGAACCCCTGGCAACCTGTGTCTGCCTAAGCAGGTGCTTTAGTCCACTGAGCTATCTGGCTGGCCCCAGTGATTTTATTTTTAATTGACAAATTCAATATATTTACAGTATACAATGCAATATTTTGAGACATGAATATAGTATAGAATGGCTACATTAAGGTAACTAATGCATATACCATTTCAAACATATCATTTTTCAAGGTATGTCCACATGAAATCTATTTTCTTACCAATTCTGCAGTATTTTGCTATTAACTATGGTCATTATGCTGTTTAGTAGCTCTCTTAAGCTTATTTCTTTTCTTTTTAGGGGGGATTGAACTCAGGACCTTGTGCTTGCCAAGCAGGCCCTTAAGCCACTGAGCTATTACCTAAGCCCCTGATATTAGTTTTTGTACCTGAAATTTTGTATCTATTGATCAGCATGGCCCCAAATATCCCCTCTAAGTTTTAATAACTACCATTCTATTCTCTGATTGGTTCAAGTCTTTTAGTTTTCACTTAGAATTGAGATCATGTGTTCCTTGTCTTTGTGTACCTGGCTTATTTTCTTCAATATTCTCCAGTTTCATCCATATTGCAAACAACAGGATTTTTTTCTTTATTAAGACTTAATAATACTCTTCTGTATATATATATATATATATATATATATATATATGTATAAATATGTGTTTTCATTTCTTTGGCATCAATGTACAGGAGCTCAAATTAGAATCATACTATAGTTTCATGTTTAGCATTCAAAAGAAAATTCTAAACTGTTTTCTAGAGTAGCTATATTTCCAGCATCAATATCAATCGATGAAGGCCCCAATTTCTCCACATTTACCAGCATTTGGTGATGTGAAGTGTGTGTGTGTGTGTGTGTGTGTGTGTGTGTGTGTGTGTCTGTGTGTGTGTGTGTGTGTGTGTGAGAGAGAGAGAGAGAGAGAGAAAGAGAGAGACAGACAGAAAGAGACAGAGAGAGAAACAGAGAGCTTTAAAACTGAGCTTGGTCTCCAGTACTTTTCTGAGATTACATGGATGTGACTCTTCAACCAACTACTTCAAATTAAGTCTATAAATATTTTGCCTAGGGCCGGTGAGATACCTCAGCTGACTAAGCACCTGAATAGGCATGCACAAGGAATGAAGTTTGATCCCTGGCACCATATGCTCCTGTCAGCCCTGCCCTCGGGCACTCAGAGCCAGCCTCCAAGACTGGGTGTGGTGACGCACATCTCTAATTTCAGCAATGGGGAGGCTGAAAACAGGAGGCTCACTATGAGTCCAAGCTGTGTAGTGAGACACTACCAAACACATAAATTTAGTAAATAAAGAAAGAAAGAAAAATAAATAATAAATATTTTACATAGGCCCAAATCCTGAATACTTTTACTGTGATGCTTCTTTAAAAGTTTTATAATTTTACATGAAATCTACAATCTTAATTTTGTATTTTGATGTATTTTCCATAAAATAATGTGAGAGTTGGGCAAGGATTTCTCTCTCTTTCTCTTTCTCATTTTTTTTGGGGGGGCTATGGTTATCCAGGTATCTAAATGCTCAAGTATCAATTCCTTAGAATAATATTTCTAGTTTGTTGAATTGCTGTTTCTCCTTTCTCAAAAACTCAATTCATTGAATTTTTTGGTCTATTTCTCGATTCCCTATTATTTTCTATTGACAATATGTTTTATAACACTGAGTCTTAATTACAATCGCTGTAAAAGACCTGATTATTCCCTTAATTTTTCCTCTTTTTAAAAAGTGTTTTAGTATCTTTATTTATTCATATAAATTTCAGAATAATCCTGTCTATATCTACAATAAAGTTTCTGTAATGTGGATAGAAATTCAAAAATTTTGGATAAAATTCATAATTTTAATGAGAGTTGCAAATTTTGAAGATAATGCATCTCTTCATTTATTTAGGGTTTTAAATTTATTTCTTCAACAATATTTAGCTGTTATTATAAAAGTCTGTACAGGTTTTGTTATATTTTCCTCATTGTATTTCTCTTTGTAGGAACTATTATAAATATTTCTATATGCTGAAGTTCTGGGACCTTGATTATTATATGTCTGGGCGTGGTTTTAATTGGGTTGATGCTATTTGGAGTTCTTTATGCTTAGGTTACTTAATGTCAGATTGTTTCTGCATATTTGGGAAGTTTTCTGCTATTTCTTTCATACATATATTTATATTATTTGTATTGACTCCTTTCTCATTGATGTCTATTAGTCTTACATTGTTCATCTTTGCGCCATCTTGCAGATGTTGAATTATTTTGTCCAGCATCCTCGTTCTTTTTAAGAGATCTTTTCTTATTTTTCACTAGCTGAAGGGCTATCTTTAAGATCTGAAAGTCTATTTTCACTTTCATTTAAGTGGCTTTGCCAGCTTGTGATTGAGGTTTTAATTTCTTGTGTATCACTTTTTTATAGCCCATTTACTGTCAAAATGTGAATGCTTCTGATTTAAATTTTCAGTACTTTGAATCTTTTTTCCCCATAATTTTATTGAGAAGCGAATAACAATGAGACACTTTCAAACCAAATTGGTAGGACAGTTTCAATAAGTTGCACATTGCATACATTCTTCCTAGTGGTTAACTGCTGTACAAGATGCGGACTTGATATCCTACTTACAAACACCACTGGAGCAAATCACGCTATTCATTAAGAGAATATAACTATATATCTATCCTAACCACTTTGAATACACAGACACAAAATGGACATTCATCTATATCCCCTTTTTATGTTAAGTTCCATCATTTAAAGATTATACATGTGTAAACTCAGAAAAATATTCTAAAAGAGTTTAGTAGTCCATAATAATTTTGGGTCTTCCACTTGAAAGGCAATGTCAGAAATGGTTGACCTAAGTCTCCCTACAGCTCAACATAACAGCATGGCTTTACTTCTTATATTTCATTTTTTTATATTTGAACATTTTATTGATAAACAGATAGCAATGAGACACTTTCAAATCAAATCGGAAGTACAGTTTCAACAAATAACACACTGCATATATTCTTCTTAGTGGTTAATTGCTGTACAAGATGCGGACTTAGGATCCTATTTACAAACCCCATTAGAACAAATCATTCTATTCATTAAGAGAATGCAACTATATATCTATCCTCA
>NW_004524617.1:15592985-15596394 GCF_000260255.1 Octodon degus
GTCCTCCTTTTTCTCTAATTTTGGTCTGCAAACTTAGGTTGTTAATCATCCAGAAGAAAAGCATATTGTTATTACCATACAACCTAGGTTATTAAGCTTAACTCACTATCTGTCTGAATATCAAGCTTCTTAGGCATAACATGAAACAGGTACTTTTCATCAAGTATTGATATGTTCAACTTTAAGTCCCTATAGAATATGATGCAAAAACCTTTGTGTATCACTTTGAATGTGCTTCATGCATTCTACTTCTTTCCTGTATTGCTTATTCAAGGATTTCATCATTTTTCTATTCTCCTTCATTTTTTTATCAGTGTCTTCTTTAGAAGCACTTAGTACTTCTTTCATTTTAGTTTTCATATCTTCTTTTACTTCAGAAATTATTTCTGATCTGATTTCCCCTATACCTTTGTGCAGTTGATTCTTTACTTCAGAGGCTACTATTTCAGGGATTTCAGGTGCGTGGCTTCCAATTCCTTCTATGCTTATGTGTCCTGCATTTGTTCTGGGTGGGCTCGGGGCATGAGAATGCAATTTGCTCCTTGTCTTTCATTTTGTATAGCACTGTCTTCTGACTTTTGGTTTAGAGCTTAGATAGAATTATTACCTTAGCACCAGGTCCGGATCTATCAAGTTCAAACTTGTCCTGGTGAGTGTGGTTTGAGTCTGGTTGCTGTTCTCCACTTCTTCCTGCTGCAGGTCTTGGAGGTGAATCCTCTGTGCCACTCTAGCAGGGTGTTCTCCTCCTGGATCAGGTGGGAGGTTCTTGCCTCTAGCCTCTTTGCAGGGAGTTCTGCTGCAAGGTTCCACACTGGCCCTGTATGCCAGGCCTAGTTTCTGGGTCAAATAAGGATCCATCAGTTCCTGGGCAGTCTCACTTACACGCAGGGTCTGGATCCAATCAAATTCTGAAAAGGAGTTTCTTTGTTTCTTTCTTTTCTTTTTTTCTTTTTTGTTACTTCAGGTTGTCTTAAGGGTAGATCTGTTACAGCTTCTGAAGCCGCGGTCCTATGCGCCTGCCTGCATTTACCCAAGTAGCGCTTTAAGCAACTGAGCTAACTGGAAAAGCCTCTTTCTTTCTGTCTGTCTGTCTGACTGTCTTTCTGTCTGTCTGTCTGTCTGTCTGTCTGTCTGTCTGTCTGTCTGTTTCTCTGTCTGTCTGTCTGTCTTGCTTGCTTCCTTAAATTCTTTCTTTTTTGAGACAAGATTTCACTATGTAGCTCGGGCTGGCCTTGAACTCACTGTGGTCCTCCTACCTTAACCTCCCAAGTGCTACGATGACAAGTGTGCACTACCATTTGTGATGTAGGTTTTTCTTTTGTCCACAATGTGTAGAATTACTACACAAATCAAACTCTCCCTGTGGGAGGAGGGAAAATCAGAGACCACCAATCCTTAGCCCTTGACTCATTGAAAGCTGGTTTTTGTTTTCTTCTAAGGCAGTCAAGGACTTATAAACTCAACTTGGTGACCCTTCCCTTGGATCTATAGGGTAAGTTTTTAAATTTAGATTTATCATTTATTAGTACCTTTGTTCATACATATTGATCACATTCATTATGGAGAATCTATCCCTGTATATGATATGTCTGAATTCTTTTCTTATTCCTGTTTCCCTCCTCTCCACTATAACTTTCATCAACTTCCAATTTACATAATATTTATTTCGAATTTTTTTTCCTTTTTCTTTTCTTTCCTTCTTGCCCTGCCTTGTTGCCCTTCCTATTTGAAAATGTCATTCTACTTTCCTTTTGTTGTCTATGTTTTTGAGGTCTCAATCTATCAAATCTTTGTCTAATCTAGAATTAAACCTACAAATTTTCCTCTATACTATTTTTTAGAAGTTTTGCAGTTTCTTGTTTTTTATTTGGGTACGTGTTTTGTTTTGAATTGATAACTTTATATGGTGAGAAGTTATTTATCTGCCTGTGTATTTAATTTTCCCTTAAACATTTATTGAGAAAAGGGAACTGTCTCCAAAGAATGTTCTTGGGTCTTAAGTAAAAATCAATTGGTTGAAAAAACATAGTTCATAGTTTGGATTTTCTAGTATGTTGCATTGGTCTATATATCTAGTTTTTGCACGTTTCAATCATTATAGCTTCTTACTATGTGGTGAACTCAGGTATTGTGATACATCCAGCTTTATACTTTCTTTAATTTGTTCAGTTTTGTTTGACTATTCTAGTTCTCTGCATATAAATTTTGTGATTCTTTTCTACTTCTGGGAATAATAGAGGTTTTTATGGGAATTGCATTACATCTATAGATCATTTGGGGTGTTATGAATATTTTAGCAATTTTTTAGTACAAAAGCATAGAATGTCATTTCACTTTGTTGTTTCCTCTATAATTTCTTTCAATAGTGTTCTACAGATTTCATTTTTAGCATCTTTAAACTCTCAATTATATTTATTTCTAGGTATTTCCACCATAACCAAATGGGACTTATTTCTGGGATGCAAGGATGGTTATATATATATATATATTATATATTATATATAATATATATTATATTATGACATTATATATATATTACATAAACTTAACATGTCCCATCAATGGAATGAAGAATAAAAGCTATGTTATCACCTCAACAGACACACTAAAAGCGTTTGATACCACATCCTTATAAAGTCATCAACGAAGTTAAATGTGCATATGATAAAAGCATAGATAGCATCATTCTAAGTGAAGAAAACTTAAAAATTTCTTTTAATATCTGGAACTCAACAAGGATCTCCCCACTTCTGGGAATTTTCCCAGAAGAACTAAAAATATTATGCTACAATGATATAGACTTCATTATGTCCAATGCAGATACACATGAGTCACCTTGAAGGGGAGCTAGCCAAGAAAAGAAAAGAAAATTATACCACAGTATGTCGTGTACTAGCAGCATCAATATCCCTAGGCACTTGTTAGAAATGCGAAAATCTCAGGCTTCACTGCAGACTTCCTGAACCAGACTCTGCATTTAAAAAATGATCTGCAAGTGACTGATGGGCCTTGAACCTTGATAAACCATAACATAAGAAAATATGGGAAGGACATTTCAGGTAATGTATGGAAAGGAGTGAGCAGATTTATATGGAAAATTGTGGATAGAGAAAATTGAACATGACTGTTACATAAGAAGACTTGAAATGGTAGGCAAATGCAGTGCAACAGGTGAACTGATTATTAAACCATGGTACATACAGGGAATATAAAAATTGTCAGTGATAAGAAGGAAAGAGCTATTGAGCTGAGCAAAGGCACAGACACATTTCTTCACTGCATATTGCTAAGTGAAAGAAATGGACTTGGAAATACCTTCTTCTTCTTCTTCTTCTTCTTCTTCTTCTTCTTCTTCTTCTTCTTCTTCTTCTTCTTCTTCTTCTTCTTCTTCTTCTTCTTTTCTTCTTCT
>NW_004524617.1:15596494-15638948 GCF_000260255.1 Octodon degus
TTCTTCTTCTTCTTCTTTTCTTCTTCTTCTTCTTCTTCTTCTTCTTCTTCTTCTTCTTCTTCTTCTTCTTCTTCTTCTTCTTTTCTTTGTATTTTTCGGGAGGGGTCTACAGGGTCTTCAGGACCTTACTACTAAATGGAACTCTTAGTGGTCCACCTGTTTACAGCCTCCCAAGAGCTGGGATTACAGGTGGGCGCCACCACGTCCAGTCTCAATTGCTGTCTCAATATGCCCCGTGGGAGGGGCTGGCATGGTAGGCAGGGGGATCGAACCCTTGGCCCTTGAGCCCAATTGCAGGCACTTTAATCTACTGAGCTATCATTTCATTTATATGACACAGAAAAGGCACAGCAAACAGATCAGTACAACTGGACATGGTGGCACACACCTGTAATTCCAGCACTTGTGAGTCTGAAAACAGGAGGATCGCTACAAGTCCGATCTATGTAGTGAGACCCTGTAGACCCTGGACTAAATGCATTTAAAAAAAAAAAACATCAGTAACTACTAGGAGTTTGGCAACTGCCTTTCAAGGAGATTTCTTTTACTTTTTCAGTTTGGCTTCACTGGATAATTTTAAAATGTTGCTCTCAGTTTCCAGTCTCCTAAACTCATAATGTCATACTTACCTCAGTACTCTAACATTGATGGCATTTGAACGTGATGAACAACATAGAGTCAATGACAGTTCCCGTTCTCCACTTCCCATTTCTCTGATTCCCCTGCCCTTGACTTCTGCATAGAAGAATTTTCCAAGTCAGATATACCTCTCCTGATTGTGGCTATGGATTAGAAAAGGAGTGTACAGTGACTAAGTTTCCTTCTTAATGATATGTACTAAATGAGTGCTCTTGTAGGAGTTAATTACTTATATATCAGTAATGGTTTTGTGATTTTTTTAGAATGAAGAATTGGTAAATTAATGTGTTTGCAATATTTAGAATATTGCCAGCTGTTTTGTAGTGCTCAAAATAAATTATGTATTATCAAAAATCAACAATTCAAAGACAGATCTTTATTACATTTTCAATTTTCTGACACTGGGATATATTTTACAACCTCTGGCTTCATAAACACAAACCAATATTTTACATAAAAATATTCTATTTTTCTACATTTGTGAGAAACAAGTTCAAGGGAAAGAGTCTGATAAGAAGCCAATATGTGACTCATTTCTAATTTTCACTCTCACTCCCCTGTTCCACTCTTACCAAAGTTAGGTAATTATGAGAAAGAGAATGCTTTACTACAAATAAAATGCTTTCCCAGTGAATTTTCACAACAAACCAATAATATCAGATATTTTACGATTCTGTTTCACAGGTGAATAAACCAAGTTTCAGATAGGTGAACTCATGTGGCCATGGGCACCCAGTAAATGGTTCATTGAACCACAGCCTTCACATCCAGTTAGTGAAATTTACTAATTCCATTATGCCTCTCAACCCTGAAGCACTTAATAATTCAACAGAAGACCTTCTCCTGTGGAATTATGTGTACAAATGTCAAGTAGAGCAAACCCAATAAATGGTCTATATTATGTTTACAAAACAGAGGATGATTAATTTCCATTAAATTGGGCTGATTTGTTTTCCTGTTAAAGGTGACTGTTTGGGGCGCTGAATAATGTCATTTTATTCCTTGGATGCTTTATGCTTCAGCAGTTGTAAATATTAACAGAATTAAACACTAACAGGAACTTAATGCAGGTGTTCTGAAAAGCTAGTCTATTTTAGTCTTAGGCTAATAAGTTTTCATTTTATTAAAGCATTGTTATTATAAAATTTACTGGAATTATTGATTTAATTCTACCTGTTATTCTAAGCATTTTTGTGATTACTGTATTATCTGTTTATTACATTTTATATATGTTTAAAATAGATGAAGGTAGAGGTAAACCACTATACCTAATAGACATAAATGTACTATAAGACACAATATTTGGCCTTTTAACTACTCAAAGCCATAATTCGTGATCATTAAATGAGACTTCACTGTGATAAAATTCATACTTTTTCTGAGTATAAAAATGAATCACCTAATAAACTTACCCTATAAAGAGATTACAATGAGTTGTTCAAGGAATGCACCTGAGTTTCAGGATTTCAGTGAACGCAAAACTTACTAAGACAATGCCCAATTACCCAAAGAGTGTCCAGTTCTAGTCATAAAATTATCATTGTGTGAATATTCTTGGTGATTTATTAAATCTTTGTATTAGTTATGAAACTCCAGTATTATATTGACAAATAAATTTTCATGTTTCTAAAGGACATAGATCTTACTTGAAGCTCTTTTCCTGATTATAAATATTAAGAATAAATTTTAAAAGAAAAAAAGTAATAAATTAGCTAAATTTTAAACATAAAAATAATACAATAAAACCATTTATGCAATTGTATCAAGAGTTTTACTGGAAAAATCTGTCATTTAGCACAACATAATAAATACATTGAATGATTTCTTGGTGCCTAAATAGATATATACTTTTGAACTATGAAGTGTAAATTGCATGACCATCAATATCAAGGAGCTCAAATTCGAATAAAGAAAACAGCCTAGAAAAACACCATTGCATTACAATGTGCAAGATATGGTGATAATCATGTTAAAATAATGAAGGAGTGTGGTGGTTGGTATATTGTGTCAACATGAAGGGTCGAAAGCTTGGCTGGATCAGCTCAGTGACTGCGATGGTTCCTCCTGGGGTGGGGAGGGCCTGCCCTGGGGTGTGGACGGCCTGTGCTAAGGTGTGGAGGGCCTAGATAGGCTCAGTATAAAAAGAATATATAAAGGGCTTTAAAAAGATTCTGCAAGCCACTTCCTTTCAGGAGCTCTAGTCTGCACTCAGCATGGAGGGAAGGGCAGCACATCTCTGAGGAGCTCTGGTCTTCACAGTCAACATAAAAAGAAGAGAGGCTTGCTAGATGGCACAGCTGCTGCTTCTCCCTTTTCATTTTGTTATTTTTTGCCACCATGAGCTGCTGCCCTCAGCCATATGCCAGTCTGCCTTAGAGCCAGCAAAATATAGAGTAGAACCTCCACTAAATGTGAGCTACATAAATCTTTCCTTTCTTAATTTTGGGTGTCAGATATTTTGTCCCAATAATAAATAAAAAAAACAGACAAGGAGAAATCAACTTCCAGAGAAATCATAAAGGTTTTCGGAAGAGGCAACACATTTTGTTTTCATTTGTGTGTTTGGTACAGCATATCACTGCATAGCTCTGACTCCTGGTGATCCTCTTAGTTTCAGCTTCCCTTGCACTGGTATTACAGAAGTGCCCCACCATGCCCAGACTCTGTCACAGGCTTAGCATGCCCTGTGGATGGGGCTGGGATGGCATACCAGACCGGGGTTCCAACCATCGTCCCTGTGCTTGCCAAACTAGGTACTTAATCCACTGAGCTATCTTGCCAGCCCTTGGAAGAGGCAACACTTTGAATTGGTTTTGGGAATTACACTTTACCTGAAAGAAGTAAGATTGTGATGCTGAGAAAGCAGAATAAAAACAAATGTAGAGAGTATTTCATGAAGTAGCAGACTAGGCTAAATATTCTACTTTTGCCTCCTAAAAAAATGTATATTTATGCATGTGCACACACATTACACACATTCTGTTATTACATGGATCTAGATGTCCCCTCCAAAACTTCATGAAGTCATAGGAGAAGAGTTTGAAGATGGCTCTATTAGGGTGTGTGAATGTGGATAGAGCTATAGCATTGGGCTTAGGGGTACCCCACCCTGGGGATGGGTAGCATCAATTAATAGGTTTGTATCCTGGATAGAATATTAAAGGGACAGAAAGAAGGTAGTTTGCTGCTTCTGCTGCTTACTGTTTGCTGCCTTCCGTCTGCCCTGCATGCCATGAACTGTTTATTCTTTGTGATATGCCTTTGTCTTGCTTTTGAACCAGCCAAATGCAGACTGAAGCTCATACAAATTGTGAGTCAAAATAAACTATTACTCCTCTAATTTTGGGTGTCAGTTATTATTTCTTATCAATGAGAAAAGTAGGTAAGACAAATTTCTAAACCTGTAACTTAAAACAATTAATAAGGGGTAGTGGACACAAAAATTTGGAGAAATTTGAGGCACAGAGAATAGATGGAGTTAGCGTGATACATTTCTAGAAAGCCATAAATTACTCAGCCTGAAAGGGAAATATATAGCAACACTAATGACAAAAGTAATAGGTAAAAAGGGTAAAGATTGAAAAACTTCTGATCCTTAAAGACATATCAACCAACTAACCTAAAATGAAATAATTTAAATAATCCATTAACTATTGAAAGAATTTTGTCTTCAAACAATAGGTACCAAAATACAGTTAAAGAGAATTAGTACTGATATTCTATCATACAGTAAATACAACCTATATTAATTTATGATATATTTCAAAATAACAAGAAAAGAAACTGAAGATTCCCAACAGAAATGATAAAAGAGGAATGGAAATGCAAATCACTCTGATTTGATCATAACAAGCAGTCTATATGTATAGATTATATAACTGTACTCCCTCCAAAAATGTGTACTAATTTTGCGTTAACAAGCTGAGGAAAGGCTGCTCTTTTCAATAAACACTGCTGCTGTCCATATTCAAAACAACAAATTAACCAACACCACATGCAAAAATTGTTTCATAATTCATGAAACTGAATATAAGAGTCAAAGTTATAAAACTTAAAAGTTTTTGCTTAATTTAGGTAATTTTTTCTAATATATAACACCAATAACAAATACTAAAGAAAAAAATAAATCATACAACATCATGATAAAACAATTTTTACAGGTAAAAAGAACCAATAGAAAGGAAGAAAATATTTGTAAATAGTATACCTACTAAGAGACTTTTACACAAAGTAGATCATTCTTAAAATGTAATAATAGAAAGACAAATGATCTAATTAAAAAGTGGACAAAGAGTTAACTACATATTTTTTTAGAAAACATGTGTATGTGACCAGTAAATACATCAAAAAGTGATCAGCATCTTTAGTCATTAGGAAAATATTAAGCAAAATCACAATGGGTAGCATTTTCCCTCCACTATAATGGTGATAATCAAAAAAGACATATCATACTAAGTATCAGAGCAATACTATCATTTTCCATGTTCTATAAAGCATGACAGACTTGGAAAAGCACTCATTTATCCAGATTTTTATTTTCCTGGTAATGAATTCAATTTTCTTGGATCATTGGCTAGTTGGTCTCTTCAGACAACTATTAAAAGGCAAAGTTCAATTTAATGCCAAGTGTTTAGATTAAAATAGACTAACCTAGTCTAGTTTCAGTTCAATGAGATGGAAATATTTCACTTTTTTCATAATTCCCTATAGTAGTATAAGCTAGGAATGCAGGGTGTGTCAAAGAGCTATGTTCCCATCATGTACCTCTGCCAGTTTTCTTGTCTCTGTTCCATCTTTGAATGTTTTATTTATGTGCTACATGCGCCCTGGAAGAAAGGTATGCTTATTAGTGTCAAATCTATACCTTTTTCTCCTTCCTTTTGTCCACTAATGTTAATATTTTGATTAGATGCAGAAAATTGGAAGTGGGGAAAGAACTGAAAGAGAAATTAAATTATGCAGATTAGCTAAAAATAGAATGTAAAGTTTCCTAAAACTATCATAAATGTCACAAACTGAGTGGGTTAAAACAATCAATTTTTTTCCTCAAAATTATAGAAGAATGGAGTCCTGTATTAAGGTTTTGAGAAGGCCATGTTTTCACTGTCTGCTCTAGAAAAAGATCTGATCCATGTCTCTTTCTTAGTTTCTCATCAATGCCACCAATCCTTAATGTAACTTGACTGGTAGAAACATCATTACAACCTCTGCTTCCATGTTCTTGTGTCTGTATCTCTGTGTTCATTCCTTTCTACAAGGATGCCCATTATATTACATTTAAGGTTTAACCTAATCTAGTGTAGCTCGATAGTAATTACTTATTTCATACAATAATTTTTGGAAGTAACTATCCAACTGTATACATATGGTAACACGTACAGTGTAGGAGGGTATTGATGGAGGGAGAGAGAGAGAGAGAGTGAGAGAGAGAGAGAGAGAGAGAGAGAGAGAGAGAGAGACAGAGACAGAGACAGAGACAGAGACAGAGACGAGACAGAGACAGAGACAGACATGATGCATGTTAGCCTCCAAAACCTACCAAGTTACAAATTCACTTCTATTGCCTTAACAGTTTTAAGAAAAGTGGTAAGGGTTTTTGTTTCTTCGTTTTTGTTTTTGTTTTTTATCAGCAGAATATATTTATTGAAGGAAAGAAAGCTCCTGTCTGAGAGAGGAACAGGAAGGGGCCCCTGAGCAGGTTGTCCCCAAAGTGGTAAGTTTTAATGATTAAAAAGGATATGAGTTGGGGCCGGGGAAATGGCTCAGTGGAATAGTGCTTCCCTGTCAAGCACAAGGATCTGAGTTCAATCCCCGGTTCTGAAAAAAAAAAAAAAAAAAAGAAGGATATGAGTGAATGTGAAATCCAAGATGGAGATGGTACAAGTCCAAGATAGGGTAATTGCAGATTAACTGGAACCACTAATAAATGTAAAAAGGAGATTATCACATGGTGTAGCTGTATTTGTTGTGTCATGTTTTGTTTTTGTTTTCTTTTGTTGCAGGAGGAAGTAGAAGTGGTACAAGGTAGGTAGATATAGAATGGAGTTGTAACAAACTTTCCAAATTTGCCACAAGGCTCAGGTTTCAACACACGCACGTGCGTGTGCACGCGCGTGCACACACACACTCACACAGAATATGAGCATTTTACTGAGGGGGATAAATTTGTAGTCTGCATCATATTGTCCCTCTCTTCTATACAGCACCACTTTTCACCACCAGCTGACTAATTTCAAAACTTCCAGTCAGGCTCGGTCCACAGTCAGGCATGAGTCCACCTTCAAGCCCAGTTCTCCCTGCCACCACAAAAATCCCTTTTTCACCCAAGATATGTTGTATTTGTTTCATTTTATCCAAATTCATTGAAATGTGTTAATTATAAAAGGGTGAAGAAAGACATTTTCCTTGTTTGTGTTTGCTTTTCCTAATGAAATAGACCTAGCGTCACTCATTTGTTCATGTCTAGTCAGAAACCGCTGCCCTCAATTTAGCTTTGTTTCAGCCATTACATACTGTGTTCTCACTGATTATGTGTCTAGATGAGTCACTCTTCTGGTGGCTTCTTTTTATTAAGGCTATTTGTAAAGCTCAACAATCACCACAAAAAGATTATGTTGAATTGATTTGTTAAGAAATAAATGAAATGCAGTAACTCGTGAATGTATACTAATGTAAACACTACACAGAATTTTTCAAGTTGTTTTGAGAACAGAAAAAATAATCTTGAAAGATACCTTTAAGGACTATGAAATTTTATATGATGAATTTTTCAAAGGTTGAAAATATGCTTAATTTTTGCTGGTGGTACTTACATTTCATAGTATAAAATAGATGTACTGTGTACTGTTACACCATATTAAAAGTAGTACTGGACAGTGTAAAATTCCTTACAATTCAGAATCCTTTATTAAAAGAGATTTTTTTACCAGTTAAGAAAAACCAGGGATATTATTTTATATAAAATATGCTTCAGATATTTAATGACCACTTTACTTATAATTTCTCATAAGAATATGTACTTCAAGAATTTGTTTTGAAGGGCTGAACAAAGAGCTCAGTGGATTAAAGTGCCTGCTTAGGCAGATGCAGGAATCAGAGGTTTGATACCCAGCCTGCCATGCTGGCCCTGCCCCCGGGGTGTGGTGAGACAGTGTTTGAGACTGGGCATGGCGGTGTGTGCCTGTAATCCCAGCACTTGGGAAGCTGAAAACAGGAGGATCACTACAACTCCAAACTGTGTAGTGAGGCCCTGTAGGCCTTGCACTAAAACACACACACACACACACACACACACACACACACACAGAATTTGTTTTGAGGGCATTATGTAAACAATAGCAAAACGTTTATTCATATCCTATTCTTTGTAGGAGGTATATCTGAAAAAGAAAAAAAAATCCTTTTGTAGGTCTCTGCCTTTTTCATGACATTTGCAGCTTGCTGCTTTCTTTTTCTTTTAATTACTAATTTACAAGGAGCTTCTAGAAAGAAGATCCTGACAGTTATTTTCCAACCATGACTTTGGAAGCAGATTACAATCCCTAGGAACCATTCCAAGTCACTGTGCATGTAGGTCAGACAGGCTTTCCACTTCTTTTCATAGAAAAGAAACTTCCACTGATCCAGATGTATGTTAGCTGTAGAATAAGTATAAAATGATGTGATATATTGATTTACATATGTCTTAATCATTTGAGACCACTTCAAAATTTAGTTTACAAAAATATAATTGTTTCTTTTTTAATTTTTAATTTAAATACAATAATAAATTAAATTAAATAATACAAAACTTTAAATAAGATGATAGGAGATTAACAAAGGTTATTATATTGCATATTGTTATCTTCAAAGTACTTGCTCAGATTACTACATATAGGTAATGTGAGATTGCTCAAACAATACAAGAAGTAACTGCTCCTATCAGTGAACTAGTAGAAATTACTAGTACAAATTACTTTAGCTATCTGTTTTTCATTTTAATAAGAAAAACGATAAAATAGCAATAAAACAGTTTCAAAACAGGTTAGTAGGACAGTTACAACAATTAATACATTACATATTGTTATCTTCGTAGTAGTTATTCAGAGGACAAGATGCAGACATGATATCTTGCCTAAACAACATTAGTACAAACCTTTCTTCTCAATGAACTAAGACAAAGTAGCTGTATATCTATCCTAACTCTGATATATATATATGTATATATATATATATATATATATATATATATATGTGTGTGTGTGTATATATGTATATATATGTATATATATATATATATATATATGAACAAATGGACTTAGAGATCTTTTCTTTCTTTTTTCACAATAAAACTGTGCTTTATTTATATCCCCCCTTTTTTGTCAGAGATGGGAGCTCCATTGCAGTTAGAGAAGCTGTATTTGCAGAAGTCTTTAAAGGACCTTTTCATACTTGATGTCAGTCCCAAGATTTTAGGTACTTGAATTCAGCAAAATAACCCAATGTAGTCCAATAGTCCATTACAGTAGTGAGTTATCAGCACAACTGACAATTGTGCTTTAGCTATCTTGTGTGTGTATATATATTCTTTTTTATGTATTTAGTACAGGGTCTACAGTGTCTCACTACACAGATCAGACTCATAATGATCCTCCTGTTTTCAGCCTCCCAAGCGCTGGGATTATAGGTGCACGCCACCATGCCCAGTCTCAATTGTTATCTCAGCATGCACAAAGGATAATATATATATTTTTCCTTTCTTCTTTTCTTCTTTCCCCCATGCCAGTCATTTTTTTCTTTAGAGTAGCTTCTGTTCCTTATATAATGTCTATTTTAACTTTTGGTTCATATTTATTCTTTCAGCTATTTGCACTATTGAGACAATATCGTGCTTACACATTTGAGACTGATTTATTTCACTTATGACTATGGTCTGTAGTTGCATCCACTTCCTATAAAAGCCTTGAGTTTACCTTTCTTTATAGCTGAGTAATACTCCACTCTATAAAACTGCCACATCTATTTATCCATTCTTTGTTTGAGAGGCATTTCAGTTGCTTCCATGACTTAGCTATTACAAATCACGTACCTCTAAACATGGGTGCACATACATTGATGTATTATGATGTCTTTTATTCTAGGAAAATACTCAGAAGGGAAATATGTGGGTCAAATGGGACTCTTAATCCTAATTTTTTTAGGACTATCCACAGTGATTTGCATAGTGGTTGTACCGGTCTTCATTCCCACCAACAGTGGAGAAGTGTCCCTTTTCCTACACAGCCCTGCCAGCATTTGTTATTGGTTGATTTTTTATAGGACTTCTATAAAAACATATAATTTTATTAAAAAATCAGACACCCAAAATTCGAAGACCCAATCTAAAAATGTGCCTCTGAGATGACACATTTCTCAGATGAAGAAATACAAATGGTAAATAAATATCTGAAACAAATGTTCAACATCTTTGGTCATCCAAGAAATGCAAATTAAAACAACACTGAGATTCCATCTGACCCCAGAAAGAATGGCTATAATTGTTTCTTATTTCTTGCAAGTACTTGAGAAAATACTGAAATTCATATTGAATATGTACTTTTATGAATGAAGACATTTAGAAATAAGTTTTAAACTGAATATTTTTATATGAAGATATCATTCATTGCACTTCAAGCTTCTGTATTCTGTTTGAATATGTAAATTGCTGTGAGGGAAAATACATTTGGGGATAGTTTATAATTCCAATATAAAGCTGACTAAAATAGTCATTGTTAGGATAAGTTTACTTTCATTTTCTGGTATTCTATTGAATCAGCAGAAAAGTTGTGGACATAAAAATAAATAATATTATGTTAGTACAGGGAATAGCTTCTAACTGTATAATTTATAAGCAAAAACTTTCTTGCATAAAAATTGTTGAGAGGGAATCAGCATGTTCTACTAGATGTGAAATGCTTTCCCTCTCGACTGTCTTGAACCTCATCTCATTTGTCAATTTCCTCATGATAGGAGTGGGGAACTGACCCATCCTTTAGCTAGGCCCAGTCCATATGTCTTGAGAAATATTCCACATTCATTTATCCACAAACCAATTGATTTGCATCTACTGTGCTAGGTGCTAGATATAACAAGATAAATATTAGAGGCTTCCTGCCTCTCAGTGATCACAGATGCAGGTGTTAAGTGAAAATGCTAATGTGAGCAGCACTGTTCAGAGGCTCTGAATTTGGTCCCAACGAGTGCAAACATGAAAACATTTATTTTTTCCAGCAGCGATGTAATATGACTCAGTAGGAAACAGTTTGATCTTTGAAGCCAAAGGATTAGTTCATCTTAATTCTACCACTAACTACCTACATGGCAATGGGCATGGTACATAATCATCTTGAGCTCCCACCTCCTCATATCCACAATATAGATAATACTATTCCATGTGTCTCATGACTGTTCTGGAAATGAATACTCCCACATTTGCATAGTATTTAAGAGAGCAGCTAACATACAGCTAGTTTTTAAAAATGATAGCTGCTTTTATTTTTATTGTTTTCTTCAGCTATATCAAATAGTCTTTTGTACATCAAATGGTGCCACTGAAGTTCACCCCATATCTAACCATGAAGAGATATACACAGGATCCTGCTCTGTTAACATTGTGTCATCACCAAGAAAAATACATTCACTGAGCCTTACATGTATTAACTGAAAGCCAAGACCTGATGGCTATTTTCTAAACAAGTTACTATAAGTTGCCTTTCACTGTTTCCAGGGATTAAAGTACTGCATGCATCCACCAACAAATCAGGACTCAGAAAAACTTCTCTGTAAAGAGTCAGAAAGTAAATATGTTAGCTTTTGAGGGCCATAAGGTTTGTATTGCAACTCCTCAACTGTGTTGTAATGCTAAAGCAGTTATAGATATTATACAAAAAATAAGTACACCTGTTTTCTAATAAAATTTTATTTCTATAAAAAGGTCCCTGAGCCATAGTTTTCTTACCCCCTGTTAGCATATAGAAATGGTTATATATAATGTTTACATCATATTAAAATAACATGAGATCATTTACACTATTATGATGCTAAGTAGTGTTCTCTCTCTCTCTCTCTCTCTCTCTCTCTCTCTCTCTCTCTCTCTCTCTCGTTTTCTCTTCACACATATAAGCCTAATTTCAAAATCTGCTTCTGTCAACCAGTTGTTCTGATTTACAAATGCATTACTTCTTTTCATTCTTTCATTGGATCTCAGTGATTGATTGAAAATAATATAAACATAATGAATAGTTAAACAAACTATATTGTGCTAATCTATCTTTAAAAATGAAAAGGAGAACATCTTTGCCTGTATGAAAGTATACACAAGTGGACTTTTAAAAATATTATATGTATTTGTTACAAGGTGTCAATATGCAGTTCAGACTCTTAGGCATCCTCCTGTCTCAGCCTCCCCAGAGCTGGGATTACAGAAGTGCACCACCACACTTGGTTTCAGGCCCAACACAATTTGCATGGGTTTGTGGGGCCAGCAGGGGGATCAAACTCGGGTCCTTGTGCTTGCCAGGCAGGTACTTAAAATACTGAGCTATCTCCCCAGTCAAAAGTATACACATGTAAAAGGTAAAGTTAACATATGAGTTAATTTCATATGTGTGTGAGGAGAAAACCAGAGAGGGAGGGAGAGAGAGAGAGAGAGAGAGAGAGAGAGAGAGAGAGAGAGAAGCACACAGATAGACAGGCATTGAAAGATAGAGAGGTTTAGAACATAAAGTCTTTAGATAATACAAGAGAATTAGATTTTGTTCTGACTTCCTAGGTACTTAAAGCAAGAAACATAACACAATACAGTAAATACTCTTTTTTGTTGGTGTTGTACTTTAAGGAAGGGTCTACAGGGTGTTCAGGGTCTCACTACTAGATCGGACTCATAGTGATCCACCTGATCACAGCCTCCCAAGAGCTGGGATTACAGGAGAGTGACACCATGCCCAGTCTCAATTGTCATCTCAGCACACCCCTGGGGAGTGGCCAGCATGGCCCCAGCCCCTGTGCCTGCTTGCAAACGCTTTAATCCGCTGAGCTATTTGGCTGGAACACAGTAAATAATCTGATCAAAGTAAATCTACCCTTTCTTTATAAAGGGCAAATGTTTTGTCTAGTATTTAAAGAACTCTATATATTTTATACAAAGAATATCTAACAGCATAATAGATCATTTTCCCAGTAATCCACCTAGAAAAGGTACACAGTGTTTTTCATTTCACTGTTTCATATGCCAATATTTGAAAAAAGCCCAAAACACAGCATTGAAGCATGTTTTAGTAAAAAGATGACTTTTGGAGAAAATTCGTTCTGGAATTACTTTTGCTTTGCATTTAAAAATAAGAAAGGTTCCAAAGGCTGGAACAAATAGTGTGGTTTGTCACAGAGTCTCAATATATCAAGGTTCCTTAGTGACCACCTATTAGAGAATGAATAAATTCTTGTACCTAGACAATAATTATGATAAAGTCCCATTGTGATCATATGTGTAAAACAAAGCATATTCTGATATATTGTCTTGTTATACTTAACAAGTAGGAGACAGCATCATCATCATCATTATTTATTTATTTATTTATTTATTTATTTATTTATTTATTTTTGGCAGAATCGGAGATTGAACTCAGGCCCTTGCGCTTGCCAGAGAAGCACTTATTCTACTGAGCCATCTCCCCGGCCCATCACCAATTTTTAAATGAAATTAGAAGGATGACAGGTCTAGGTTTAAAACAGAACAAAGGTCAAACTAATTATTAGCATCTTTGGAGATTCATTAATCTAGTGCAAAATTTCCAAACTAATTTTTTAAAAACAATCAATCTTGTTTAAAACAAAATACAGGAACTCAGTATATAAAAGAATCACAGAGCTGCTTTAGTGTGGGCCCAGATTTCAACATGTTTGACATCCCACTTCACCCTAATGGTTGTTTAGATGGTCCTTCAAAGCACGACTGTCCTTAAGGACCCTTGGTTCTTAGCCTGCAACCCTCTAGTCCACACGCGTGAGGATGAGAGGTCTCTATCTGCGAGATGAACAAGCACTCTTTAAGAAAGTTGTTTTGTGGGAACTAGGGCATTATTTTCTTTGCTTTCTATGACAAGGCCATAAATGATCAAATTTCATGCTCTTTGTGTACAAATATGCCTAAAATCTGAATGGAAACCTAAGCAAAATTGTTTTAATGTGAAACAATAACTTCACATTAGAATAATACTATTCTCACTAGATGCATAGGTGTAGATCAGTAATCCCAGATACTCAAATGCTCAGATACTTAGGCAGAAGAGTCATAATTTCGAGTCCAGTCTTGGCAACATAGCCAAACCCTACCTCAAAATGTAAATAAAGTAAAAAGGATTGGAAGAGTGACTCAGTGGTATATTATCTTTGGTTCAATCCCCAGTAAAGAAAAAGGAAAGAAAAGAAAAATATTATTCTAGGGGTGAGCATATAGGTCAGTGATAGAACACTTCCTAGTATGCACAAGGCCCTGGGTTAGATTTTCAGTTTTGCAAAAGAAAAGAAAGAACATTATTGTGTCTGTTTAGTTCTTGAAAAGCAAAAAAGAAGTAGCCATGGGTTTATTATTTTCTTTTAAAGAGAGGTAAAAACCACAACAAAAACAATACAGAATTTCAAAGCAAGATGATAGGAAATTTAAAGTGGTTATTATATTGCATATTGTTATATTAGAGACCATACTCAGAAGAAACCAATCAGACTCACATGTGGAACCATCATAGTGTCTCCCTAGGGTAAGAAACTGAAAGAGGAAATAAGATCCCCAAAGTATAACAGATATAGTGAAAAGGAAAGAAACTGCTCAAAAGGAAAGAACAACTGGGATGGGGGAAAAGAGAAAAGAATGAAGGGGAAAAGAGATACGTGTATATACACAAGATAGATAAGATTATTGTACTACTAATTTCTATTAATTCATTGAAAAGAATGGCTAGTGCTTATATAGTTTGATCAATTATCTATGATTTTAAGAAACCTCACGTTGTGCTTGCTTCAGCAGCACATATAATAAGAAACCTCCTATTTCTGCACATACATGTTTACACACACACAGCTGTTGATACAACTCAAACACTTCCTTTTTTTTTTTTCTTTTTTGAGGCAAGGTCTTACTATGTAGTCTAGGCTGACCTCAAACTTGTGGCAGTTCTGCCTCAGCCTCCTAAGTGCTGTGATTACAGGAGTGCACCACCACACCCAGCCTCTAGAACACTTTCTTTAGGCTGATTACCTACTTGCTTTGCTGAAACTTGGTGGGTATAAAAGGATGGTGATCAGTACAATCCTCTAAAACAAATCTATATTGTCTTCCTTTAACATAGAACACATAGCTCCCTTTTCTCTTTATTTATAATGGATGCTCCCATTCTTTTTCATATTAGAAAGTTCAAGTTCTTATGTTTATTTGACATTTACTTTATTTCCTTTATCATCTGGTTCACAGTCTTACTTCACATTTCATCTACAGTTATCATTCTTGGCCATTTCAGTATCATGTGTTCAAAAATATTCTTTGAATTTCTTGAGCCACCCCATTCCTTTTGGCTTATTTTATTACTTCACACCAACCCAAACCAAGGCCTTAAAGACTATCCTAAATCCAAAATCAAAGTATGAACATTATCCTGCCTATCCATCATGTTCTGTCTTTTTAGATTCTTCAGTCTAAGACTTACATAGGACAATGCCAACCTTTAGTCTGTCTTTCATGACTAGACTAATCCTATTTGTTTCTTTTTTATTTTTAAAGAAAATATAAAGTACAATTAAGGCTGGGGAGATGGCTCAGTGGAATAAGTGTTTCCCTGGCAAGCGCAAGGTCCTGAGTTCGATCCCTGGTTCTGCAAAAATAAATAAATAAATAAATAAATAAAACAGGGTATAGAACCTAAATATTTGGCCATTATTAATAATTTTAAAAAATACAATTAAAACAGAAAAATCACAAGTGATACAGAATTTCACCAAACAAAATTATATCAATTTCATAGTATTTGTTGTATTGCATGGTGTTGCCTTCAAATCAGTTGTTCATATTACTAGATATATGTATGCAAAATTGGAAGAAAGAAAAAATGAAATATATAAGATATTAAGAAGAGAAAAAGGTCAAAGAATTGAAAAAAGGAAACAAAATAAATCAAGCATTACTGTTCCTTTCCGTAGACCAGCAGAAATCCACAGTACAGTTTTCCAAACCATCGTGCTTACATACGTAGATCTATCTCTTTCCCCCAATCCCTCTCCTGTCCTTCTCCTCAACTCAGTAATTCCTTCTTTTTGAACAGGTTCCTTCCCTTTTTCCATAATGTATTTCACCCCTCACTTTCCATTTTCTCTTTGAGGTTCTCACACTAGAGACAATATGATGTTTTCCAATGCTGGTCTGATTTATTTCACTTGTGTATATTCTCTGGTTGCACCCTTACCCTTTAGTTCCACTGAAGTTTATCATGGTTTCTGACAGTGAGGCCAGAAACAGACCCATTCAGCTGGCAGCAGTCTGTGTGTCCCTTTAATGCACACCCTTGAAATCAATCTCAAGTGCTTAATAAGGTCTCCCTCCATTGGGTTTCCTCTGTAAAAACATCTACTTTCAACCAGCCATTTGCCTTTTGCAGTGCACATCCCAGCTGCTAAAACTTAGTAGAGAGGAGTAGAAATCAGGTACATTTCTTTCACCTTAACTTCCTTAGCTCAAATAAAAATATATCCTCACATTACTCCAGTATGATGACTTTTGGGTTTCACATAACTACTAACTATTTTCACATGACCCCTTACTCCTTAAACCTCTTTACTTGAATACTTCGTGTTTATTCTGGGTTTATGTACTCACTCCTTTCTTAATGAAATCAGTAAGCAAGGGAGAGTACCTTTTCTCATGTGCAAATTATGAGTCAACTGTGTGTTGTCTTCCATTATATTACATATTAAGGAGAGTCTTAACTGCTGAAGGACAGTACCTCTACATAGATTGTTCATTTAATCCATGATAAAATAGGTTCCATGAGGAAAGTACTGTCTGTTCTGTTTATATCATAGTGAACATATCTTTCAAATTATGTACAATGCTTAGCTTAATATACACTTATATGTGTATTTTATATTTGTATGTGTGTGTTTCTGAGAGAGAAAGATAAAGATGTTCACACAAATCTATCTATTGGCTTATGTCAAATAAGTTACAAGCAAAATCCTCTCCCCTTGCCTCATGATATTTTAACTGCATATCTTTTAAAAGATTGTGCCATTCTAAGCTATAGTGATAGCCTTTCACTCCAAGAAAAGTGCCAGATAACCAGGTTATCATGCAGAAAAGACAGAGACATCATTCCTACCCTTCTATAGAGACCAAAACTGCTGAATATAGCAGCTGGGACAGGATGATAATAATAAACCTAAAATGCATTCATGCAACTCTGAAATCGCATTCATTTTGAACATTAATTTTCCAGAATTATTTTAGTTAATTCTAACATTAATAAAAGCACATTACCTGTTTTAATAATTTGGAAGGAAAGAATTAGTCTGGCCCCTAATCTGCTCACGAAGTGCATGAACATTGTGAGCATGTAAGTGAATCTCACAGTGATTAAGTGCTCTTCTTACATACAATTCAGATAGAAATGAAAATCTGTAGAGAATATATTTTCTTTAAATATGAACACTGTGCCTTTGGAGTATTTTATGATTTTTTAATCTTAAAATGGATCTGTTTAGATCACCTATACTGCTCCCAGAATCTCATTTTTTAAGAGAATGAAAAACAGTGAAACAAACAAACAACAGCAGCAAAAAACAAAAACAACCATTAGAAATGACATAGAGGGCCTGCCGAATGGCTTAGCAGATTAAATCCCCTGATTAGGCAGGCACAGGGGCAGGGAGCTCAATCCCAGGGACAGCCATGCCTGCCCCACCCCCGGGGCACAGTGAGATAGCTATTGAGACTAGCTGTGGTGGTGCATGCCTATAACCCCAGCACTTGGGAGGCTGTAAACAGGAGGATCACTACAAGTCTGATCTAGTTGTGAGACCCTGAACACCCTGTAGACCCTTCCCTAAAATTAAAAAAAAAAGTCAAATGAGCACAACACAATTGTAATGGGGAATTTTAACACCCCATTGTTACAAAGAGATAGATCAACTAGGCAAAAAATTCAGCAAAGAAATAACAGAACTAAAAGAAACTTGCAAGGAAATAAATTTAGTAGATGTTAATAGAATGTTCCACCCAACAATGAGAGAATACACATTCTCCTCAGCTGCACACGGGACATTCTCCAAACTAGAGCATTTACTGGCACATAAAACACACTTAAGCAAATGCAAAGGAATTGAAATTATCCCATTCATATTACCTGACCGTGGTAAACATGTGGATGTAAGCCAGGCTCTGTGAAACAAGGACAGTAGACTTGTCCTAAGATACAAGGAATAGACATTGGAGGTTCCTAAAATTTACTAGGTAAAGTAAAGCAGAAATATAGAAAGATCAGCATCAATGTAAATCAGACCTTTACAAAAAATGTTTCTCAATTACTGATAGAAAAAGAGAAGTTTTTCTTCCCACCAGATTGTATTCTGATTAATATAGAGGCTGTTAATAATGGAAAGAAAGTAATTAAAGGCCTGCAGGACACTTGCACCTTTGGCTCCTCTGCAGAGGAGCAAGTCAACAGTGAATCCTACGAAAGTTGCTGTCCCAACATCAGGGAGGCTGCCTTGGAGTTTCTGGGAGCCACCTACTTGGATAAGTGGGATCTGCTGGGGGCCCTTAAGTACTGGAGACATGCCATGGAGCTGCAGCACGGGGGGAGGGGCTAGTATTTCCCCACGCCCGAGCCCCAGCAGCTGATACTAGCCTATGACTATCCTAGGGACGTGAACACCTCGCAAGAGTAGGAAGCGCTGATCACAGACCCGGATGAGATGCGAATGCAGGCCCTGCTCATCCAATGGCACATCCTTGGCTCCTAACACCCGGACACATCCTATTGCATTCGCTACCGGGGCATGGTATATGCCTACTCTGGCAACTTCAAGCACTGCATCTGCCTGTGGAAGTATGCCCTAGACATGCAGTAAACCAACCTGGAGCCCCTGAGCCCCATGACCGCCAGCATCTTCCTGTCCTTTGTTGAACTCTTCTCCTACATGCTGCAGGATCGGGCTGCCAACGGCAGCCAGGGCACACAGATCGGCTTCACAGATCTCATGGGGGAGCTCACCAAAGGGTTGCAGTAGGTAGACCGTGCTCCCCAGCTGCCCAAGAAGTCTGGAGACTCGGCCCAGTTCACCAAGGCGCTGGCCATCATCCTGCACCTCCTCTACCTGTTGGGGAAGATGGAGTGCAGCCCCAGCCAGGAGCACCTGAAGCACCAGACTGTCTGTGGCCTGGACAAGTGCGCATCCCGCGGCCGCAACAGCTTAATGCCCCTGCACATGGTGGTGGACAGGGAGACCATTAACGTGGGCAGCTACCGTGTGGGCACTTTCCTCTCGCTACAAATGGTCAAAGTGCTGCTGAACTGCAGGGCCTACCCAGCCAGCAGGGACTTTGACAACAATGTGCCTCTGCCCATTTCAGCCCAGAACAGCTGCCGTACCATCAGGAGCGCCCTGATCGAGACTGGCGCCCACCATGTGGACGCCACCAATGCCTTCAAGAAGACGGCCTACGAGCTGCTCGATGAGAAGCTTCTGGCCAGGAGCTCCATTGCAGCCTTTCAACTACATCACCCTGCAGTGCCTGGTCACCCACGCCCTGGACAGGAACAAGATCCCCTACAAAGGCTTCATCCCAGAGGAGCTAGAGGCTTTTGTCGAGCTATACTGACCTCCTCGCCCTGCCCAGAGGGGAGAGAAGGGTGGGCGGGCAGCAGCCGCTGTTGGAGAGCCCGCGGCCTGGCTCCTCCGCCCATGCAGGGGGCAGGGCCCGGCCGAGCTGTTGCCCGCTGGAAGTCTGCAGGGTCCTGTGTGAAGAAATGTTGCTCAGGGAGCGCAGCCACCTGTCTTTCAGGGAAGAAGACACAGCCCCCCAACGCCTTCGCCTGAGTGTGGAAAGAGCTGTGGCCTTGGGCTAGAAACACAGGTTGGCCCACAGCTGGCCTCCAGTCCTGTATCCTGGTACCAGCACAGTCCTACGACCAGGTATCTAGAAGTCCAGAGGTCCAGAAGCAGGGCCACTCTGGAGTCCTCCAGCACTGTCACACCCTGGGCCCCTTTCCCCAGCATCATGTGCAGCTGATTTCACATTTACTTAGTGAGCGGGCAGTTTACTGGCACTGCACATGTGTTCTGCAGGCTTTTCTTCATTTTTCTTAGGAATCTTGCCACACTCATAGTTCATGTCAGGGCCCAAGGGTTTTTCAGCTGCTGAAGTCACTTGCAGTGGCAAAGACTTGATGAGTGAGGTCAGAGGTCATTGCAGTACCGAGGCAAGGGCACAGTTGTCTTGGGTCTGAACGGGCCTTCCAGCTTCATACTCATGGAAAACAACTTTGCTCACCAGGAATGAGGTCAGGCACCCAAGGACTGGCAGCAAAACTTGACAAGTCTGCTATCCTGCGTGTTTCCCGTGGGTCTGCTAGTCGCTGTCTCTGAGTGACGATGACAGACTCTTCTGAAAATCCCAGTCCTGTCACTGTGGGTGCCTTAACAGATGGCCTTGCCAGGCCCTCGCCTGCTCCGGGGAACCTGAGCCCAGGACTTCAGAGAAAAGCACAGGGACGGAACACTCAGTTTGGCTGGCCAAGACTGCAGGCGTCGGGCTGCCTGCCAAGGGGTCTACAGAACCAAAGGCAAAAGCAAGAGCGAGCGGAGGTCCGAGCTCAGGCTGCGGGCTTTGCTGTCCTTCTGGGTGGTGGGTGCGGGAGAACCCGCCCCATGCCTTCACTTCAGGAGTAAGGTTAGCAGTGCCTGCTACTCCAGGGGCCACAAAGGCCTCAGATGCCACTGAGGGTCCCAGACACAGAGACCCTTGAAGGAGGCTAGGCATAGATTTGCAGTATTCACTAGGAAATGAGTTACTGCTAAGACAGGCTTCCAGTTCTCAGGAGGAGGCGCCACTCCTGGCCCTTCCACAGCACATCAGGGAGCCGAGAGCTATGTTATGGTTTTAAAAAGAATTATTGGGAAAAAAGAAAGTGATTAAAAAATGTGATTTGACAACTTAAAAGGGGAAACCAAACTTTACTGTTGAAAAACCTAAATGAGAGGATTTTCTGTTTCATAAATCTATTCTCAGCCTAGCCAGTCATGAAATATATCCTTGATTGTCCTAATGGAAGTTCAACTGGAATGACTGCTCCCCTCACAAAAACAATTTTTTGAGGGGAATACTGTGTTAGATATGCTTAACTATCTCATATTAATTTAAACCTCATTAACACCCTCAAACCCAAGATGTCTTCTCTCTAAAAGGTAGAGGTAGATTCAGAACAGAAGCTTCTTCCTGGCCAATCAATACCATTCATTCTTCATGGTCTCAGACATACTCCCATTTCTCTGTACAGTGGTAGTGCATGTGGGAATTCAATGATTTGCAATCACACTAAAGTGATAGGAAACATTTTGTGTGCATATGTATTTTTCTGTCTGGGGATGAAGTCTATAATTCATCAAATTCACAAACGGGTCCATGACCTAAAACAGATTAAAGACCATTAATTCACAGAATGCTTCAAGCTTATTCAAGACAACATGGTGAAAGCAACCATATTGTGATGTGTCAACTTTTCCTGTGCATATCTTTCTTCTTGCTCACAGTTCTCTTGTGATTTCTGCCCGATTTTGGTAAGTTGTGATCTTTAGTCTTTCTTCATTAAAATGTCTATAGTACTATCGACAGCTTAAAATGTCAGTTATGCATTCTCTCATATCAATTTCCTGAATTTTAAGGAATAACTCTTATATCATATTTCAAATACTAACCTCTTTAAGGAGAACATTCTATAGGTAAATTCTAGTATTTCTAGAATAGAAGAAAAACTTGAGGACAGAGTTCATTTATTTGATAAAGCTATAACCCAATCAGCGTTATTTATGCTAGAGTTCTAATAAACTATCTATTCAAAAATCAGTTATATGTAAATGTTATATGAGTTCCTGGAACAAGCTCTCTTGATAGAAATAAAAAATTCTAAGATACTTTAATTTCTATTTTACTCATGTGAGTCATTGTTGCTGGTGTGAGCCATTATCAATGCTAAACTTTCATTCTCCATTTAAAACATTTAAAGTCTACTTTAAAGATTTCTTCCATGAGGGGCTGGAGAGACGGCTCAGTGGTCTAAAGCACCTACTTAGAACAAGCTTAGCAAAAGCCACAGGGACCGCAGTTCAATCCCCCAGCACCACATGCCAGCCAGCCCCGCCCCCTGGTGGGCTGAGCTGGCCACACACACACACACACACACACACACACAATAAATGTAAAAAAAAATAAAATAATTAAAAAAAAAAGATTTCTTCCATGAATGCCATTGTTAAGATCTTTATTTTCTTAGTAAATAATAATTTTATAGGACCATTTTATTTCTAAATGAAATAATACTAACAGAATTAATGTATAGCTGTCTAAGAGCCTTGCCTTTTTGGTAAAACATAATAATTGATTATTTTAACATATGTTTACCAAATATTTACAATGTGGAACCAATACAGTCCAATGAAACAAATAATATGATTAGATTGTAACTTGGTAATATCATTTATATAAAAATTAGAGTGAAAAAAGAAGAGATAGTACTTAACAGATGGTGCAGCTGTCTAATCCAGATTCCCGTTAGCAGGCCAGCCCAAGTACCTCTTCGCTGCCAGGGTGTTGCATGCTAATGGCTCACATCACCCTCTTGATAAAATCTTACTATTCTAGAAAGCTTGGATATCCCTCTTTCATCCTCTAAAATGGTCCTTGGCCAGTATTTTAATATGAAAGTATAAAAGCCTAGGTTCCTTACTTCAAGGTATGAAGGGGCCAGATTTCTGAAATCCTGTTTGCTTAGATCTATCCCTTACCCTGTCCTGATTTATTTTTCCACTCCCTTATAGGACTTTGCTGAGAATATACTCTCAGAAGTACTTTAAAAATGTATGAATTAATTAATTAGTCAATCAATCTTCCTTTTAGTCTCTGGCCCTAGGCATGCTTACTTAAGATAGCATAGAAACAGTATATAGTAATCTTCTTTTTATAAACCACACTTTTTATTTAACATTAATTACAGAATTGCCAATTATAAGATTGTAAAAATCTTCATAATTTGCTGTTTGCCTTTTACTTACAGATAATAAGACCCAATAAATGACTTAAACAACACCAAAATATAGCTTGGAGTAGAACCTAAAAGTCTTCTGATTTCTAGTTTCATGTATTTCAAACAATCATTACAGTTAAAGGTATTATTCCTTTAATGAATCCATGAAGAGAATGACTTTTTACAGTATTTAAATATAAATTAATTGTATATTTAATCAGCATGGTATTGTGAAACAAAATCAAATCACTCATATCTCAAATATTTAGTAATATGTTTAAGAATTTATATTATTAATCATTGGCATCATCTTTCCTCAACCACTTCTTAAGATCTCATTTCATCAGTCACAGAACTATTAGTGTTTTTGGAGAATGTCTAGGTATTCTTAGACTGAATAAGCACTGATCTCCCACATAATAGGATAATGAACCTTGTAGAAATTCAATTGTCATGTAAATCATGCCTACTTTTGTGCTAGTAGTCAACTTTCACAACTTGTTCTCTATCTGTGATCATTCTTGAAACTACTTAAGAAAATCTTAAATTTTGCCAATATTAATAGCTATTAATATCGTATTTGTTAATGAGGTATGTTTGAGATGAAGCCAAAAAAAGTCAAGGAAAATGTTTGGTCTTATTTGGTACAGATACTGAAGGAAAGCTTATCTTCTTCAAAGCTAAGTTATGTTTTGTAGCAGGCCCACAACAGTCCCAGAAATGGCCCTAAGCTACATGTTATTATTCTGAGAATTAGAGATGGTTTTGAAAAGCCAATCTGCTATAGCAAACTAATAGTTAAAGGTTAATCAGTTGCATCTGTCTTTGTATAAATGCAAGTATGACTTTAATAGCCACGGCTTGGAGGGACCTATAGACTGAACTACTTACCAGCAGGAGGGAGTTTTTAAAATTAGGCTCTTGACAAACCTCTAATAAGACAGTGCTTGCTAGCAAGTTAGAGTAGGCTTGGGAGACAGAACAATGCAAAAAATCCTCAGCAGATTTTACTCATAGAACAGTGGTAGAAAATGAGACAACCTAAGGTTTCCCAAGATAATATGAGCTCAGATTAAAGCATGGGTATTCTGGGTGAATGGGGTAGAAAGAGGAAGGAAGCTTTAAAGTTACTAAAACTTTGTTGCTCTTTTTCTCTTTAAGCAAAATTGCAAAATAACTGGATATTTCATTTTCCAAAAAAGTTTCTGCTATGTCTATTCCTAAAAAGTCAAATTTCTTGCTTTATTTAGCTTATGCAGTTATGTGGTTTCCCTAGCAAACTCCACCTAGATAACTGATATGAATGGTAACACTTGAGATTTCTGTGAGTTGATATAGGAGGCATCAGAGCAAGAAGTATACATTCTAAAGACATTATTATATTATAGTGGAATGATTACCTAGATATTAGAAAACATTTCAAAATTTCTGAGTTGAATGGAATGAGATTTGAGAGTATATTAAAAAGGTAACAAGACTGTGTTCAACTAAACTACGTTCGGGGATAACATTGAATACTATGAAATCCAGTTATTATGTGAAAATACCCCTATGCTTCTAAATTCTTCACCTTTCTCACTTTGTTAATCTGTTGCTACATTGAGACTTAATACCAAGTCATCACGCAAAGGTCCATTCTTTGTCAATCAACAATGCAATAGGTGTATGTATATATGTACACCTCCCAAAATTATACTACACAGTGACTCTATCAGCCTTTGCTTAGTTGCTACAAGTATGAAGTAGATGCTTTTCTGAACTCCATTTTTATTACTAACATAGTATAAAGAATATCTTACAGAATTGAATCTGACCTGAAGTCCTCTGATTCTTCTATACCAACTCTTTTGAAAGGACAGACAATAGTGAGTTTAGGCAAGTACTTACATGTGTGAGTGATTTCTTTAACAGACACTCATATCTTGTCTTTCAGCTCTCTCTTGCCCCTTACTTTGCAAATGCATATAAATGGACCATGAAAAAGTGGATGGGTTTCTGGCTTTATGACCTTACACAAAAAAAGAATACATGTGTGGTAGTGTTTTCCCCTTAGATTAGTGTGCTCTTAGTTAAAAATCTTCTCCCTTCATAATCCATGTGACAAAAAATAAGACTCCTCTGAGTTGAGGATGCATATGTGCTCATTTATGTGCTGAAGAAACATTTGTTGAGTAATTAATAAGTCCAAGGCAATGTGTTAGAAGCTGGAGGTGCAGAAGTAAATAAGACAAGTATATCTTTTTGCCTCAGTGAGACTTGGTCCAGGTTCCTTACTAATTCAGTATCTAAAAGAGGTAACTTGTAGGGGTTGCACACTTTAGCTTCTGTTGGAAGCTCTCTCAGACTCTTGGATAGGGAACCTATTGTAGGTCACTCAAATGAAATGTTAACTCTTTCTAGGAGTTATTCATTTATTTTTTTTCAAAGTTTTATTGATAAACAGATAGAAATGAGACAGTTTCAAATCAAATCGGAAGTACAGTTTCAACAAATGTTACACTGCATATATTCTTCTTAGTGGTTAATTGCTGTACAAGATGCGGACTTGAGATCCTATTTATAAACACCAGTAGAACAAATCATTCTATTCATTAAGAGAATGCAACGATATATCTATCCCAACCACTTTGAATACACAGATACAAAATGGACATTCATAGGCATACCCCATTTTTCTAAGTTCCATTATTGAATATTATAGGTGTGTAAATTCAGCAAAATATTCTAAAAGAGTCCAGTAGCCCATAATAGCATTGGGTCTTCCGTTTAACTGGCAATGTCAGAAATTATTGACCTGAGTCCCCCACAGCTCAACTTAACAGCATGACTTTATTTCCTATATTTCGTCTTCATACTTTTCTAATCATTTGATAATAACAATAAGCTTGTCTTCTGGATGGTTAACAACCTAAGTTTGCAGACCAAAATTAGAGAAAAAGGAGGGCTACAAGGAAAGCCAACATTTTGACCCTAGCCTTCTAAGGTCAATTAAGACTCAGGACATATGAGAACTTGTACTGTAACATCATGTACCTCGGTAGTGTCCCAAATTTTCTGATCAAGAAGATTATGGGGCCAAAGAGGAAAGTGATCGACGACATAGAGTGTGCCTAAGGAGAGTCACATGGGGAGAAGACACTCTCTCAGGCTTTCACAGAGAGCACATTGACCAAGCAATGGCCATGACTCATCCACACGGCTGCACTGACAAAGGTTCTACAATCTGAGGTATAGGATCTCAGGATAAATCCTGAGGGCATTTCACTGACCTTCTCAGACCAAAAAGCTACAACTCTTGTTTCATAGGTCCTGCTTTACATTGGTCTTAACCATCTAGGAGTTATTTAATGAGTCAAATTTACCCTCAATTTAGGAAATTAGGACCAAAAGGTGTTGAAGGATATTCAGGCATAAAGCCATCTACCAAATTAAATTATGGAGTCTTTTCAACCCATTGCTTTGAATGTAAAAGACACTCAAGAATTAGTGAGCATTAGTGTGACCTAATATTCTAGTGAGGTCTGAAATAAGAATATTGATATTCTAAACAAATCCTCCTATATCTAGGGAATGTACCCTTGATTTTGGAGCTTTTTCTTTACAAAGCATTTGAAAAAGAGGAAAGAGCTGTTTTGCTTTTTGCACAGAAGACAAGGCCACAATTCTTTTTGGACTAAGCATCGTTGTATGCTTTAAAATGGAAATTATGCATTTTGAACCAATGCATAGTTCTAAGAATGCTACATCTACATTTGGTTTCCTCCATAACTATATCTTTTCTTGTTTTCTGTACCGTGGATTGTACTCAGGATCTTGTGCTTACCAGACAAACGCTTATTCTACTGAGCTATCTCCCTGGTACCCATAACTATATCTTGAGACAAGAAAAAGAAATGGGTGAAAATAGTTAATTTAGCAATACAGTCATGAGAAGTACCTGAAATACAGAAGAAAATGTGACACAAGGCAGAGAAAAGTCCTTTAAAAGTGTTGCTATTTTTCGCTGTACTGAGAATCCAATCTGAGGACACTCTACCACTGATTTCCATCCCTAGCCCTTTTTATGTTTTACATTTTTGATTTTCAGACAGGATCTCACTAAATTGACCAGTCTGGGCTCGAAATTGCCATCCCCCTGTCTCACCTCCTGAGCAGTAACAGTTATAGGTGTGTATCGCCACCTCTGACCTAAAGGCTCTTAATGAGCAGGTTACCAAAGTAGGTGATTGGAATCCAGTCCTCCTACTGAGGATACTCTCTGAGGAAACATGTGGAGTCAGCTTCTGAATTATCTATCAGATGACAAAGCAAGATGAAATATTTATCTAACATGCCTCTCCTCTACTTCTTTGAAGTTAGTCCCTGATACAGCTAAGTTCAGGACACTTTTGTTCCCAACAAGGAAGGTAATCAAGACCCCATGATTTTACAGAAAGACCCTGGAGCAAGAAGCAGTGAGAACAGGCAAATGAAATTGTACGTTATCAGCATACTGGACCCTTACGATTCACCTGAAGATTGGCAGAGGGGATATGAGATGGCGCATACACAGCATTGGTGCATGCTCCATACAATAGTGTTCTTTATTTTACAGTATTAGAAGCCTTGCTTCTTTAAAAAGCATGAACTTCACACCTGGGGTATGTGAAATTTTGGTTCCTATTCCTACTTCCTTCAAGATATTTCAGGTAATCATGCTTCAAACCCTGGGAGTATTATTGTCCTTGTTTTGCTGATGAAAATGCTAATGAGGGACTGGCAGTATTCCCATGAAGCAAGTAAATTTGTGAGCAAGACCCAATTCTGGAGACAGCTTCAGTGCTCACCCCCTGTAACATTTGATCTTTCCAGGTTGTCACAAGATGACGTGCCATATTCTCCACCAGATATGTGCTCATACATATTATTACCTTGATAAAATGTACATGGTGTAAACTTGGAGTAAATAAGTTCTACACATTTGTAACATACTAACTATATTTTATTTGTGCTAGTTTAATCCTCTTTCAGATGAGTATTAATTTGGTTGCAAGGCTGAAGGACAACACCCACTGCTAGATTTTATGCCTCTAGCGACCTACCTTCTTTTCTGTTCTACTGAATTGCTCTCTTGGCTATTCATGCCCAAACATTGTACTTGTTGACATGAGGTGATACACGAATTCACTTTTCTTTACTATAAAAGCTTTGTTTCACAGGAAGCTCCATATCATTCTCAAGACTAGCCACACTAACCTCATGATTGTCTCTCATATCTGTTTTGCTATGTCTTATCAGTGTAGCTTTTCCCGCATTTTTCCCTTTTTAGAAAAAAATTTGTGCCTTTCATCATCACTACGTAATCTTGTACCTAATGCTTCAGACCTCAGATGAAGTTTCATTTGCTCAAAATATCCTTTCTTAACTTAACTGACTAAGCAAATCTGTTAAAGGCTCTCATAACACCCATGTGTCTTTTTGTTGCTACTCTCAGAGTTCTAATTTGTATGTTGCTTTGTGAAAACCTAATCAATATCTGTCTTTTGTACTATCTTGTATGTTCCATTACAGAAGAGTGTTTATCTTTCTAGATCCATCAATGCACCTTCAAGCAATTAGTACAAGACTTTATGCATTGCCAATACTCAATGAATATGTTAAATTAAATATGTGAATGTGTATTGTTAACAAGTCTTCTGAGTTACACCTATAGGTTTATTCTCAACTCTATTATTTCTCAAATGAGAAAACATTGCCCTAACCCAGGGATGATTTGTAAATGCTTAAGGGTGTTCACATATTGTAACAATAACTGAGGGCAACTATTTGGAATTGGTAACAAAAGATAGAAATGCTAAGAATCCCTGTTTGTGGGACAGTACAGAAGTGCAAATTTATGTGTCGATAGCTCTTTATTTTTTTCGATAGCTCTTTATAATCTTAGATCAGTTAACAATCAGTTTATGGATTATTTTCCTAAGTGGTATTAGAAAAATGGGCTTCCAGGATGCAGAGAGAGATGGATCAGAAATGTGAAATATAAAAGCGATCAGGGATCCCAGGGTTAACAAAGCTGATACTTTCCTTTATATTTCCTATGTTCCTTCTTACTTTTGTGTTTATGTTTTTTCTTTTTATTCCTTCTCCAGGTTAAATCTCCAGTCTGCAATGTTCATATGTTTGCTTTGTCCTTTTAGTTCAAATAAAGAACTTAAATTAGTTTTCAGAAGGTTTTGTGTCCAACACCACATTTAGCCTGTGGTCATGAAAAAGAATTCGTTGTTTGAGATTTTCATTGTAACGTGAAAACAGTCCAAATGTCAGTGACAAAGTTCTTTTCACTCAGACTGAAAAAAAATGATTTTCATGATATTTTTCCCATATCAGGTGCCTAGAAAAGTAAGTTTAAGGCAGACATGGGAGTTACAATGTGACAGAGAGTCCAGATACTGGGGAATCTTACCATCCTAAGTCAGTTAACCTCTTTTGGCCTTGGTGTCATTATTGTAAAATAATGAGAAGATCAGAAAACATAACCTACAAGATCCTTCACTGAGATAAAATTGAGTATTAATTCCAAAGAACAATAAAGGAGGAAGAAAACAAGAAATTTAAGAGATATTTTCTTGGAAACTAGGTGGGTGAGAGAGTGCCTCATCATGTACGAAACTGTACCTCATATCTTTTTCCTTTGGAATAAGACAGACATTTCTGTTCTTGGACTGTATAGCTAGTATGTGATCAAGACTTTTAAAGAAGCAAGAAGGGGACTCCATGAGGAATGATTAAAGAACAGTTTCACAGGCAATATTCACATAAGTAACCACAAAAACTGTCAAGTGTTTGGACTGTGTGAATAAATCCCTGTTTTCATGCCAATTCTATCACTTTTTGGCTGTTTCTATATAATGGCCTTATACTTACCTATTTTAAAACATTGTCTCCTCATCTATAAAATGAGATTTATAATAGTACCTACTTTACAGTGTTGTTGCCATAATTAAATGTACACATTTATCACAAAACATACCTTAGCACATACTAAGTGCTTCATAAATATTTGATACCATTACTATAAGCAAACTAAACCAATTAAGAATGGAACAATTCAATTGGTGATTAATTTCCAGAATGTTCCACCTTCTACAACTCAACTCTTCTGTAATGGTTGGTGAATCTGTCCTAACTAGCAGCCCATAGGGGTCTAGCCAGTCAAACCCTAATAAAAGATATACTTGAAAATATATGATCTATTACTTTTATGAACGTATTCCTTAGAAATTATTACAGATGGTTAAGATTTTTAAGTTAATCATATTTATTTAGAAAATGTTAAGTGTTCTGTTTAGCGCCTTGTGTATGATAGGACCTTGTGTCTGAGTCATTGACAACTTATTTTTAGTATTCCTTCCAGAGACATAAAGACATTAGTGCCCTCACTTTCACTGTCTTTTGACCTGGTCCCATCTATATTCACATGAATATTTTGGAATCAGATCTACCACATAGGTGTTTTGTAGGTTTGTATTTGGCCTCCACTGTTAGAGAATACTATTAACTGGGCAGATTGCTACAAAGGGACTTTCTCCACCTTTTCTGAATTTTGTGAAGTAATACTGCCATAAATTTTTACTCAATTTATGATTAATTGCTGCACAGTCTTAATTACTTGTTCTAGAAGTTTCACCCTGGGTTGGGATAAACACTGGTATTTTGTCAAATAATGCTATGCTAAGTTGGAATACTCTTGCATTATCCTAGAAAAATGATTCACTATTTTAAACATTCTGAATGTTTTAATATTCTGATAAGTATATAGTATATATATATATATTTTTTTCTATTTTCCTTATCATATTTCTTTACCTCGTTCTTTTAGTAATTTTTATTTTCATAGTTTATAAACAAGAAAGTATTCTGTCTGTGAAATGTTTCAGTACAATTTATTGTTTCTGGTGGTTACCATTCTAATAGTATTTCACATCTATAATTTAATTCAGTAGGTTTTGCTGTAATAGTGATTTCATAAGTTTTCAAAATGAGTTCATTTTTGTTGTAATATATGGTTAATTCTCTTTTGTGTGCAGATTGTGCAATTGATAGTTTTAAATCGAATCATTTCAATTAGGAAATCAGATACACTTATCCTATAGTTCACTCCTAGTTATTTCTTCATATTTACTTTAAATAAATATAAATTAATTGATTTAAATATTTAGGGAGAAAATGACACATAGAGATTAGTCAACATTTCTGGTCTCTTGTGAGACTTTTTGTGGCTTGAAACAATGTAAAATAGACAAATACTGGGACTGGGAAGACGGCTCAGTAGAATAAGAGCTTCCCTGGCAAGTGCAAGGGCCGGAGTTCAATTCCCGGATCCTGAAACTCTGTACCACATTTTTTAGAACCTTTGTCAATGTCAGTCATGTAGAAGAGTCATGGCCATTGCTTTACCAATTTTCACATTCCTCTGTGGCCCCATAATCTCTTTGATCAGAAAATTTAGGAAAAAACTGAGTTACATGATATTACAGTATAGGTTCTCCTATATCCTGAGTCCTCACTGAACTTGAAAGGTTAGGCCCAAAATGTTGACTATCCTTGCAGCTCTTTTTTTTCTCTAATTTTTGGTCTGCAAACTTAGGTTTTAACCCTCCAGAAGCGAAGCTTATTATTACCCTGTAACATATGCAGTTGGGTTTAACCTCACTATCTTTTGTATCTGTATATGCAAAATAGTTAGGATAGATATGTAGCCACTTTCTCTTAATTCAGCAAGAAGAACGCTTTGTACTAATAATGTTAGGACAGGATATCATGTCTGCATTTTGTGGTATGAATGACTACTACAAAGACAACAATATGCAGTGCATTAATTGTTGTAACTCTTCTACCAACCTGTTTTGAAACTGTCTCATTGCAACTTTTCTCAGTAAAATTAATAAAAAAATAAAAATCATCATACCACGAAAAAAAATCCTCAGTTCCACCAAAAAAAGATAAATACTATGCAATATTCATTTTGTCAGTTCTGTCATTTTAAAAATAATATACATGCACTTTATTGATGCAAGATTTCAAGGTTACTTATCATTCATCAATGTAAAACTCATCTTCAAATGTACTATTCCAAGTCATGTTTATACATTATCATTCCTGCTGCATCACCCACTATAATAACTCATCTGTAATTTAATTCAATATTTAAAGGGCCAGTGAGATAGCTCAGTGGACTAGGTGCCCTTTTAGGCAAGCAAAGGGACAAGGGTTTAATGCCAAGCACCACATGTTGTGCCAGCCCTGCCCCCGGGCACACTGAGCCAGCCACTGAGAGCAGGCATGGTAGTGCATGACTGTGATCCCAGTACTGGGGAGGCTGAGAACAGGAGGATCACTACAAGTCTGAGCTGTGTAGTGAGACCCTATACCAAATACATAAAAATAAATAAATAAAATAAAATAAAATTTAAGATGGTATATTTAATAACTCTCCACATGTTATTTTTAATTAGAAGAATTTATGCCCATCCCAGTATAAATGAGGACCTAAATTATCTTTTATTATAAACAATAAACAAAATGTAAAATAATAAGCAGATCAATGGAAAATAACCTGAGAAAATTATAAAATAAAACAAGATACAATTAGGTTACAGAGGTACCAGCTATAAAAACTGATTAAATCTCTAGAAGTATAAAGCAGATTTGATTCTGAGTTTTCAAGTGGTCAAGGCAAAAAGAACAGGATTATTTCCAAGGTTTACAATTGGATGACATTTTCAAAGGTTGGATTGAGAAAAAAAATCTATCTTTCCTGGCATGAAAAATAAGAGATGTTTCTCTTAAAGTTCTTAATGAAGGTAGAGCATCTTACAGGATGTCGACTACTTCCTCTTCAGTATCATCCTAATTGCAAGGTTATGTATCAAAAAGTTTCTTTTTCAAAAATGTGAATTATAGCAATGATGCCAAAATAATAGTGAGTAAAAACAATTTTATTTATACTTGAAATACATTTGAACAATGAAATGTGTTTTATCCAAGAGTAACATCTTCAAACTCGTTTTTTAAAAGTGAGATTTTTTTTAGAAAGAAATGGCAATAAGACTGTTTCAAAAACAGTTTAATAGGACATTTATAATAATTAATACATTGCATATTGTTGTTTTTGTAGTAGTTATTCATAGTACAAGATGCAGAAATGATATCTTGTCTAAACACTATTAAATCTTTCTTCTCATTGAACTAAGAGAAAGTAGCTGTATATCTATCCTAACTAATATATATTACTATAAAATGGTCCTTCATTTATATCCCCCTTTTTTCTTCAGTTTTGTCAGAGATGGTATTCTATTGCCATTCAAATATTGTTAATTCAGCAAAATAATCCAATATAGTCCAGTAGTCCATAATAGTAGTGGGTTATCTGCACAACTGGCAATGTCAGAAGTTATTGACTTGAATCAATACCCATATCTGACAAAACTAAACAAAACAATGGAGATTTAAATGAAGGAATATTTTGTATCTGTATATACAAAATAGGACTTGCATCTACTGTCTCTTAATTCAATGAGAAGAAAGATTTGTACTAATAATGCTTAGAAAGGATATCCTGTCTGCATCTTGTACTATGAATAACTACTACAAAGAAAACTATACGCAACGTATTAATTATTGTGTGCCCTACTAACCTGCTTTGAAACTATCTCATTGCTATTTGTTTCACAATAAAATTAAGTTAAAAAAGAAGCTATTGACTTCAGCCTTTTACAGCCTAGCATATTAATATTTCTTTACTTTTTATACCTCCTGTTTATACTTTTCTACTGGATCATTAAGACCAAAATAAGGCAAAACTAATATAACAAAAAATGTAACTTTTGTAATGGACAAGGTCAGTCAAATCCCCTCAGGATTTACCCTGAAACCCTGTACTGCTGTTTGCAGATCCTTTGTCAGTGTCAGCTATGTGGATGAGTCACGGCCATTGCTTTACCAATTTTCTCTCTTGTGAAAAATGGGAGAATGTTTTCTCTCCATGTGACTCTCCTTAGGCACACTCTACATTATCAATCACTTTCCTCTGTGGCCCCATAATCTTCTTGATCAGAAAATTTGGACCAAAGGAACCCTTCTCCACTGCTGCTTGGAATGTAGACTGGTGTAACCATTATGTAAATCAGTGTGGAGACTCCTTAAAAAACTAGGACTGGAAGTCCAATTCAAACAAGCTGTCCCCCTACCGGGAATTTTCCCAGAGGAACTGAAAACGTCATATCATAAGGATATATGTGTACCTATGTTTATAGCAGCACAATTTGGAATAGTCAAATCTTGGAAACAACCAGGATGCCCATCACCTGAGGCATGGATGAAAAAATGTGGTATTCTTATACAATGGAGTATTACTCAGTTATAAAGAATGATAAACTCGAAGTCTTTATATTTAACTGGATGCCACTTGAAGATATACTCATAAGTGAAATAAAACAGACCTGCATGTGTAAATATCATATAGTTTCCCTAGTTTAAGAACTCAAAAGAACAAATACAAATAGAAAAGTACAATACAAGTAAAAGGAAAGCAGGATCTCGAGGACTAACTAATCAAAAGAGGGAAAGGAGAAGAGCTAGGAAACATGACAATGTCAAGCCACACAGTTATATGTAGAAGATGGACAAGGCAATGATCCTGAGAATCTTCAGAAGATTTTTGAATCTAGCAGTTAATTGGAACGATTCTCACCCTGACTAACTATATATACTGATACCTGTGAACTAAGCAACTGCACTGAAGATGATAATCTGTAATAGTAGTTTCACGCTTGGAGTGACTGTCATTCTGGTCTTCTGAATATGGGTTGCTTGTCATGACATGTCAGTTGCTGCTGTGTTGTCTCTCGGGTAGATGATTGTTGAAAAAGAAAGGGGTGGTGAATGAAGGCAAGAGACAGGAAAAGGAATATTGTGGGACTGTCCTGCTTCAAGGTTGTATATGGTTAGATTTTTGGACTTATGTGTAAACATAAGAAGTATATAATTCTTTATGCCTATTTTTAAAATGTATTCTAATTTTTAAATGTTTTTTCATCATGTTCTGTAGGGACTTAAAGTTGAACATATCAATACTTGATGAAAAATACCTGTTCCATGTTATGCCTAAGATGTTTGATATTCAGACAGAGAGTGAGGTTAAGCTTAACAGCCTAGGTTGTATGGTAATAACAATAAGTTTTTCTTCTGGATGGTTAACAACCTAAGTTTGCAGACCAAAAGTAGAGAAAAAGGAGGGTTGCAAGAAAAGCCAACATTTTGGCCCTAGCCTTCCAAGGTCAATTAAGACTCAGGACATATGAGAACTTTTACTGTAACATCATTTAACTCGGTAGTGTCCCCAATTTTCTAATCAAGGAGATTATGGGGCCAAAGAGAAAGGTGATCGATGATGTAGAGTGTTTCTAAGGAGAGTCATATGGAGAGAAAACATTCTCTGAGGCTTTCACAGAGAGCACATTGGCCAAGCAATGGCCATGACTCATCCACATGGCTGACACTGACCAAGGTTCTACAATCTGAGGTACAGGATCTCAGGATAAATTCTGAGGGCATTTCACTGACCTTATCAGAACCAAAAGCTACAACTCTTGTTGGATAGGTCCTGCTTTACCTTGGTCTTAACCATCCAGCAGAAAAGTATAAAAAAGAAGTATAAGAAGTAAATCCATGCTGTTATGTTGAGCTGTAGGGGGCTCAGGTCAACAATTTCTGACATTGCCAGTCAAGCAGAAGACCCGATACTATTATGGACTACTGAACTCTTTTAGAATATTTTTCTGAGTTTACACACCTATAATATTTAAATGATAGATCTTAACAAAAAAAGGGGATACAGATGAATGTCCATTTTGTATCTGTGTATTCAAAGTGGTTAGTATAGATATACAGTTACATTTTCGTAATGAATAGAGGGATTTGTTCTAATAGTGTTTGTAAATATCAAGTCTGCATCTTGTACAGCAATTAACCACTAGGAAGAATGTATGCAATGTGTTAATTATTGCAACTGTTCTAACAATTTGGTTTGAAACTGTCTCATTGCTATTTATTTCTCAATAAAATTATGGGAAAAAAAAGGAAAGCGGGAACTTAAGGATTAGACACTGAAGAGAGGACAAGGAGAAAAGCTAGGAAACATGACAGGGGCAAAGCCATACATTTATATGCACAAGATGGTTAAGGCAATGATCCTGAGAATCTTCGGCAGAGTTTTGAAACTAGCAGTAAATTGGTATGATTCTCACCCTGACTAACTATATATGCTGATACTTGTGAACAAAGCAACTGCACTGAAGATATCAATGTGTAATATTAGGTCATGCTTGGAATGCCTGTCATTCTGGCCTTCTAAATACATACTGCTTGTCGTGTTATACCAATTGCTGCCATACTGTCTCTCAGGTAAATGTTTTTTTTTTTAAAAATGGCAATAAATGAAAACAAGAGATAAGAAAAAAATGTCATAGCACTGTCCTGGTAAAATGCTTTAAAGGGTTAGATTTCTAAATTTCTGCGTAAACATGTAATTGTTTATGCGTATTTTATAAAATATTTTTTATTTTTAAATGCTTTTCTTCATTTTCTTTAGGGACTTAAAGTTTAACATATCAATACTTGGTGGAAAATACTTGTTCCATGTTATATCTGAGATGTTTGATATTCAGACAGATAGTGAGGTTAAGCTCAACTGCCTATGTTGTAGGGTAATAATAATAAGCTTCTCTTCTGGAAGGTTAACAATTTAAGATTGCAGATCAAAAATTAGAGAAAAAGAAGGGCTACACGGACAGCCAACATTTGGCCTTAGGTCAGTGAGGACTCAGGACATAGGATAACCTGTACTGTAACATCATGTATTTCTATTTATTTTTATTTTTTATCACATTCTATAGGGATTTAAAGTTTAGCATATCAATGATTGATGAAAATGCCAGATCCTTGTTATGTCTAAGGTGTTTGATATTCAGACAGATAGTGTGGTTAAGCTGAACTCCCTGTGTTATAGGGTAGTAATATCATTAAGCTTCTCTTCTGGAGGATTAACAACTTAAGTTTGCAGTTCAAACTCCTAATAAATGTTAATTTCTCCTGGTCTATTGAAAGGAGATTTTGTTCATCTTTTTTTTTTTTTTTTTTTTTTTTTTTTTTTTTTTTTTGGCAGAACCAGGGATTGAACTTAGTCCCTTGTGCTTGCCAGGGAAGCACTTATTCCACTGAGCCATCTCTCCCGCCCTTGTTCATCTTTTTGATTTCATATAACTTCAATACTTTACCAATTTTGCATGCTTATATCTGGTAAGCTAAACAACTAATTTGAAGCAATATAATAGCCATTGTCAAATTCCTATTATTTTGTTTGGTGGAAATCTGTATTGTTTCTAATTTTTTTAAATTGTTTTTTATTGTTTTTAAAATATAAACCAAGAGAAAGAGAATGACTTCACACAAGTATTATTTATAAGTATTATTTAGTTATACACACACACACATATACACACACATAGAGATAGACAAAAATGTTTATTATATTTTAATTTTTATTTTTATGTAACAAATTATGATTTAGGGTTCAAAGTATTGGCAAGGTCACTTTTGAGTTTTGCTGTAATATTCTCTGAGATGGTTCCTTGATGCTTGCATTATTGAGCAACACCAGACAAGGAGTTTACCCAGGGATGGCTACATATTTAGGATAACTTTGGGAATGTTAGAAGCAATTTATTTTATGCAGTGATACTGCTACCTGATGCTGTCCTTCAGAAATCTTCTGGGCTCTTACCTTTACCCAGGGACAAGAAGTGCTCTGATAGCCAGGATATATTTGAGAAGCTGGGTGATGCCTCTTGAAGGCCAAGGTGGACAGAATGAGACGGTTCCGTAGAATCAGTCTTTAATATAACTAGAGCAAAGAGAGGGGATTCTAGAATTGTAAAGACCTATATCTCCACCAACAGATAAATAGAAAGTAAATACGATATTTATATACACTTGAGCACTAAGTAAACTTGAGTCATTTGTAGAAAAATGGATTCGCCTTGAGACCATAATGTCAAGTAAAATAAATCAAACACACAAGCTTAGCTACTACATGGTTTCTCTTAAACGAGAAACCCAAATTATGAATAAAGGGCAAAATAAAAGATATACAATAGAAAATAAGGTGATACACATTTCTCAAAGGGGAAGGGCATCAAGAGGCGGAAGGAAGGTGAAGGATGGGCTTCAAAGCAGACAAATTGAGTAAAGATGTGTTGTATACATGTGCCAACTCCTCGTAAGGAATGTAAACAATGTACTTCAAGCTTGTACTAATGATTTTTTAAAAGGAAAATCATATTCAAAGGGAAGTCAGTCTCTATCTTAAATGCTGAGTTTTAGGGAACCCTGGGATAAGAGAAAGATTAGCAAACACCGACTCATTTAATACTTTTATTTCTGATCAGTGCAATATGGGATTACTTGATGCTTTCTTTAATTATTATATAATCTAGAAATATTATATACTTCCAGCACTTGGGAGTCTGAGACAGGAGGATCACTGTGAGTTTGAGGCCAACCTGAGCTACAAAGTTAGTTAGTTAAAAGTCAGCTTAGACTGCATAGTGAGGCTCTGGCAAAAATAGAAGAAAAAAAGATAGAATCTAGAAATGTCAACATATTTTTATTATGATAGTAATGCACCTTATCATTAAAAAGTCTTTTTTTCTAGTTTCTTCTCCCAGCCTCCTATTTTTTAGTAATTGAACCCACTTTTCTTTTCATTATTCCAAGCACTTAAATGATATAAGACTCTCAGCTTCTGGATAAATTATTTATAATATTCTTAACTGAGTATGTAAAATGAACAGCTTACTTGCTTCTTTTAATATCGTCATCTTAGAACCTGTTCTTTATCTCAGATTCTTTTGCCAACTTAGAAAGTGAATATATGAGAAAAATTGATTCATTCTTAATGATTCTCACTAGTGATTCAAACTGGAATGTAGCTGCATAACGACTTGCTATCAAACTGTACTTATCCCTAAAACTGCTGTTTAGAATTTCTTAGTAAAATACTTTTATAAAGTACCTAACATGTATCCAGTATAATGTTGAACAAGAAGGAACTTTTATCTTTAATGTTATTTATAATTTGCTACAGATGTTCATAGACATGTGCCAATATTTAAGAGCTGAGATATATTTCTTAAAAAACTGGATCATAGTTCATACTTTTGGTTCCACAAAACTGCTAGACCACCTTTTCCCTGCCTTAGGTATGTATAAGAAAACTTTCAAGTTGGAGCAGAAGAATAAATGAGGGCCAGAGCTGTGAAACTGAACAGAGTGAAGTATAGTGTCAATCCTCCTCTTCCTCTTTGTTCATGATCCACATTGGAGAACTCTACAGTCTTTCAAGATCTTGTGTAGCATTACACTCCCCAAACCCTTCTGTAGTGGAGGAATTGCACGCATTACAGCAAGTTATTATGCGATACTAGTTGTTCCCTTTGATTTGCAGTGCACTGTTTGCACCTAGAGGCAAAAGAATCCTGAAATCTTTTCTCCATGAACACTTCTTTCACACAGGAATTTCACAGTTGTCCTGCAACCTATTAAAAGCTACTATAATAGTGATTAACTGGTGGCAATCTTGTTTTCCCATGCAATGTTTTTTGAGGATTGTATGAATATTACAGTGTGTCTTTCTAATGCATCATCATACTGATTATTTCCAACAGCATACCACTGGGAACTGTTTTTATCCAGTAGTATATCTCATAATGAATTTAAAACAAAGGATATCACACGTTTGAAGTAATATTTTATATAAACAAATATATATGTAAATTAGAACCTCCTTTTTCAAGTAGGATGATTTAAAAATCTAATATTCTCTCTTTCTGCAGCAGTTTAAGAATGACACAGAGACTAAGAAAAGAGATTCAAGCACTGGTGACCTGGTTCAACTAACTAATTTCTAACACCATTTCCAAATCAGAGAGCTATCTACGCTTTTAAGAAATCACATATGTAGCCTATTATAACATTTCTTGGTTCCTGTTCAAAAATAATTGGATTAAGTCCAAAACTAATTTTCCTAGCAAGTTTCACATTGTCTAATACTACCATAGAGTATATTTATTGATGCTTTTGTTAAGGGTCTAGATTTTGAAAGCATACTGTATCTAAAGCTATCAGGAAAATGCTAATGGTCCACATTTCTCATTTAATATCTTTAAAATGAATAACGTTACATTGTGGATTAGAGAATGACAAAATGTGTGTGGTTATATGAAGAGAGGGTACCCAAAGATCTCTTTCTGATTTTATTTTTTGAGAGACACTCCAAAATGGTTATGACAGTGAGATCATAGGCCATAAAATTATGCAGCCTGACTCAAATCTAAGTACTGCAATAGTACTGGAAATTCTGTAGCATTGAATAATGCTGGTAGCACATTCTTTATTTAAAATAACATTCCCAATATATCTGTAATATATTTGTGCATATTTTACTTAGTATTGTAACAGCAGTGATTGGCATGTTTGTTATTGAACATTATCATAAAATCAGGTCTTGGTATTGATGGGCTGCATCATAGATGGGTGGATTGTCCTTCTGACACTGAGCATCAAAAAAACTTTGTACTTGCCATTCATTTTGCTGTCTCTTCAGATAAACATTTTGCAAACCCCATGAAATCTTAATAACAGCCTAAAGGAGAGAAGGTAGATGAATTGAATAGCTACTATCCTTTAAACATGACAATATCATATACCTATTATACATATGAACTGAATGCTGGTTAATTGTTCTGAAGAAAACTTGAGTAGACTATTAAGGTCACCTTCTATGGCTTTGTAAGAAGTTTCTTGTTCTCATGCCTCCTGCAATCCTCTTATAATTGCTGCAGGAGGCTGACATTTTCTTTGGCTTTTAGGAACATGTTTTCCTTCCTTTTGCCTTTTAGTCACATGTCTGAACTTTTGTATGGGGTTTCCTCTTTAGCATGGCTCTTAATATCAGCACAGTGATTCAGCACCAGAACTTTTCCCGAACTTGATCGAACATTCCTGGATTTTAAAGTACTTCCTATTTATCACTTTATGCTTTCTCATAAAATATATATTTCTATTTACTATAATTTGAAAACTATAAGAATCACCACAATTTTATAATGTAATGAAATTATATTGCCTTTTCAAAACCTAAAAGCTTTAGTTGTGAATAACTTCACCATGTTTTTTCCTTTTTATGATTATTTCATGCATACAAAGAGTATCATGCAATGTAAGATATACACAGAAGGATAATATAAATACTTCTGCATTCACTTTCATGCTTGAGAAATGCAACAATTGAATGTTTAAAATGATCTTCCTCTGTAGCTTTTCTCAACATTAATCCACTTTTCTATACTACCTCTCAAGGTGGCCACTCTCCTGAATGTTGTAGTAATTATTCTGTCAAATGTATTTATACTTCTACTACACATGTATAATATATCTTACATAATAGAATTGCACTTTAAGAATTATTCTGAAATTTTTTAATTTTATTTAAGTTTTTGAATTAATAGTCACCTATGTTTGAATACATGTAATTCACACTGTTATATAATATTACATTATATAATACCATATATATGTATGTATGTATATATATATATATATATACATACATACATACATATACAGTGATATCTGTGTTCAGATCAACTTTCTATGCAGTTAAGGCTCCCTTTGCACTCACTATGTAGCCCAGGGTAGCCTTGAACTCACAGCGATCCTCCTGCCTTAGCCCACTGAACACTGGGATTACAGGCATGCTCTACCATGCTTGGCGCAATGTATATTTTTGAAATCATTAATAAGCTTTTATTAGGATGTACATTAATATGAGCATCTTCTTGTCACTGGGTATTATAGAAAAGATTAATATGAACATTTTCCTTCCTGGCTTTTAAGGAAATTGTGCAGTGTTTTCCAGGGCCTTAAACCTCAAGTGCAATGACTGGGTTATAGGAGATGCTCAGAATGAGGAGGAAAAAACCTGAAGGAAGAATACCTTTAGAGGACTCATTCAATTATTGCTCACTGCCCTATTTTCTGTATTTGGGCTTTAAAATGAGGGTCATAAGTCAAATTATCATTTCTTTTTGATGTTTTATTTTACGGCTTACAAAAATATGTTCCATAAAATCCCTTCATTAAAAGATAGGTGAGAGTAGTGGTGGCAGGTTAGGTTCTTGAAGGAATGAGAAGGATAATAAACTTCCATTTGCATTTCAGTAACAAAAATTCTAGGAAGAGGTAGTTCTTGTGTGAGATTTTCTCTGAATAAAGGATTCTAAACAAAAGTATGTTTTGAAACAATTGGTCTATCCTGCTTCATTTCTGAATTATAAGATTAGAGTACAAGTCAGAAAACTGGCAAAATCTGGCCTGTCACATGTGTTTGTAGATACCATGAGGCAAAATATATTTTT
>NW_004524617.1:15644321-15669539 GCF_000260255.1 Octodon degus
CTTGATCAGAAAATTTGGGACACTACCGAGTTACATGATGTAACAGTACAAGTTCTCATATGTCCTGAGTCTTAATTGACCTTGGAAGGCTAGTTCCAAAATATTGGCTTTCCTTTTGGCCCTCCTTTTTCTCTAATTTTGTCTGCAAGCTTAGCTTGTTACCCATGCAGAAGACAAGCTTATTTTAACCCTTTGAAAAAATATTAAGAGAATGGTGTTTTGTGACTTGCAAAAATCATTTGAAATTTAAGCTTAGACATCCATAAATAATGTTAGTGATGTCCACATTTATTTTTGTGGAAGATACAACTTCCTTTGTGCTAGAACAGCAGAGGTGACTAGTTACATCTAAGACTCTATGGGCCAAATGGCCTAAGATGCTTAGTTTCTGGCCCTTCACAGATACTTTCACAATCTGATATTGAACCGTTCTATATTTCATATACATAAATCTTATTTTCGCATTCATCCTTGTCTCTTGGAAGGTTGGAAAGTAAAGATAGCATGGGAACTAAGTTTTTAGTATCCACTAGGATCAATTCACTCAGTTTAACACTTTGTTGGTTGGTTGGTTTACTTAAACTAATTTTACTAATGCTCTTGATATGTGTAATGATCACATTTATCATAGGGAGTTTGTAACTGTACATAATATGTCTTAGTTTTTTTCTCTCCCATGCTTTGTTTACATTTCAAACCTTCTTCTTCCTTTTATTTACAAAAGCTTTGTTTCCTTTTTTCCTTTCATTTTTCCCTATTTCCTCTCTTTTCATTCATCCTTCTCCTTCCTTTCTTCTCTTCCCATCTGAATGTTTCTTCCTATTTCTCTTTATCTGCCATTAATTTTGGTCCTTATTTACCCTTCTGCTTTCTCACACAAGATAATGCAATATTTAAACGTGTGTCTGATGTATTTTATTTAAAAGAATGCTTATAAGATATATGCCTTTCCTTAAAATACCTCATTTGTCCTTCTTTATGGGAGAGTAGTGTTCCATTGTATGTAAAAAACACATTTTCTTTATGCATTCATCCATTGATAGGCATCTAAGGCATTTCAAAGATGTAGTTATTACAGATTTTGCTGGTAAATAGATGTGCATATATCACTGTGATATGGCTCTTTTAACTCTTTTGTGAAGATAACCAGGGGAATAGCTGGGTCAAATGAAACCTCTAGTTTTAGTTGTTTTAAAGATTCTCCATGCTCATTTCCATACTGCTTGTACCAATTTATATTCCCACCAACAGTGAAGGGTTGCTTTTTCCCCAGAGCCATCGCAAAATTTGTTATCAATTGATTTCTTTATGATAGCCATTCTCTCTGGAGTGAGATGGAATCTCTATAGTGTTTTACTCTGCATTTCTTGAATGAACAGTGATGTTGAACTTTTCTATGTATTTTTTTGCTATTTATATTTCTTCATCTGAGAAAAGTCTATTCATTTCTAGATGATTATATTGGGGTTAGCTGGTTAAATTTTGGAGTTTTGTTTTTGGATTTCTTTATGTATTCTAGATATTAGGTCTTTGAGCAATAACTGGTAAATGTTCTTTCCCATTATGCAATGGTCTTTTCACTTTATTGGTGGTTTCTTTGCTGTACAAAATGTACTTAATAAGATGAAATGAAAGTTGTAGATTCTTTGTAATACATTCTGGGTGATTAGCGGTTAGTTCATTAAAGTGCTTGCCTACATCTATGACTTCACAAGTTTTATGTATTCTTTCTTGCAGCAAATTATGTTTCTGCTTTTATATTTAAATATTTGATTTTAGTTTAGTGCATGTAAGAGACATGGGTGAAAGTTTTTTGCTTTCTGCATGTGTAAAGTCACTTTCCCCTAAACTCTTTATTAAATAGTGTATTTTTTTTAGTGAGGGTATTTGGCATCTTTGTTAAATATAAGATAGCTGTGCTTGGATTTTTATATATTATATATAATATAATATAATATATTATATTATATATATTTATTGTTTCATTTATCCTCAGCTCTGTCTTTTTTGTTTTATTTTGTTTTGCTTTATGTTATTTTCAGCAATACTATGTTGTTTTTACCACAGTAGCATTGTAGCATGACTTTAAATCAAGAATTGTGATCCCTCCTCCTTGTCTTTGTTGCCCAGAAATGCTTTTACTATTCTAGGTCTCTTCTAGTTACAAATGAATTGTAGGATGGTTTACTTTAGTTCTGTGAGTTAGGCTGTTGTAGTTTGATTGAGATTACACTAAATTTGTGCAGCGGTTTTGAAAGTATGTCAATTTTCACTATATTGGTTCTTCCTACCCAATAACAAGTGATATCTTTCCATTTTCTGAAATCTTCTTTGATATTCTTTTTTCAGAGCACTCTAGTTTTCAGTGTATAGATCTTTTACTTCCTTTACTAGATTGATTCCTATGTATTTCATTTTTGTTGATGAATTGCCAAAGGAGTTGTTCCCCTAATTTCTCTCTCAGTGAATTTGTTATTCATGTAGAGGAGTGCTATTTTTTAAGTATTGATTTTATGACCTGTTATGCTGCTGCATTTGATTATTAATTCTAGCAGTCTTTTGTTGTTTTGGGGGGTCTTTGTAGAGTATCATGTCATCATCAAATAATGATAATTTAACTTCTTACTTTCCTATCCATATTCATTTATGTCTTTGTCTTGCCTTATTGTGCTTACTAAAGTTTCCCAAACTATTTAACATGAGTGTTCCTGATTTTAGAGTGAAAGATTTCAGTTTTTGAGCCTCTAATATGATGTTGGCTACTGATTTGTATCAGATGTCTTTTATCAGATTGAGATAAATTCCTTCTGCTCAATTTTATTTGTAAGAGAAAATTCCAAATATCATGAATGAGCTTTGGATTTTATCAATTACTTTCTCTGCGTCTATTGAGATGATCATGTTGTTGTTCTTGCTTCTGTTGAGGAGATGTATCACACTAACTGTTTTATGTATGTTGAAATATCCCTTTATTCCCTGGATAAATCCTATGCAGTCATGATGTATTTTCTTTTCTATGGTAGGCTGCATTCTATTTACTGGTATCTTACTGAAGATTTTTTCCTTTTTTATTTTAATGAAAAAAAAGATAAAATAGTAATGAAACAGTTTCAAAACAGGTTAGTAGGACAGTTACAATAATTAATACATTGCATATTGTTGTCTTTGTAATGGTTATTCAGAGGACAAGATGCAGACATGATATTTTGTCTAAACACTATTAATACAAACCTTTCTTCTCATTGAACTAAGAGAAAGTAGCTGTATATATCCTATTTTTATGTACATATATTTTCCTACAGTTTTTTATTGAAGAATTTTGCATTTATGTTTATTAAAGATACCAGCCTGTAGTTATCTTTTTGGATTGGATCCTTCTTTGGCTTTGGTATCAGCATAATGTTTGCTTCCAGGAATGTCTTTCAGAGTAATACTTACTTTTCAAATTCATTTATGAGTTAGAGAAGCAGTGACATTAGATCTTCTCTAAAGTTCTTGTGGAATTCAGCAATGAATCCATCAGAAACTTGTCTTTTGTTATTGGTGGATTATTATTGCTATTATTATTATTTCTTCAATTTCTTTGGCTGTTATTGGGTAATTTAGAATTTGCATATCTTCTTGATTCAGCTTTGGAACTTTTTATGTATCCAATAATCTGTCCATTTCTTCTGAATTTTCCATCTTATTAGAGTATAATATCTCAAAATAAGTACTGATTAAAAATAAGAACTGATAATTTTCTGGATTTCTGCGTGGTCCTCTGTGGCTTCACCCTTTTTATTCCTAATTTAATGGATTTGTGTCTTTTCTATTTTGCTCAGATTGGCTAAATGTTTGTCTATTTTATTTAATCTTTCAAAGAATCAATTGTTCAGTTCATCAGCTATACTATTTACTTAGTCTCAATTGCATTAATTTCTGCTCTGATCTTTATAATTTCCTTCCTTGTATAGGCTTTGGGATTGACTTTCTCTTTTTATAGAAGCTTTGGGTTCAACATTAGGTTATTTTATTCGAGCTCACTCTGTTTTAATGTGATAAATAACTTCTTCAAGTTTCCCTTGTAAGAGTGCTTTCATTGTATTATGTTAAGTTCTAGTATTGTTTAATTGTAGAAGCTGTCTAATTTCTTCTTTAATTTAACTTGTAACACATACATTGTCCTTCAAGGTATTATTTAATTTCTTCATTTTTATGTAGTTTCTGTGTTTTTTTCTCATTCATTTCCAGTTTCAATACGCTCTAATCTGATAACACCAATGATATGATTTCACTTCTTCTTCACTGACTTTACCATGTTCTAAGAATTAGTATATTCTCTAGTTTGGTGAAACTATCATGTGCTGCTGAGAAGACTGTACTCTGATGTTATGGGGTAGAGCTCTGTAGATATCTACTAAGGTTGGTTCAGATCTAATATTTCTTTGCAGATTTTTTATCTAGTTGAACTTTTTGTGGAAGTGGCATATTGAAGTCCCTCATTATAAGTGTATTTCTATTTATCCAGTTTTTCATATATATTAGAGTTCATTTTATGTGGTTTGGTGCATCAGTGTTTAGTGCATATATTTTTGATTCTGATAGCTTCTTCTTGGATCATTCCATTAGCAAGTATGGAGAGACTACCTCTTCTGATAAATCTCTGTTTGAAGTCAACTTTGTGCATAGAATAGATACTCTTGATTTTTTGTGGTGGGATTCCTATTGGTTGGGGTATTTTTCTCCATCTTTTGAATTTTGGTCTGTGGATTTGTTTTTTAGTTAAATGTGTGTGTTGCATGCACTATATTGTTGTTTCTTGTTTCTTTTTTGTTGTTTCTTGATTAATCCTACTGATCTGTTTATTTGGATTGGTGGTGAATTGAAACCATTTATATCAATGGTTATAACTGATATTTATTGACTCACAATGTTGTTAGTTCCTTTTTTGCCTTCTGCTCAATTGTTTGCTTTGCCTGGTAGACTCATTCTACTGAAATTGATGGCATTGTTGTCTTTTGCTAGAAGATCCTTCAGAATTCTTTTTAGAATGCTGGATTGGTGGTCATAAATATCTTCAGGTGTTTTTTTAATATCGTGGAAGTGTAATATTTCTTCATCAAATTTGAAACTTTTACAGGATACGTGAGTGTGCTTTGGAAGCTGTTTTCCATTAGGCCTTTATACCTATATTCCAAGCTCTTCTTGACATAAGCATTTGTGATCAGAAGTCTGCTGTGATTCTGGCTTTTAATATTTTAGTCTAGTGGTAAATTTCTGGAAGAATCTTAACTATTATATGCCCTGGTTCAGTTTATATTTACGTACATTTATATGTAAGTCAAATTATTTTTCTACACTTGGGAGGATTTCTGCTATAACTTCTGTGAACGTGTGTGTGTTTCTGTATGTGGTTGTGTGTATATGCGTCCTTTGTCTTTTTTTTTCTGTCTTTTCTTTTATCCCAACTAATGTTATTCTTGTTTGGATTATCTAGCAGCTGTTGCACTTATTTTTCATAATTGCTTGCTGATTTCACAATTTTAAGAAGCCTTTCTCTTAATGATTGCTAGCAATAGACATTTTTTCTAGATCTGATATACATTCCTCACATGGGTTAATTGTGAAATACAATCTTCATGTTGGTTAAATTCCACATTTAATTTCAATACAATTTTTATTGTCCTGGATATGTGTTTGAGTTTGTTTTGTAGAACCCAGTTGTTTCCTATGTTGGATTTCATGGTTTTAGTCATTTTCCTATCTCCTGTATTTTTTTCTCTGTGTGTACTCTAAATTCACTAATGATGTTCTTCATTACAGTCATCATTTCTTTAGTAAATTTGGCAGTTGTTTTTGATTTCTTTTAATGCCTCATTCATATGCTTTGCTACTTCTGCTGTTAACATTTCAGGAAGATCAGCTGGACAGTTTTTGCCATTTTTCTACCTCAATGCCTCATGGACATGATATGGGCTAGCTAGAAGTCTGGGGCTACACCTTGCATCTCTGCTTTTTGATTTTTTATTTTAAAAATTTAGCTTGGGATATAGCTCAGTGGCACAAGTACCTGCCTAGCGAGTACAAGGTCCTGAGTTTGATTCCTGATACCAAACAAAAAATCTGTATGGATATTTTTAAAATTTATTTTCTGCCTTCATGTTTGTTAATTGCTTATGATAAATAGCTTTGTTACTGGCACTGACACAAGATTTTGGCTTGTGAGTCTGTCCCAAGATCCTACCTCTTCAACTTGTTAAAGATTACAGTTGGTGTCTACTTGCCCTAGCGTCCAGTTTTTTGGTATTGTGTATGACACCCACCCAATCTCTCTATTGGTATACAAGGAAGAACTACTGATCTCAATTATGTCACCATAGGTAAATTAGTATGACCAGTGATAACAATAGTTTGAAGGGCAGTCAAAAAAATGAAAACCTGGGATGATTCTTATTTGCCACTTTTTACCTAGGTATAGCTTTATTATTATATAATGGAATATAAAAATGATTAAAAATAATACAGTCAAAATCTACTTAATAGAGTGTTTTACCCCCAGGGAAGAGACTTTAAAAGATATGAGTTCTGAAGAAGTAGAGGAAAAGAAGAAGAGAGATAGATTAGATGCAAGGCTGAAGTGTAGAGGAAAATTCCTCAAGCTTTGGAAAGCTGGTGAAGAAAATGGGAGAAAGAGAAGAAAGGAGAAATCAAAAACAAGAATAAAGCAAACAAAATTACTAAAAACAATGTTCACATTCATGGAAAAACAAAACTCAACTTTAGAAAAAAGGAATTTCTCAGTGACTGCAAACCTGTGGTTATCTTTAGTACCTACAGTATTGTGGTAGTGTCCAAGTCAGACACCAGATCTGTGTTGGGTAGGCTCAGTAATTCTGCAGTAGTTTTGGCGTGAAACACAGCCTCAGGCACTTGCAACTCCACAGAAGTTAAGCCTGATCCTGGTCTCCTGTTGTGAATAGAAGCCTGAGTCCTCAACAATAATCTAGGTATTCATCTCAGTTGGCCACCCAGACTCTGTGACCCTGGATGTCCTTGAGCCCTTGGCATGGAGTGCTAAACATGGGTCCTGACAAAAGTGAACTCCCACAGCTACTCTGAGTCACAAGTTGAGTTCTCTTTCCCCCACAAAATTTTCTGTCTAGGGAACATGGTTATTGCCCAGACCAATCACTCACTTGCCTCTTTAGCATCCACCCTCCACTACTCTGCTCCACTAGTGTACTTCTACCTGGAGGCCTCTGGGCTCCCCTGATCTCTCTGTGCCTGTAGGATCTATGTTCCTCTCTTCCACTGTAAGTTGGGGAGGAAGGTGCAGTTTGCTTCCTGTTTCTGTGGTACAGTGCATTGTATCTTTTCTCATTCTCTTCAGCTTCCAGTCTTTACTTCAGTGCATTCTTGGGTCCAAGAGATCTATCTTCCACCCTATTCTCTTCATGAATCACTGCATTCAGGATCTAGATTCTGAAACTCTGGAGAAGCTGACTTGTTGCTACTTACCTTGCTGTCTTTCTAGAAGTCTTGCTTTGATTTTTGAGATGGGCTGTCACTATGTAGTTCTGGCTGAGCTTTATTTTGTAGCCCATACTGGCCTTGAAGTCATGGTGTTCCTCCTATCTTAGCGTCCTGTATATGAGGTTTACAGGCATGCACCATCAATTCCAGTTCTTAACATATTAAACTGCAGTTTTTGGAGTAATTGTCACAACTATCATAAGCAATAAGTATATCCATCTTAGGAAATTGGTCTAGAGAGGTCAAGTGACTTACAGAATACAGGAGAGATGAAACTGTACAAAAAATGTTATATGCATTTTTATTTTTATTTTTTGGAGGAACAAGGGATTGAATTTAGTCCCTTGCGCTTGCCAGAGAAGCGTTTATTCTAGTGAGCCATCGGCCCAGCCCCAATGATTACATTTTAAAATTCTATTATAGCAAAAGGTAATGTCTTTAACTACCCTCAAAATACTTCCTTTCACTTTAAATGCACTTATCCCTTCATTCTTGCCACTTCCTGAAGCAGTTCTCAAAGTCTTATTTTATGAGTGTTTTTACAAACTGGTCAAAACCAATGGATGGTGCTGCTGAGGGCCATCCAATGGAAAGGCAGGGCCAGAAAGGTAAATATTTGCATCAGTTCGGCATATCCTGGCAACCATGACAGTGAAACCATGGACATAGAAAGAGGACTTCCCAAACTGCTTCAGAAAGTGGAGGGAATGATGGGTTAAGTATGTTTGAAGCCACAGGTCACATTTTGAGAGGGACTGACTACAGTGACTTTTGCTGTAATATATTTTTGTTTCAATTTTAATATTCATCATATATTTTGAACAGACCTCATATCATCCAGTGTATGAGAGGAGAAAGCTACAAGTATAACCCTTTTATTTTCACTGTGGAGATGTTCCCAAGGAACATGTGTCATCTGTGTTCTTACTCTTATTGATTTCTAGGTTCTTGAACATTTTAAGTATTTGAAGATCAAAGTCTCATGAAGCACAGAGCAAAAGTTTTATACTCAGTTCAACATAAATGTATCTAGTGGTATAGATCTTACCAATATCATCTCCATGTATTATCTTACTTTTCTGATTCAGCCCCATGAATAAAGATGAATCATGTTTGTTTGTTTAAAGGACATATTTCATGCTGTCATTTTTTCTTTAGAATGTGTGTTTTTAGTCCTGCCACTCTTAAATATATTCTTTAAATCTATCTTTTTTATCTTATTTTTTAAATCTTAGCTTTTAAGTTGATACTGGTCCTAGAAGTAATGGTAAATCAGGTAAAATTTGTTTTTTTAAATTTACTGACTTTAGGTTCTGTCAGTATTTCATTTCTTTTTCTTCCCTAGCATGGATTGTGCGTTTTTTAATATTTTACATGAAATTTTCAGTGGGTAAAAAGGAGTCCTAATTGATCATATTTGCAGAGTTGTCAATGTGATATCTATTGGATTGCAAACTTTCTAAAAATGTAACAGCTGGATCTGGTGAACTAGTATGAGCTATAGCTAACATTCCACAGCCCTTATTCATTATTTAAGGAAGTAATATGGCTTACTGCTCCTGCTGACCCCCCTCTATCTTCCTTCCCTGTCTTATCTAATTCTGTACTCCAGGTAGTACTCCATTGCTACACTTAGCAGTGTACCTTTTCTATGTCCATTTTTCCCCTCCTGACCTTGTCAAGCAACTGACAAACTAAGCTAAGAACCTGACACAAGATGAAATGTTAATGAATGACAGATTCAATGGGACAGCACATCCTCAAAAGAACAGTTGTCAGAAACAGGGAAAGAATGATGGTTTAGAAATAGCAGTGGTGAATGCAAATTAAGGCTATGAGGTAGGAGAAATATTTGATAAAGAGGTGGAAGATATAAAAAAGTTTATCATGAAATAGGAGGTCCCTGTGGACACAGTGGAAAGATTGGATAGGAGGAAGATACAAAAGTATGGTCAAGAGAGGCCCACATAAAACAATGTGTGAATAAGGATTTGGAACATTTGGGGTGAACTAAGGTACTACAGAATGATCAGTGGCCAAGTATAGCAAAGGTGTGGGTGAGGCAAATTGACCTGTCTTCAAGGCATCCAAAATACTCACGTTCTAGTCATTCTTCAGTGGGATTAAGAGTAAACTACAGATTATGGCTTCTCTGTCAGTCTACACAAAAGCATTTAGTAATAAACTGGAGTGATTTGGATTTTGAGGGAGTTCTAAATCAAAACAATAAGTGTGAAAAAGGAATTTTTGGTTTATAACCATATCACTGAAAAAGGTAATAGGATTGGCCCCTATGAAAGAACTCAGCTTTGATGTGAAAATAGCCATTATCTGGTTATGTATTCTTGGAATAAGCCAGGTGTCTCATAATTCTCTCTTAGAGTTCCAGCTTTTGTATATTGATGTTGAATTTTTTTTTCTGTGTTTAGGATAGGTTCTACAAGATCTACAGAGTCTCACTTCACAAATAAGACTCATAGTGCTTCTCCTGTTTTCAGCCTCCCAAGTGCTGGGATTACAGGCACATGCTACCATGCACAGTCTCAATCGCTGTCTCAGTGTGCCCCGTGGGCAGGGTTGGCAGGGCATGACATTGAATTTTTGGCTATTTTTAATTTTGAGTTAATTTTCCTTACTTTTGAGGGGCTTTCTGTATTACTTATCTCTTCTTTTTGTATTCTCTTTTTGATTAATTTCCTCATTGATTTTAAGAGTTTCTTTATTAGATGTGAGAAAATATTATTCACCCATGAAGAAGAGTAATAATGTTATTTGCAGAAAAATGCATAGAATCATGATGGACCATCATGTTAAATGAAATAAGTGGGATTTAATGTTAAATATAACATGTTTTTAATGAGACATCTATTAAAAAGGTGGGGGTTTTGTTGTTGCTTTTCAGACAGGGTCTGTCTATGCAGTTCAGGCTGACCTTGAGCTCAGTTTGTATCCCAGGCTAGTCTCACCTTTACAGTGATCCACTTGCCACAGCCTTCCAAGTGCTGGGATTACAGGCATGCATCGCCATGCTCAGCTTAGAAAAAGTTTTAAAGAATGAGACTCTGTACAAAATACATAAAAAGAAATCAGATAACAAATATGGATGAGGTTTGGAGTTGGAGGAGGAACTCTTTTTTGCATTGTTGATGGAACTGTAAGCCAATGCAACCTATACTGACATCAGTACAGAGTTTTCTACAAATACTAAAAGTTGTAGAAATTCCATTAGATGCAGCTTTTCCCTTTCTAGGTATCCTTCTGAAAGTGTTAAGATGTCACATTTCAGTAATTCATGCATACTCACATTTTTAGCAGCACAATTCACAACAGCTAAACCTCCAAGTGTTCTACATGTTCATAAACAAATGAAGGGATAAAAGTGTGATATTTATACACAAATTATAAGCACATAGATAACATAGCCCCAATCTATATCTCTGTCTTATAGAAGAATAAACTTGAGTCTTCTGTAGGAAAATCTATGCACCTTAAGACTATAAGGCTAAGTGAAATAAAGCAGACACCCAAGGTCACATATGGCTTGTCTTTTCTTTTATGCAAAGCCCAAAGTATAAATAAACAGCAAAATAAGATAGGCAATAGGAAGTAGGGAGATAGATCTTTCTCCAGCGGCAAGTGGGCCAAGTAGCAGAGGGTGAAGAGGAGGGTAGGAGATAAAAAAGAATTAAGATGGAGATGTATTATGTACATGTACTAACAATGTAATCATTATTTACTACAAACATATATTAATAAAATATTAAGAAAAGATGATGTGAAAGTACCAGGGAGGTTATTAGAGAAGAGGGGCTGGGGAAGAAAAAAGAGAAGTAAATAATGGGACAAATAATCAAAGCATTTATCAGCATGTACAAATAATGCCAAAATAAAACGCACTATTATGTATAGTAATAAACACAAATAAAAATGATACTCTTTATTAGTAAAGTAGAAAATCTGTATTAGATTTTATTTCTCATTTTGGCAGTAGCCCTGTGTTTTCTGTTCCTACATTTCCAACATTAGCATATAAGAAATTTTTATGGTATCTCTATTTTCTTTCCACTCAATCCCATGATGCATTACTTGGCACCCTAGTGTAAGAACTCAAAAGAAGAAATAAAAATAGAAAGATATAACACAATTAAAAGGAAAGTGAGAACTTAATGATTAAACAACAAAGAGAGGGCAAGAAAAAAAGCTAGGAAATGTGACAAGTACAAAACCATACATTTATACGCACAGGATGTTTAAGACAATGATCCTGAAATCTTCAGCAGGTTTTTGAAACTAGCCCTTAATTGTTAGGATTCTCATCCTAACTATATATGTTGATAACTGTGAACTAAGCAACTTCACTGAAGATAGGATTGTGTAACACTAGGGTCAGGCTTGGAATGTCTGTCATTCTGGTCTTCTAAATACATACTGTTTGTCATGTCATATCAATTACAGCTATACTGTCTCTCAAGTAAATGTTTGTTTAAAAAAAAGAGTAATAAATGAAAACAAGAGACAAGAAAAAATGTTATAGGACTGTCCTGCTACAATGCTGTATATGGTTTGATTTCTAAATTTTTGTGTAAAAATATGTAATTGTTTATTCTTATTTTTAATATTTATTTGTATTTTCTTTAATTCTTCATGTTCTGTAAGGATTTAAAGTTTAACATACCAATACTTGATAGAAAATACATGCTCCATGTTCTGTCTAAGATGTTTGATATTCAGACAGTGAGATTAAGCTCAACTGACTACGTTATAGGGTAATAATATCATTAAGTTTCCTTTCTGGAGGGTTGACAACTTAAATTTGCATACCAAAAATGAGATAAAAAGAAGGGCTTCAAGGATATCCAATATTTTGGCCCTACTCTTTCATAATCAGTGAGGACTCAGGACATAAGAGAACCTGTACTGTAACACCCTGTAATTCACTGATGTCCAAAATTTTCTGATCAAGGACATTATGAGGCCACAGAGGAAAGTGATCAACAACATAGACTATTCCTAAGGAGAGTCACATGGAGAAAAAACATTCTCTCAGGCTTTCACAGAGAACAAATTGGTAAAGCAATGGATATGACTCATCCACATGGCTGACACTGACAAAGAATCTGCAAACTGTGGTACAGGGTTTCAGGGTAAATCATGAGTGGATTTGACTGACTTTATCAGATACACAATTTACATTTCTTGTTATATAGGTATTGATTTATCTTGGTCTTAACCATCCAGCAGAAAAGTCTAAAAACAAGGGCTGGTGAGATGGCTCAGTGGTCTAAAACACCTACTTAGAACAAGCTTAGCAAAGCACAGGGAGCTGGGTTCAATCCCCTAGCACCACATGCCAGCCAACACCGCCCCCTGGTGGGCTGAGCTGGCCACCCACCCACCCACCCACACACAAATAAATAAATAAAATTTTAAAAAAAGTCTAAAAACAAGATATGAAATGTAAAGCCATATTAATATACTGAGTTTTAAAAGGCTCAGGTCAACAACTTTTAACATTGCCAATCTTACAGATGACCCACTAGTATTAAGGACTACTGGACTATACTGGATTATTTTGCTGAATTGACGCACCTACAGTATTTAAATGGCAATGGAATACTTATCTCTGACAAAACTAAACAAAAATGGAGATACAAATGAAGGATCATTTTGTATCTGTATATACAAAATAGAATAGTTATATAGCTACTTTCTCTTAATTCAATGAGAAAGATTTGTACTAAAAGTGTTTGGATAGCATATCACGACTGCATCTTGTACTATGAATAACCACTATGAAGACAATAATATGCAATGTATTAATTATTAAAACTGTCCTACTAATCGGTTTTGAAACTGTCTCATTGATATTTATTCTCAGTAAAATTAATTAAAAAGAAAAAGTAAAGCCATATTAATATGCTGAATTGCTAAAGGCTCATCAACAACTTCTGACATTGCTAGTCCTATGGATAACCCACTACTATTATGATTTTTTAAATTTCTTTAAAGATGTACTTAAGTCTATACAGTATTTCCATTGCTAGACTTTTAACTTAAATTTCAGATTTCAAAATAACTTTTCAAAGGCACCATTTTATAGTTGAAGCAGGTTAGCTCTTATTTTCATCTTTCATATTATTTCTCCTTTTTAGTTTTATCTTATATTGTTCCTACTTTTTATTTCGACATTTTAAAATCTTACATTCTCCAGATATAGAGACTTAGATACTCCAGATTTAAATACCTTAGGTACTTTCCTTTGATTTTTAACTAATCTTCATTGTACATTACAATATCTTCCTTAATATCAGGAACAAGTGCAGCTGCAAAACAAATGGATTGGAGGAAGCCCACGGTAGAAAAACAATTTCTAGAAAGGGTATTCACTGCAAGTGTCCCCAGAATAGCTCCTTGATGCTCAGTAATCAGAATAGTAATAAACTCCACATTATGTTCACATTATTTTCACCTTTTTATGAAACTCAGTAGACAAGATAATTCATCTTCCAGGCCAAAAGTTCTCTATGAGTATAGAAAGGCTTGGGTCCTGGGATACTTTTGATGTTACTTTAAAAATCTGTATTTTCGAACATAAATCTATGGGATATGGAACAAAAGATGCTATGATGTGAAGTAATAGGAGACACTCATCCCTGTGGAAGTGTCCATTGTATATCTCTCCTAGAATGACTGTAGTAAGGAATCAAGAAAGGTTAAAAAACCTGAAAGATCATCAAGCTGAATTTAGGGATCATTTTAATAACTATGGCTTGAAGTCATATAGTTATACAGTCTTGAAGTAAATGGATGAAATATCTTTTTATTCATATTCCCACTGATGCTGAGTTAGAAATAAATATATTAAGATATTGATTTGGGGTTGTAGCTCACAAGTATATTACTAGTTCAGCATGCACTCAGCCTTGAGTCCAATCCCAAGGTGCACAAAATGAAATTATTAACATTTTTAATTGTCATAGGGAACGCGTTTCTCAATTTGGCATTTCTGCACAGTGCATCATGATTTCTTAACATAAAAAGAGCAAGCAGGCTTTAACACTAAGTACCAACTTAGTGGAGTTGTTTTGTATATTTCAAGAGTACTCTAGTGGAGAATGATGATTTTCAGTTTGATTTGCCCTTTTGATTATCTTGCTGATTTTCTGAGACATTGACATTATCATGGAAAGCTCAGAAAATAAATGCTCTATATATCTATATCCTTGTTTTCACACATAAGCTATACTTTGATTTCTTTTTCTGAAAAGAATCCATCTTAGATTCAAGTCATATCAACTTTACAGTCGTCAGTAGCCTAACAAAAATTCTACTTCTAGAAATTTATTAAAATAACATATGTATTTAAACAAGTGTTCCAAAATATTTTGATATAAATACATGTTATTATAAACATGTGTGCATGACATAATTCATGTATGATACAATATATATACTAAATTGCAACAACCACAAAACTATTCAAAAAGGTATATGATATATAATTTTTAAAAAATTTTACATTTTGAGGTATATTTATAGTTATGTTTATGCTAGTGATTACTATTGATATTTTAATTTTTGGAAAGAATGTATCATTCAGTAAATTACTGTGGGTATTTCTTTTGAAAAATATGTATTTGATACAAAAATAGGAATGGAAATACTCTTGCTATTGTTGAGTAATTTAAATCAATACCTCTTACTTAATAACTCAGCAATCCCAAGTTCCTTGATTTTGTGTGGCAAATTCAGAGATAGTGCATGCACATGTTACTCTTTAAAAGTTGTGCTTTTAATTTTGCAGACTTTATATAGAAACACAGATCTTATGACAGAGCAAAAGAACTGCTCTGTTTATGCTCCTGATACTGTTTATATTTTAATTTTTGGAAAGAATGTGCAAGTCAGCAAATTATAGGAACAAACCTTATTTTTTCTATTTTGTCACTTTGGCTGTTTAAGAAAGTACTTTCAGATTTACAATAGAGTAATGGCATAGATGAACTTCTTTAATTTTGAACTGCGACAAAAGTGGAATGAGAATGCTTTCAGTGCACAGACACAATATTTATTGCCCTGTATGCCATGAAATAATGTCCTTCTTTAATGATTTGCCTTCTTTTTTCCATAATTTTATTGAGAAACAAATAGCAATGAGACAGTTTTAAATCAAATTGGTAGGACACTTTCCATAATTAACACATTGCATACATTCCTCCTAGTGGTTAATTGCTGTACAAGATGCGGACATGATATCCTATTTGCAAACACCATTAGAACCAATCCCTCTATTCATTAAGAGAATGTAACTATATATCTATCCTAACCACTTTGAATGCACAGATACAAAACGGACATTCATCTGTATCCCCTTTTATTGTTAAGTTCTGTTATTTGAATATTATAGGTGTGTAAACTCAGAAAAATATTCTGAAAGAGTTCAGTAGTCCATAATAGTATTGGGTCTTCCGCTTCACTGGCAATGTCAGAAATTGTTAACCTGAGTCACCTACAGCTCAACATAACAGCATGGCTTTACTTCTTATACTTCATTTTTATGCTTTTCTGCTGAATGGTTAAGACCAAGGTAAAGCAAGACCTATGCAACAAGAGTTGTAGCTTTTGAGTCTGATAAGGTCAGTGAAATCTCCTCAGGATTTATCCTGAGATCCTGTAACTCAGATTGTAGAACCTTTGTCAGTGTCAGCCATGTGGATGAGTCACGGCCATTGCTTGACCAATGTGCTCTCTGTGAAAGCCTGAGAGAATGTTTTCTCTCCATGTGACTCTCCTTAGGAACACTCTACATCATCGATCACTTTCTTCTTTGACCCCATAATCTCCTTGATTAGAAAATTGGGGACACTACCGAGTTACATGACGTTACAGTACAAGTTCTCATATGTCCTGAGTCTTAATTGACCTTGAAAGGCTAGGGCCAAAATGTTGGGTTACCTTGTGGAGCTCCTTTTTCTCTAATTTTGGTCTGCAAACTTAGGTTGTTAATCATCCAGAAGATAAGCTTATTGTTATTACCATACAACCTAGGCTGTTAAGCTTAACCTCACTCTCTGTCTGAATATCAAACATCTTAGGCATAACAAAGAACAGGTATTTTTCATCAAGTATTCATATGTTGAACTTTAACATACATGAACCTGATGAACATGATGAAAAAACATTTAAAAATTGGAATGTATTTTAAAAATAGGCATAAAGAATTATATATTTCTTATGTTTACACATAAGTCCGAAAAATCTAACCATATACAAACTTGAAGCAGGACAGTCCCACAATATTCCTTTTCCTATCTCTTGCCTTCATTTACCACCCCCTTCTTTTTGAACAATCATCTACCCAAGAGACAGCACAGAAGCAACTAGCATGTGATGGCAAGCAGCCCATACTCAGAAGACCGGAATGACAGGCACTCCAAGCATGAAACTACTATTACAGATTACCATCTTCAGTGCAGTTGCTTAGTTCACAGGTATCAGTATATATAGTTGGTCAGGGTCAGAATCTTTCCAATTAACTGCTAGATTCAAAAATCTTCTGGAGATTCTCAGGCTCATTGCCTTGCCCATCTTCTACATACAACTGTATGCCTTGTCATTGTTATGTTTCCTAGCTCTTCTCCTTTCCCTCTTTTGATTAGTTAGTCCTTGAGATCCTGCTTTCCTTTTACTTGTATTATACTTTTCTATTTGTATTTGTTCTTTTGAGTTCTTATATTAGGGAAACTATATGATATTTACACATGTGTGTCTGGTTTATTTCACTTATGAGTATATGTTCAAGTGGCATCCACTTCAATATAAAGGCTTCGAGTTTATCATTCTTAATAGCTGAATAATACTTCATTGTGTAAAAATATCACAGTGGAGTATTATTCAGCTATTAAGAATGATTTTGCCTTCTAAAGTAAATGTAACACAGTATAAACAGTTTTGCATGAAAATATCCTTTATGTTTTGGGAGAGATACCAGATTTTTGGATTATAAAGTTTCCAATTTTTCAATGGTCAATAATATCATACAACTTGGATTAGTACATATGAAGTGGAATTTTAATTTTAGTAACGTCTCTTGAATCTTCTCCAAATTTATATATTTTAATTAGTAACTGAAGAGCCCAAGGTATTTCATTATCTGGAGACCTACTTAAAGAATGCAGTTCTGCAGTAAGGCTTCTGAATTTGTGAGATTTAAGGAGTTTCAAGACATGAACCATTTTATTTAATGTTTAGGTCCAAGCTGAGAAGGCAGAGTCTTAACAAACTGAATTTAGAACTTATTAGGGACGTACATAAGCTAATTCCTGATTTCACTCATGGGAAGAAATTTAAAAACTTATTCATGATACTACCATCAAAGAATAATTAATGAAAGAGAATTGTGTGTGATTAATGAAGAATGGATATAGAATGAAACCATATATAGACTAGGTACTCACAGAAGAGACTAATAAATGCATAAAAATTTGGGGAAAAAACCTCCTAAGTGTTTAGGAATAGAGTGTTCTTTAGAGCAATAGTATCCTTTTATATTTATTTATTTATTTATTTATTTATTTATTTATTTATTTATTTTTGGTGCCAGGAATTGAACTCAGGACCTTGTACAAGCAAGGCCGTTGTTTATGCCACTGAGCTATCTCCCCAGCCAATGGTATCCTTTTAAAGTTGGATTTATTGAGATAATTGAAGAAGACAAAAAATCATTTTTAGATGTGCAATTTAACGGGTTTTGACAAGCGTATTCAGTTATGTAGCCACAAGAATGTTCAAGATAGAGTAGTTTTTCATCCTAGAAATATTCCTTATATTCTTTTGTATTCAGTTCCCTCTTCCCACTCACAATTCTAGAACACTGATCAGATTTCTGTTCATACAGATTTACTTTTATCAAAACATCAAATATGAGGTATCATAGTTACACATTCCTGTGTTTTCACTTAGTACAATTATTTTGAAATTTATACATGTTGTATGCATTTGTTAATTCCTTGTTATTTCTTAAATTTTTAAATTTTATGAATGTATGCATTTACCAGTTGCTGAATAATATTCTATCTATCTATCTATCTATCTATCTATCTATCTATCTATCTATCTATCTTTATCTTTCTCTCTCTCAGTTCACTGACAACTGATGGACTTTTGAGATATTTGAGTCTTTCATTATTGAGTGATTAAGAATAAAGTTCCTATAAACCTCCATTTACAAGTCTTTGCATAGACATATTTTCATTTTTGTGGGTAAATATCCGAGGGTAGGATCACTGTGCTGTAAAGTGAATATATACTAACCTTATAAGAATTGCCACTAAATAGTGCATGCTGGCACAAGTCTGGAATCCCCACACTTGGGAGATTGAAACAAGGGCATTTCTGTGAGTTTGAGGTCAGCCTGGGCTACATAGTGAGTTTCAAGGGCAGTCTATCTACCAGCAAAGTATCAGAAATGTAGTTGCTCCATATCTAGATGTTTATTGCTCCACTTCCATCTTAGTATTTGACATTGTAAGTTTCATTTTCTTCTGCCCTAACATCAGCCATTCTAATCTGGCTGTAATGGTAACTCATTATATTTGTGTTCTATTTTTCTTTCATGTCTAATGATATTGAGTAGCTTTCATGTGTTTATGTGTCATCCATATTTCTTCTTTCATTAAAATTTATACAAAGTTGTGATAATTTTTTAATCAAGTTACTTATTATTAAGTTGTAATAGTTCTTTCTGTCTGTCTCTGTCTCTCTCTGTCTCTCTCTGTCTCTCTCTGTCTCTCTCTGTCTCTCTCTGTCTCTCTCTCTCTGTCTCTCTCTCTCTCTCTGTTGAACTGGGGATTGAACTCAGGCCCTTGGGTTTTCCAGGGAAGTGCTTATTCTACTGAACCATCTCTCCGGCCCCTGTAATAGTTCTTTGTAGGTATTCTGTATATAAATAGACAATAATAGAGGTGTTTGAGATGTTTTTCTTCTAAATTGTGCCTTCTCTGTTCATTTTTCTCCTGTATTCATTTTCTCTATTTTTAAAAAGAGCAGACATTTTAAATTTTTATGAAATCTACTATTTTACAGTTTATGATTTTTAATCTATCTTGTATAATAAAGTGTTGCTTATGCCAAGAACACAAAATTATCTTTTATATTTTCATGGAGGAGTTTCATAATTCAGTGTCACAATTAAGTTAAACATTTCCAGTTAATTTTGTACATTGTGTGAGAAAATACCTGATGTTCTCTGGTTTTCTTTGTTTCTGCCTCGTGCTTGTTGTTCCAATGCCACCTCTCTATTTGTTGACAATAATATTACTTTTTCATTCACTGCTTTAGCATTTTGTTATATCCAAGTCTCCCTATTCATGTAGTTCTTCTCTGGAATCCCTATTGATCTGCATATATAACCTGACATCTGTGTCACATATCTCACGTTAGCTGTTAAATCATGAACCAGTTAGTATAAACTCTTCACCTTTGTTCCTATTTTACAAGGATATCTGTACTTTTATGATTCTTTAGTTTTTCCATACAGCACTTTTCAATTATATAATTCACATAATTTAGCAATGTTTAGGTTGTGGAGTTCAGAGATTATTAAAATAAACTGATAAATATCTGTGTATAATGTAAAATGTTTGTACCTATGAAACCTATTAATATTGTTGGAAAGAAAGTTTAGCAAAGTATAAATGAAAAGACATATGTATAAAAACAGAAACAAAAGGAGACAGGGATGTAGCTCAGTGGTACAATCATTTGCCTGGCAAACACAACAAACTGATTTCAATTCCCAGTATCAAAAAGGGGGAGGGTAATAAAAAACATAAAGGTATAAAATTTCTGTTGTTAACTCATAAATGTAATTGGGATACATTTAGTGATAAATTGGTCTCTTAATCTGCATTATATTTCATTAAATATTTCTGAGAAGTAGGTCTTCTGCAGTTTTGGAAGATGGAATTTCCAAATGTGTAGTTAACTGACAATACTGAAAGTACTTTTTTCCCTCCATTGTTTGTTGTTTCTGCTTTTAACAAAAAATAAATAAATACATCCTAAATTGTATTTGACATTCAGATGACTGGCATTTTGTAACTATGTGTACTGTACAAACAATACAATATTCATTTGCTATCCATTTGATTGCTAATGGACATTGGTCTTGTTTCTATATTTTGGCTATTTTGAATATTAAGAAAAATGGAAGTGCTAATGCATACTTTGACATGCTGATTTCAATTTTTTACATGTATATCCACAGCAGGGATTGCTGAGTAGTTCTTTACGCAATATTTTGAGGAGTTTCCATTCTGTTTTCTTTAATATACACTCTATCTGCATTCCATTTACCATATACACGTGTCTCAATTTCTCCAGATCCTTACAAACACACTTTTTTCGGTAATGGCCATCTTAAAAGGTGGAAGTGATATCTCACTGTGAATCTGAGCTGCATTTCCTTGATGTTTGTAACCTTGTGTACAATACATTCTTTCATACATTGTGTGGCCACTTGCATGTGTTCTTCAAAGAAACACCTACTCAACTTCTTGGTTATTTTAAAACTAAGTAAGATGAATTTTCTTTTTGCTATCAGGGTCTCACTATGCATATTGGACTCGTAGTTATTCTCCTGTTTTCAGCCTTCCAAACAGCTGGGATTACAGGAGCATGCCACCTTGCTCAGTCTCAATAGCAGTCTCAGCGCACCCTGGGCAAGGGGCTGGCATGGCATGCTGGCTATCGAACCCTGGCTACTGTGTATGCATAAGCAGGTTCGTTAATCTGCTGAGCTATTTGGCTAGCCCAAGTTTCTTATATATTTTGGATATTAATTCTGACCACATGAATAGTTAGCAAATATTTTCTCCCATTCTATCATTTGCCCTTTTATTATGAGTTTTTATTTTGCTCTACAAAGCTTTATTCTTTGCTTCAGTACCGCTTACCTATTTTTTTCTTTTATTGTTTGTGCTTTGGTTGTCATACCCAAGAAGCCATTCTCAATCACAATATCTAGAAATTTTCCCTTTTGCATTATCTTCAGAGTGTTTTATAATTTCAATTGACCTCAATAAAGCTCTTTGAAAAATAAAATGATCATTTAGCTCATGCTTAATGAAAGCATTGTTGATTTGTACTATGCACTAGGTCAGTGATCAGCAAACCAGGGACAACCAGCCTAATCCATGCCTCATCTATTTTTTTAATTAAAGTTTATTGGTACACAGCCATACTAATTTGCTTGTGATTTTTTTCCTTTTTCTTTCAAGCCACAGTGGAAGTGCTGAGTTGTTAAGACAAGAGATTGTATGTCCCACAAAGTGTAAAATATGTGTTCTCTGGACCTTTACCTTAACAGATTTTTAGTATATGTGCTGCTGAAGAGAGTACCATAAAGGATATTTAGACAAGGTCTGGGATAAGTATAGCTGAAAGGCTGAATGTTTTTTATAGGAAAGAGGGTATGTGATTGAGTATTGCAAAGTTACACATAATGGTTGGAAGAATCTGTGTGAGAGCTCTGAATCCAAGATTAAGAAACATGGATTCTATAACAAAAGTGAGAAGCACAGTGAAGTTTCTGGGTAGTAAAATAACATAAACAAATGAGTGACTGCAAGAAAAGAACTTTCTGAAATATGGATAAGAGGAAAAATATATTATTACTGTGGTCTTACAGGCCCTGGTAGAGATAGCAGGAATGTTATATACTTTCTGGATGAAGCTGAAAGAATTTAATGACTAATTAATTGGGAAAGTAAGAAAGATAGGTGCTAATTTGATGTTAATTTTGATAAATGAGACTGGCAATATCATTAACTGGGCTATGAGACTTTGTGATGCATCATCAGATATTAGGTATTTGTGAGAATTCCTCATGAAAATGTCCATCAGGTACCCTTATGCCTCTATATTAACATTGAATTTTGCTATACAGGGTGACGAATGACACAGAGATTGATTATTAATGACAAGGGATGGTGATGCATGCCAGTAATCTCAGCACTCAGAAGACTGAGACAGGAGGATTGCTATAAGTTTGAGGCCATCCTGGGCTACCTATGAATTCATGGCTAGCATGAACTGAATGGCAAGAATCTATCTTAAAAACGAAAAAACAAAATAGTATTTACTATTAGTAAAAACGAGGAAGTGTAATTAAAACATAATACTGACTCAAAAAATTGCAATATGCTGATCTTCTGCAGGGATGTTACTGCAGGCTGATTGAAATAGGAATTGAAGGCATATGCCTTAAATATCGCATTTCAGCTTCTCATACAAGTTACTGTTTATTTTATTTTTAAAACGATTGATTGACTGATTTGGTACAGTGTCTCACTACACAGCTCAGACTCTGACTCATAGTGATCCTCCTTTCTCAGTCTCCCCAGCACTAGGATTGCAGGAGTGTGCCACCACACCTGGTTTCAGTGTCTGCCAGTGTGGCCTTCCGAGGCCAATATGGCATGTGGTGCCAGGGATCGAACCTAGGTCTTTGAGCTTGCCAGGCAGGTGCTTAGACCACTGAGTTATCTCCCAAGCCCCTACTATTTATTTTATTGCTTTACTTGAAAGAAAAATAAGTGTTTAATGAATAATAACGTAAAGGAGTTTTTGACCTCACATAATACACAAGGCAGCTTGGGAAAAAGCATAGTTCATAAGAATTTCAGGTTATGATTATGTATCCTGATATTTTCAGAGGCCAGAAGTCATCTTCTCTCCCATATGAAGAAGGTTGTCTTTTCCATTATATTTTAAAGTAAAAGGTGTTCAGAAAATTCCATTTAAATGAATTAATGAACTATTTGAGTAGTCCCATCATCAATATGTCTACTATGTAAATGACATCATACTTGGTTATTTTAAAAAATACATAAGAACAATAATCCCAGGAATTTATCACAGAGTTTTGTTGAAAAGACAAATAATAGCACAAATATGCTATTGGGATAATAATTTGAAGACAATGGAAACAAATATATATGATCATCTTGGGAGAGACAGTGATGAGTTTAGTTTGGAATGTTTGTGAAATGTTTTATGATGGAGGAAGCATTTCCATATTAAAAACATGTGGAAAGGAAGATGGAGTGAGAGAAATTTATACATATACTATATATCATGCCAAGATACAGCAGATAAAGGAATGTACGTATAGAAGCATCTTGAATACCTAAGAAGGAACGTGACAGATCTATAGTATAGTCATGCTTTTTTGACTGCCTCTGAAGTTGCATATAGGAGCAGCCTGCACATTAATAGAAACACTGATGGTTATATTGGATAAAGCATTTGTTTATGAAGTCCTTGAAAATATGGCTGAGCATATGAAAATTTAGTGTAGAACACTGAAACTTCAATACAAATAGAATTTGAGGAAAGATTTAGGGATACTTCTCACTTTGTGGTATCTTGGTGGACTGATTAGTGTACTAAAGCAAATACCAGCCAACAACTAGGGTGAATATTACTATTTTTGGGAGGATGAAAACTAAATATAAAAAGGATACATAAATGAAGGACCATTTTGCATCTGTATATACAGAATTGTTAGGATAGATATACAGCCACTTCCTCTTAATTCAATAAGGAGAAAGATTTGTACTAATAATGTTTGCACAGGATATCATGTCATCATCTTGAGCTATGAATAACTACCACAAAGACAACAATATGCAATGTATTAATTGTTGTGACTCTCTTACCAACCTGTTTTGAAACTGTTTCATTGCAATTTTTTCTCAATAAAATTAATTTAAAAAAAGAACTTGGAGACTTGGGACTTAGACTTTTTAGCAATGCTGAAACTGTTAAGACTTTGGAAACTCTTGAAGATGGACTAAAATGCCTTTTGCATAAATGGATGTGCTTTTATTCTCTGACCATTACCAGCAGCTTTCTTTCCCTTGCAGAGTGGCATTCTACTGGGTAGAACACCCCAGTATGATTATCTGTCTGATGTGCATGGACACCCAAGTTGTATCCAGTTTGAGGGGGTTACAGATAAAGCCACTGTACACATTTTATGGAGGCATATTGTGGCATGTGTTTTGATTTATTTTAGGTAAATACTAAAATGTGAGATTTTTGGGTCACATGAGAGATACATATTTAGGTTAGCAAGAAAGAACTAGTCTTCCAAATCTCTGTATCATTTTGCAATCTCTCAATGTACAAAAGTTTTGGCGGGTTTATATTTCCATCAGCTTTGATGTTAGCAGTCTCTTGGTTGTGTGTGAAGTAATATCTCATTGTGATTTCTTCATGATTACAGATTAATGAGTAATGTTTTCAAGTTAAAAAAAGGATGAGATATTGAGTGTAGCTCATGGATTTTTGTAAAGAAGAAAATGGCACAAATATATCATGATAAATCAAGCAGTTGACAAACACAAATTCTGTTTATATGTTATGGATTTATATGGACACATGAGTGTCATCGAATTTTTGGGTGTTACATCATGAAAAGTCCCTAGAAATAAGACTGGGGACTTACCTCAAAGATAGAACACTTAAGAAGAGATGGCTCAGCAGAATAAGCGCTTGCCTGGCAAGTGCAGGGGCCTGAGTTCAATCCCCGGTTCTGAAATAAAAAAAAGAGGAAAGAAAGAAAGAAAGAAAGAAAGAAAGAAAGAAAGAAAGAAAGAAAGAAAGAAGAAAGGAAGGAAGGAAGGAAGGAAGGAAGGA
>NW_004524617.1:15669639-15702445 GCF_000260255.1 Octodon degus
AAGAAAGAAAGAAAGAAAGAAAGAAAGAGAAAGAAAGAAAGAAAGAAAGAAAGAAAGAAAGAAAGAAAGAAAGAAAGAAAGAAAGAAAGAAAGAAAGGAAAAAAAGATAGAACACATACCTACCTACGTGAGGCCCTGAGTGCTACCACTGCTGCCAAAAAATAATACCCAGTTATTAGGAATCTGCTTTCCTCCTCCTTTATCCATGTTCTCTATTCCCTTTCATTCTGAATTTCATATCATCCCCAATAATAACTTATACTATAAAAATTTCCAGTGGTTTGATTAAAGTGATAAAAAGATTCTACCTAAGTAGAAAAGGCACAGTTTGGCTCATAGCTAAAGTAAGCCAGAGAGCATGGGCAGTCTCCAAGCTCTGACTCTAGGCTGGCATTGTACACATATTATCTGCAACAACACTGAAATAACAGATATTGTGTAGATATTGTAAAAACTTTTTAGTCTTTAGCTTATAAATAGAATATGATTGACACTAAAAATTTTTGTGTTGTTTTTCTTGTAAATACAAGTTGTTGGCTTAATTCTGTAAGGACCCTTTATTCTAGAGGTATCAAGCAACTGGTATAAAGTCAGTGTCAAAAGTGTAAAGGATTTTAAGCCCCATATAATGTTATTGTTGAAGTTTTAATTTGTGTCAATTTAATTCTCTTGTCAGTTGTCACACTCAATTAAAGTTGTGCCTCATTACATGCTGCAAGGGAAAATTCAGCTTGAGGTACAAGATGATGTAGGTTCCTGAGAAAGGAGGTTCAAATTCCAGACATTGGTCATTAATTTTTATATTGCCTAGGAATACAGAATAGCATTCTTTGAACTTCAAAGATTTGGAAGTAGTGTCAGCATTTTGCAATTCTCTTCAGAAAACGTGAGAGAAACTATTTTTAGTGATACATTTCTTTTCATTTTTTGTTCTCTTTTTGTTCTTCTGTTGTCAGTTTGTAGCACGTTCACTTGTATTACCCTCACAGAAAATTCATGGAAAGCCTAATGCAAATTATGGCATTCCTAAAGTCTGCTCAATGGCTTGCCCATACCTCTGAGAAAGGGTAAGAGTATTTAAAATGAGTTGTGAGGTCCGATGTAATCAAGCCTCACATTTCTGCAATGATTCTGATACATACGTATAGTCTGTATATATAGACTTACTTAGTCCCTTTAATTAAGTACCATCTCACTGCTTTCCTGAACATGTACCTAAAACTGCAACTCCCAAACCTCAACACTTCCTGCCTCTCTTGCTTCATTTTTCTTCTGGGCTTTTAGCATTATCTTACCAACAACGTATTTTAGTTATGTATTTTGTATTATCTACTTCTCTTTAACTAGAATGCAAATTCCACAAGGAGAGATGCTTTTGTCTTTCTGTTCACTTCTTAATGCATAGTTTCTAGAAAGATGCCTGGTACAAGGTGAGGTCTTAATAAACAATTGATGGATGAATGAATTTAACCTGCTGTGTTTGTGTAAGTTTTACTATGTACAATTCTCCATCCATCTCTATCTTGTACCTTCAGTCTCCTTTCTTTTCTTTCCAAGTGTGCTGGAGAAAAATAGGTCCTTGGTCTCTGTTATTCTTGCCAAAACTATATTTCCTATTGACCCTCAGAAATAACCCAATAAAATGACATTTGTGTCACTTGTGCCACAGTGAATGACTATTCTGGCCTGGGAGGTGTCTGTTTTATAAGGATGGATGATATAGGTTATCTTAAGGTATTTCCACTTTTTTTCAGTGTGTACAAGGCCAACCTACTGCATGTATACAAAGCACAGGATGTCATGACTGAGTCATATCTTGACCACTATATCTCTAGGGCTTTGCACAAAGCCAGGAATTTACCAAGTTTTCAAGCTGTATTTGATGAGAGAAACCCATTCATTCTTCATATCCTCATAGTTTTAACCATGTCCAAAGCATGTCTTCCTTACCTGAAGCAAATTGAGCTAGAATGGTTGGTTGGTGGCTATTTGTAATTCTATTTTGAGATTTACTTTGCATAAGTAATTAAAGAGTACAAAATCCTGAGAAAAGGTAAGAAGGCAGCTTTCTTTGGAGAACTACTAATACGTCAAATGTAAAAAAATAAGGTGAAATACCCTTGAAGAATTTTTTTTTAATTTTATGGTACTGGGGATGAGTCTCATACAACTCATTGCATAACAAGTATGAAAATGTCTTGTTTTCATTTATTACCTTTTTTTAGACAATCATTTACTTGAGAGACAGTATGGCAGTAAATGGTATGTCATGACAAGCAGTACGTATTTAGAAGATCAGAATGAAAGGTATTCCAAGCATGACCCTACTATTACACATTGCTATCTTTAGTGCAGTTGCTTAGTTCACAGGTATCAGCATATATAGTTAGTGAGGGTGAGAATCCTACCACTTAACTGCTAGTTTTGAAAACCTGCTGAAGACTCTCAGGAACAAGAGACAGAAAAAAGCAATGTCACAAGACTGTCATGCTACAATACTGTATATGGTTAGATTTCTAAACTTGTGTGTAAAAATATGTAACTGTTTATTTCTATTTTTTAAAATATTTTTTATTTTTTAAATTTTTTCTTCATATTCTCTATGGACTTAAAGGTTAACATATCAATACTTTATGGAAAATACCTGTTCCATGTTATGCCTTAGATGTTTGATATTCAGACAAATAGTGAGATTAAGCTCAATTGCCTATGTGGTAGGGTAATAACAATAACCTTCTCTTCTGGAGGGTTAACAACCTAAGTTAGCAGACCAAAAATTAGACCAAAAGAAGGGCTGCAAGGACAGTCAACATTTTGGCCAAAGCCTTTCAAGGTCAATGAAGACTCAGGACACAGGAGACATCATGTAACATCATGTAACTGAGTTGTGTCCCAAATTTTCTGATCAAGAAGATTATGGAGTCACAGAGGAAAGTAACTGATAATGTAGAGTGTCCCTAAGGAGAGTCACATGGAGAGAAAATGTTCTCTCAGGCTTTCACAGTGAGCAAATTGGTCAATCAATGACCATGACTCATCTAAATGGCTGACACTGACAAAGGATCTACAAACTGCAATACACAGTTTCAGGATAAATCCTGAGGAGATTTGACTGACCTTATCAGATACAAAGTTTACATTTTTTGTTATATAGGTCTTGCTTTGTCTTGGTCTTAACCATCCAGAAGAAAAATACAAAAACAAAGTATAAAAAGTAAAGCCGTATTAATAGGCTGAGCTGTAAAAGGCTCAAGTCAACAACTTCTGACATTGCCAGTCCTACAGATAACCCACTACTATTATGGACTATTGGACTATATTGGAATTTTTGCTGTACCCACACACCTATAATATTTAAATGACAATGGAATGCCCTTCTCTGACAAAACTAACCAAAAAAGGGGGATATAAATGAAGGACCATTTTGTATCTGTATATTCAAAATAGCTAGGATAGATACACAGCTGCATTCTCTTAATTAAATGAATAAAGAGATTTGTTCTAGTAGTGTTTGTGGACAGAATGCCATGTCTGCATCTTGCACAATGAATAACCACTAAGACAACATTATGCAATGTATTAATTATTGAAACTGTGCTAGTAATTGGTTTTGAAACTGTCTCATTGCTATTTGTTTCTCAATAAAATTATTTTTAAAAAAGTAAAAAGAAAACCTCAGACAAGATGTTCAATGTAATAACATCCATACTGTGGGAGCTAATTAGATGTACCAGCCCATATTACTTGTATTTCATAAGCACAAAATTTTGTGGGGCCTTTTGATTTCTCTTGAGTGTGCCCTCCTTCATTGGCATTGCAGGTTGTTGCCCATGCATCTTTGGTCATTGCTAATTACTTGTTTGCCTTAGGCAATAAAGATTCCAACAGTCAGTCTGAAAGCAGCCTTAGGCAAAATAATTCACTACTATATCTACCAAAAAATTTTCCACCACTGCATTTGTTCCCTTCCCATCATCACACTTACTTTGGTACTTTAAGGTTTTTCATTGCTTGGAGCTGTTTGATCTGGTCCTCTGGGGTTTTAGCTTCTGATGAATTTAGATTCTCTTGCCCCTAAGGGTCTTCGTCTATTCTTATCTGCCCTAGAGAATCATTGTCTGAACCTTTTCCAAAATTTTGAAAAAAGAATTATTAACTTGAATTAAGCAAACACCTCACATGATACTCAAATCTTTGAAATGCAATGAATTCATAAAGATTTAATTAGTAGTATGCATTTCACATTCTTTAGATAGCTGGCAAAATGAATAAAATACAAAATAATTAAGATGTGTTATGTGCGTGTACCATCAACCCACAGTGAATATAGTTATTCTGCACTGCAAACATGTACTAATAAAAATTTTAAAAAGAATAGAGCACAACATGATATATTAAAAATAAGTGATAGAGATTTGAGATAGATTACAGAGTGCACATTTGCTTCATTTTCCTCTAGATTTCCTTTAAAACAATATAGTTAAGGCATAAAAAGGAAGATATAAGTATGAAAAATGGAAATAGAGATTACAAACAAAAAAGGCTTCCAAAAATGTCTTTATGCAGATAATGCAACAAGTTGAAAGAATTGAAAGCGTACTAATGAAAGTAATCCAAAGAGCATAAGGATAATTAAAATAACATGAATTTCTTTTCGTTTTGATAAAGGGTCTCACTATGTAATTCAGGCTGGCTTGAACTTACTATGTAGCCCAGGTTGACCTCAAGCCACCAGCCACCTTAACTGCTTTCATTTTCTGAATGATGGGAATAAGGATGCACCCCCATGCTCTGCTTAATATTGAGATTCTTGATACAAAATAGTTACAATAGATATACAGCTGCATTCTCTTAATTCAATGAATAGAGAGATTTGTTCTAATAGTGTTTGTGGACAGGATATCATGTCTGGATCTTGTACAATGAATAACCACCAAGATAACAATATACAATGTATTAATTATTGAAACTCTGCTAGTAATCGGTTTTGAAACTGTCTCATTGCTGTGTGTTTCTCAATAAAATTATTTAAAAAGTAAATAAATAAAAAATAAGACAGATTCTTGAGAACAATTGCATGTACACAAGATTGTGATGAAGTGTGTTCTAATCATATCTTGTATTTCTACTCAAAAACACCATAGTAGGGGCCAGGGAGATGGTTCAGTAGAATAAGCGCTTCCCTGACAAGCTCAAAGGCCTGACTTCAATTCCCAATTCTGAAAAAGAAAAAAAAAACATAGATCAATAAAAGGGCAGTATAAAAGTTGTGCAAAGATTCATAAAGTTTGCAACTTTCATACCATTTCTTGAGAAGTTACTTAGGCCATACTCTACCCCAAAATAAAATGCATGCTAAGAATAATATATACATGGAAATTGGGGAAATGAACCTATACTACAGATAGTGCTACAGTAATGTTTGAAGATAACACATGATAGAAAGGTCTGGAAAACCAGTAATCCAGTTTGTATCTGAGAGAAAGAAAATGCAAGAGGGAAAATAGTAGAAACCAGTGGCACCTAGAAAAGCCTCTAGAAAGAAAAATAAATTTATAGAAAGAAATATGGTGGGGATAAAAGAAACAGACAGTGTAAAATATATGACAATGTTTGAGCGGAAAGGACAGAATGATAAAAGGAAATTATATAAGAATGATAGGTTGAGCAGGGCCCAGCAGATCCACTCCATTTTGGTGGGCCACATCTGGGAGCAGCCGTGGACCCTAGCAGGCAAAAGGGCCCAGAAGGTCCACTTTGACAAGACATAGATAGAAGGAGCCAAGCACAGAAGCCAAACCCAAGCCAGATCCAGCCAGTCTAGTTCAAGTTCTCTAAATGTATATCTGATAAGCTGAGGCATACTATAGGCCCAGTCGGATCCAAACTAAGTCCCAGACCTACAGAAGCATACTCATAGCAGAGGTGGCAGCAGGTAACTGGGGTAAACTAGTCTTCCCGGAAAAGTGCAGGTACATGAAGGGGAGAGGCCCAGGAAGAACTCAGGGGACTAACTGAAATAAAAATTCTCAATTTAAGATCTGCTTTATTATACATCTATAATGTTTGCCTCTATAGTCTAAAGTACAAGAGCTAGCCAAATAGCTCAGCAGATTAAAGCGCCTGCTTAGGCAGATGCAGGGGTCCGAGTTCAATTCCTTGGCCTGCGGTACCTGTCCCACCCCTGAGGCACTGTGAATAAGCGATTGAGTCATGGTGTGTGGCCCGCACCTGTAATCCTAGCACTTGGGAGGCTGTAAATAGGAGTATCACTACAAGTCCGATATATGCAGTGAGACCATGTAGACCCTGTTCTAAATACAAAAAAGTACAAACTCATTGGTTACAAAAGTTTGTCAACTACCTGTTACTAGTATTGCTAATTGTACTACTGTAAATAGGAAGCCATATCTGCCTGAACCACACGTTCTCCCTTAGAAGGTGCTTGAGTAATAACCTCACAGAAGTGCTATACTGAAGGACAGAGGATAGCGCCAAACAGAAACCAGTATCTCACACAATCAATAGAGAAGGGAAAATCTAGGGACACACACAAAACAAGGATCTCTGACACAGGAGAGATACCTAAAGAACAGACTCTTTACAAAGAGGCTGTGATTGCGGTGATACAGCTACCTGCTATAAAACTTTCACAAAAAGGTATCACCAAAATCAAAATAAAGAGTTTTCTCTGAAACAGAAATTGACCAAAAGAAGGAGTAAATGGACTCTCAAGACAAGCCCACCCCAAACAAGTGCAGGAGACATCAGCACAGAGGTAATTGAAAGTCACACCCCTGAAATCTCTGAAATAATAGCAACTGAAGTAAAGAAACAACTGCAGAAGGGTATAAAGGAAATCAGATCAGAAATAATCCATATAAAAATGATAAATATAATGAAAGAATTGTTAAATGTTTCTAAAGAAAACACTGATAATAAAATAGAGGAGAACATAAAAATGATGGAAACCTTGAATGAGCAATATAGGAAATAGAATGGATGAAGCAGATTCAAAGAGCTATACCAGAAATTTAAAACTCCATTTAAAGTTGTCAAAGCCATTTGAATGAAAGTGAAGATGGACTTTCAGACTTTGAAGACTCCATTGCAGCTAATGAAAACGTAAGGAAAGATCTCTTAAAAACAACTAGGAGATGCTGGAGATATATCTTGGTGGCATAAGTGCCTACCTAGTAAGTGCAAGGTCCTGAGTTTGATTCCTGGTACCACAAAAAAAGCAAAAAAGAAAGAAAGGTAACAGTCATAAATGTATATGCACTGAATATGAGCACACCCAAATATATAAGACAAATTTTACTGGATATGAAAAATCTAATAACCAGTACCACAATCTTAACAGGGAACCTTAACACCCCTTATCTCCAAAAGATAGGTCAAACAAACAAAATTTAGCAAAGAGATAGTAGAACTGAAGCAGACCTTGGAACAAATGGACTTAGTGGATATATACAGAGTGTTCCACCCAACAACATCTAAATACACATTCTTTTCAGCTGCACATGGGATGCTTTCTGAAATAGACCACATCCTACTCCATGAGTCATGCTTAAGCATATGCAAGAAAACAGAACTTATCCCATTGATATTATGTGACCATGGTGCAATGAAACTGGAAATTAATAACAAAAGAAACAACAGAAACATATGGAAATTAAATAACACCCTCCTCAACATCCAATGGGTTACAGATGAATTGAAACAAGAAATTAAGCAATATCTACAATTCAAAGAAAATTCAAGAATAACTTACTGGAATTTATGGGATGCAATGAAAGCAGTTCTTAAAGGGAAATTTATAGCTGTGAACTCACACATTCAGAAAACAGAATGATAACGAATATATACCTTAATGCTGTACCTCAAGCTTCTAGAAAAAGAAGAGAAAACCAAGCGCAAAACCCAAAGGTGGAAGGAAATTATATAGATTAGAGGAGAAATTAATGAATTTGAGATGAAGAAAACAATACAAAGAACTGATGAATCAAAAAGCTGATTCTTTGAAAGATGAAATAAAATTAATAAAACCCCAGCCAACCTCCCCAAAAAGAGGAAAGAAAACCTCAAATTCAAGCAATAAGGAAAGAAAAGGGCAAAATCACTATAGATGCTGTGAAAACTAAAAAGATCATAAATAGGTATTGTGAAAATCTTTACTCTCACAGAATCAAGAACAGAAGAAATGGACAGATTTCTAGATAGGTATAAATTCTGAGGGCCAGGGAGATGGTTCAGTAGAATAAGCACTTCTCTGGAAAGCACAAGGGCCTGAGTTCAATGTCCAGTACCAGTAAATAAATAAATAAATAAATAAATAAATAAATAAATAAATAATCAAAGTGACATTTAAGCTACATATCAATTTTCTTTCAAATGACTCAAATTTATACTTCTTTATGACAGAATACTATTCTATTATGTTAAATGCAATATTTTTATTACCTCTTCATCTGTTGATGGACATATAGTCCACTTCCAAGAGTAGCTATTAAGAATTACACTGTTATAAATATTGGTATATGGGTATATATACATCACTGAAATACAAGGTCTTTACCAAATTTGGAAGGATACCTGGAAGGACATTAGCTGTGTCAATGGAATTTCTAGTTTTAGTTTTTTAAAGAACCTTCATACTAATTTCAATAACAGTTATATAAATTTTGCATTACATACAAAAATGTATAAATATACTTTTTCCCAAGATCCTGGCAAGAATTTGTTATTTGATTTTTTGATGACTGTGACTCTTTCTGGAATAAGATGAACATGCAGAAAATTGAAGCTAGTCCCACATCTCAACATGTACTAAACTAAAATAAAAATGAATAAAATGCCTAAATGTTGAAACAGAGATACTTAGCCTGCTAGAAGGTAAAATAGGTAAAAGTAGAAGTCAGACATAGCAAAAAACTTTCTTTCTTTTTTTTTTTTTTTTTTTTTTTGTGGAACCAGGGATTGAACTCAGGCCCATACCTTTGCGAGGGAAGTGCTTATTCTACTGAGCCATCTCTCCAGCCCTAGCCAAAGACTTTCTGAACACAACAAATCTAATTACACAAGGAATGACACCAATAAATAACCAATGGGATTACATCAAATTCAAAAGCTTCTGTGTACCAAAGCAAGTAACCAACAGAGTGAAGAGACAACCTACACAATGGGAAACAAACTGCCAGCTACAGCTCAGAGGACCAATAACTAGATATAAGAACCCCCCCAAAAATTAAACCTCCCCAAATAACACTCCAAAATGAGCAACTGAAATAGATACTTTTCTGAGAAGTACAAAAAGCTAATAAGCACATGAAAAAATGTTCATCATCCCAGGTCATTAGAGAAATGCAAATGAAAACAACACTGAGTTCTCCTCTCACTCCAGTAAGTAGGGGTTTAAAGGGGAGTGAAAGAGAATCTACCTCAGTGATCCAATTGGCCATTAGAAGAAGCAGAACTCTGTGAATATTTGCAATTAATATATGATAATAAAATAATTCTTATGTAAGGTAATTTCCATTCATGTAGGCAGAATTCTCATATCAAGTGACTACTTCACAGTGAAAGGGCATCAAAAGGGATGAGGGATATAACTCTGTGCAGTACAGTGTTTGCCTAGCATGTGGAAGGCCCTAGACTTATCCCAAGCACTGGGGGAGAGAAAATCATCACTAGAGTGAGTAGACAAACTGCAACAAGAGGTTCAACATAAACAACCACCACACCTTAGCACTTCCAATACTACTGATACAGAGATTATAAAATAGATGATATAAAACCCTTATGTTTGAAGAGTCATTAAGAGCAGACTAGAATTTATTGAGTAAATATAACTACAACTTGCAGAGGTAAAAATTGTGAGCAATAATGAAATGTGATTATAATAAAGTTATAAAAGAAAATATTCAGCTATAAAATGAATGATTATATTACAATCATCATTTTGCATTTCTTATACTTTTCTCTATTAATTCTTTCTTGGATTCACATTCTGATATGAATTTTCCATAAATGATGGGAAGTGTTAACAAACAGACACATAAAGCAAAAATAATTGAAAACATGATAAATAGAAATATTTGTGTAAAATCACATTGTCACAAATCTGAAGAATATTAACCACAAAACACTTTAAAAGAAATTCCTATAAAAAAAGTTTGTCCACAAAAAAGGAAACTACATTGACTGTAGACTACTAAATGGAGAAATCAAAATTAGAAATTAAGTGTTTCCAGAAAATAACTAGCAATCTACAAGTGTGTACTAAGAAAGTTATTTTTATCTACAAAGTAAAATAGGGATATTTAAACATCAAACCCGAGTCCAGGTGTGATGGCACATGCCTGTAATCCCAGCTGCTGGGGAGGCTGAAAACAGGAGGATCACTACAAGTCTGAACTGCAGAGTGAGACCCTGTATCAAAAACAAAAAAACTTAAACATCAACCCTCACATATAAGACTTACCCCTAGTGACCTCACAAAAGGAACTTCTAAAGAATGCTCTCCAAGAAAAATTTAAAATACCAGAAAAAGACATTCTGAGAAAATAAAAAGGAAAAAACTAATACAAAACCAAGAAACATAATATAAAACAGTAGCAATAGTGAATACAATTATAATACTTGAAAATCGGCATTTAATTAACAAACATGCATTTAACAAGCTCCAAGACATTATATTATTTAAGGTTTAAATTAGTCATCGTCAATGTTGATAATTAAATTTCTATGATGAATATAAAAGAAATAAATCATAGTAAAACAATGAAAACAAACATCAACCCAAACTTTAAAGACAAGAAATAAATTTCATAAGCATGAAAAATAGAAGTAAAAATTAAGATATTAGAAATATGTCCATACATATATTTTCTTTTCTTTTTTTTTTTTTTTTTGATGGAACCGGGGATTGAACTCAGGCCCTTGCACTTGCCAGGCAGGCGCTTGTTCTACTGAGCCATCTCCACGGCCCCCTCGATACATATTTTTATTTTAAAGAAGAAAAAATAAAAATAAAACAGCTTCAAAAGAGGTTATTTACAGAGTAACAGTAATCAATATATTGCATATGGTTGTCTTGGTAGCAGTTATTAAGAGTACAAGATATAGGCATATCTTATCCAAACAATATTAGCACAAAACTTTCTTTTCAATGGACAAAGAGAAATTAGTTATATAATGTCTTAACTATCTTGTGTATAAGTATACAGTTTTTCTTTTTTCCTTTCTTCATTTTCCCTTTCCCACATTATAGTTTGCTTTTCTTTTAAATAGTTTCTTAGCAATTTACAATATCTATTGTACATTTTGGATCTTATTTTCTCATTCAAATTCTCACACTAGTGAGACAATATTATGTACATATTTATATATAACTTATTTCACATATGAGTATTATCTCAAGTTGCAACCATCAACATATGTCTTCAATTTATTCTTGTTTATGGCTGAGTAGTATTCCATTGTATAAAAAGCACACCATTTTTATCCATTCTGAAGTTGATGGATATTTGGGATGCTTCCAAGGTTTATCTATTAAAAGTTATGCTTCTATAAACATGGGTAAACACATGTAGCATGGCATGATGTTTTTAATTCTCTGAGAAGATACCCAGAAGGGCAATCACTTGGTTTAATGGGACCTCTATTCCTGTTTTTTATGAAATCTCCAGAGTGATTTCCACAGTGACTGCACCAGAATACACTCCCATCAACAGTGTAGAAGGGTTCCTTTCTCCTCAAAGCCCCTCCAGCATTTGCTATTGTCTCACTTCTTGATGAGAACCATTCTTTTGGGGGTGACATGGTATCTCACTGTTGTTTTAATTTGCATCTCAGGAATAACCAGTGATGCTGACAGTTTTTCATGTATTTGTTTGTCATTTGTATTTTTTTTATCTCAGAAGTGTATTCACCTCAGATACCCAATTTTGGATTGAATCTTTGAATTTTGTGTGTTCTGATTTTTTCAATTTTTATATGTTCTAGATAAAAGTTCTTTGTTTGAGGTACAGAGGGATACAATTTTCCACCTCTCTAGGTTCTTTTTTTATTCTGTTGGCTATTTCTTTTGTCATGAAACAGATTTATAATAAGGTACTATGCCTTTTTTGAATCTCTGTAATATTTCCCTTCTCACATAGATTTTGTTCCTGATGTCTCTGCCTATACTTATGACTTTGAGAATTCTACTTATTTTCTCTTTTAGTAAATTTAGTGTTTCCATTTTAATATTTAGATATTTGATCCAAGTCAAAATTAGTTTAGTGCATGATTATAAACACAGTATATGCAATTAAATGATAATGCTGATACAACATATCAAAACTTCTGTGATGCAATGAAAATAGTCTTATGAGGGTCATTTATAACAATGAACTCATATATCATGGAAACAGGATGAGCTCAAATAAGCAACCTAATGTTGAAACTCAAACTTCTAGAAAAAGAAGAAATCAAACCCAAAGCTTGTATGAGTGATGAGATCATAAAGATAAGAGCAGAAATTAATGCAATAGAGACTAAGAAAACAATAGTCAATCAAAAAATTAGATCTTGAAAGAATAAACAAACTTGATAAACTGTTAGCCAAACTCATCAAAAAGGGGACAGTAAAAAATACAAGTTCAAGAAATAAAAAAAGAATAAAAAGGGAGAAATTACAGTGGATCTCATAGAAATCCAGATCATCATACTATTAGAACCTGTATTCTAATAAGATGGAAAATGAAAAAGAAGTGGATAGATTTGTAGACACAATTGAATTGCCAAAACTAAGCCAAGAAGATATAAAAATCTTAAATAACCTGATTTTAGCCAATGAAATGGAAGATATAATTAAAATTTTACCAACAATGTAAAGCCCAAGGCCTGACAGATTCACTCTTGATTTCTACAAGAAATTTAGAAAAGAACTAATGACTTTAATGTTGAAACATTTTAAAGAAATGTAAAGAGAAGTATTCTAGAAGCAAGTCTTACCCTGATTCCAAACCAGAGAAGAATGTAACCAAAAAGAAAACTACAAGCAAATCTCCTTAATGAACATAGAGGCAAAAACGTCTAGTAAGATACCGGCCCACTGAATGCAGCAAATCATTAAGAAGATTATGCATCACAACCAAGTAGGATTTATCCCAAGGATGAAGGGATGATTCAACATATGCAAGTCAATAAATGTAATACAACATATTAACAGAACAAAAGACAAAAATCACATGATCATCTCAATAGATGCAGAAAAAACATTCAACAAAGTCTAACACCCATTCATGTTAAAAACCCTACAGAAAATTGGAAGATGATCTGTACCACAATCTGATGAAAACTATCTGTGACAACACCAATCATATTAAATATCAAAAACAGAACTTTGCCAGATAACTCAGTTGTTTAAAGTGCTACGTGGGTAAATGCATTCAGATGCATAGGACTGTGGTTTGATTCCCAGCTCCAGAAGCTGCACCAGACCCTCCCTTAAGGCTGGCTAAAGTAGCCAAAAAATTAAAAATAAAAAATAAATAAACCTCACATTTCAGGCCAGCCACAAAGCTCAGCGGATTAAAGTACCTGAAAGCAGGTGCAGGGGCCAGAGTTTCCATCCCTGGGCCTGCCCTGCCATCCTTTCCCCGGGGCATGCTGAGACAGCAACTGACAATGGGTGTGGTGGTGAAGTCCTGTAATCCCAGCTCTTAGGAGGCTATAAACAGGAGGATCACTATGGGTCTGATCTAGTAATGAGACACTGAACACCCTGTACACCCTTCTCTAAAACTATAAAAAAAAAGTAGCAGGATTGTACTGCTACAATGTTGAACATGGTTTGATTTCTAAATATCTGTGTAAAAAATGTGCAATTTTTTTAACATTGTATAGAGATTTAAATTTTAGAATACCTGTCTTTGTTGAAAAAAGCAGTTTCATTTTTCGGATATTCAGACAGACAGTGATGTTAACTTAACCTCTGCTATAGGGTAATAATATCAATAAGCCTCTCTTCTGGGTGTTTCACAACTAAAGTTTGCAGAACAAAAATTAGACAGATAAATCAGCCAAAAGATATCCAATATTTTGGCCCTAGCCCTTCAAGGTCAGTGAAGACTTAGGACATAAAGGAACCTGTCCTGTGACATCCTGTAACTCAGTGATGTCCCAAATTTTCTGATCAAAGAGATTATGGGGCCACAGAGGAAAGTGATCAACGATGTAAAGTGTGCGTAAGGAGAGTCACATGGAGAGAAAACATTCTCTCAGGCTTTCACAGAGAGCCAATTGGTCAAACAATTGCCATGACTCATCCACATGGCTGACACTGACAAAGTATCTACAAACTGCTCTACATGGTTCCAGGGTAAATTCTAAGGAGATTTTACTGACTTTATCAAATAGCAAAAGTTATATTTTTAGTTATATAAGTCTTGTATTAGCTTGGTCTTAACCATCCAGCAGAAAGGTTTAACTATGAAGCATAAAAAGTAAAGCTACATTAGTAGGCTGAGCTATAAAAAGCTCAAGTTAACAACTTTGGACAATTGCCAGTTGTGCTGGTAACTCACTACGTTTATGGGCTATTGGACTATATTGGGTTGTTTTGCTGAATTCAAGTACCTACAACATTTGGAGTGGCATGAAGTACAAAAAGTTCCTTTAAGGACTGCTCCAAACACAGCTTCTTTAACAGAAGTGGAACACCCATCTCTGACAATACAAAACAAAATAAAAATGGGGGACATAAATAAAGGACCATTTTGTAGTGAAAAATATATATGTATATACAAGATAGTTAGGGTAGATATACATCTACTTTCTCTTAGTTCAATGAGAAGAAAGTTTTATACTAACATTGTTTAGACAAGATATCATGTCTGCATCTTGTCCTCTGAATAACTACTATGAAGACAACAATATGCAATGTATTAATTATTGTAGCTGTCCTACTAACCTGTCTTGAGCCTGTTTCATTGCTATTTTATCTTTTATCTCATTAAAATGAATAAAAAATTTTTAAAAAGAAAATGGAAAGATATCCCATGTTCTTGGATAAGAAGAACCAACATAGTGAAAATGACTATATTCCAAAAGTATCAGTACAGATTTAATGCAGTCTCAATAAAAATACCATTAGCATGCTTCACAGACATAGAAAAAATATTCCTAAAATTCATTTGGGACCAGAAGTGACCTAGAGTAGCAAAGCAATTCTGGGAAGTAAAGACCAGTCAGGGGGCATAACATTTCTAGATCTGAAATTATGCTACCAAGCTACTGTGATAAAATCACCATAACATTGGCTAAAAAACAGGCATCAGGAACAGTGTAACAGAATATAAGAGGCAGAAACAACCCCAAACGCACTTAGGCATTTATCTTTGAACAAAGGAGACAAACATGTTCACTAGAAGAAAACATGTTTAATAGATTGTGCTGGAAAAATGTATATAAATATATATATATATATATATATATATATATCCAGTTAAAAAATTACTATAGTATATAAAATAGAAAAGTAATAGCCAACTCTGAATATTCATAAAAATTATACATAGAGCATAAGGTACATTAGATATAAAACTAAAGTATGAGACAATATACACTAGGTAAATACTAACTACAGTAAAAGAAATGGAAGACATTAACATTTTACCCACAGATTTTATATAAGAAGTGCAGGAAATCTGTTCACACACATAACACTAAAGACTTCAGCTGAGGGTCTAGATCCTAATATCCTTCATGAATCCAGCTGAAAACCTAGAGCTCATAACAATGCCTCCCACAAGTCCAACTGGACACCCTGAACCCACAACAAATTCTCATGCAAGTCCCCTTCACAGATCTGTGCTGGAAAGGCCCAGCGGTCAGTGGTAGAAGCTAGGAAGTCTATGATAGCAGGATGAAGGATCTCTGCTAGCAGGCTGAGGGATCTAAGCTGGAGTTAGGAAACAATGCCCCAGTTAAGCCCCAGAGTTCCCTCAAAGAAACCACAGCCATTCTCAGCAACAGTGAGGTCCTGAGCTCCTCCAGCAATGAGGAAACCAAGTTTCCATCAGGAAAGCCAATGCCACAAGGATTGGAGCTCCTCCAAAGTTCACTGGGAAAGCCAGAATGACAAGGTCCTCCAGTAGAACAGCCCAAGAGAAGTAGCAGCTTCCAACAGCTCCAACTTCTCAAAACAACATCCCTAACATTGTTACAGCAGCTTCTCCTGTTATGCTTTTATGCTGCTGGCAACAATCCTCAGGTGGGCCTCCCACACCCAGCACCTCACTAGTTTGATTCAGCTCGGTGTAATAAGTTGATCACCAGTTAGAAATCCACTAAAGACATGCACCATTACTATTTACCAATTAAATATGACATTAAAAGACTTATAATGGAATTAATTAGAATATAGACCCCAAAAATGTGAATGCATATACATATTCTCCACTTGGTATCCTTCAGAGTTAGTTCAATAAACTCAATCTGTATGTGTTCTAGTCCCTTCCATAAAATGGTGTAGATGTTTGATATGCAGACAGATAGTCAGGTTAAGCTTAACAGCCTAAGTTGTATGGTAATAACAATAAGCTTGTCTTCTGGATGGTTAACAACCTAAGTTTGCAGACCAAAATTAGATGAAAGGGAGGGCTGCAAGGAAAGCCAACATTTTGGCCCTAGCCTTCCAAGATCAATTAAGACTCAGGACATATGAGAACTTGTACTGTAACATCAGGTAACTCGGCAGTGTCCCAAATTTTCTGATCAAGGAGATTATGGGGCCAAAGAAGAAAGTGATCAATGATGTAGAGTGTGCCTAAGGAGAGTCACATGGAGAGAAAACATTCTCTCAGGCTTTCAAAGAGAGCACATTGGCCAAGCAATGGCTATGACTCATCCACATGGCTGACACTGACAAACAATCTGAGGGTTCCAGGGTAAATTCTAAGGAGATTTTACTGACTTTATCAAATAGCAAAAGTTATATTTTTAGTTATATAAGTCTTGTATTAGCTTGGTCTTAACCATCCAGCAGAAAAGTATAAAAACGAAGTATAAGAAGTAAAGCCATGCTATTATGTTGAGCTGTAGGGGACTCAGGTCAACAATTTCTGACATTGCCAGTCAAGCGGAAGACCCAATACTATTATGGACTACTGAACTCTTTTAGATTATTTTGCTGAGTTAGCACACCTACAATATTCAAATAACGGAATTTAACAAAAAAAGAGGATACAGATGAATGTCCATTAAGTATCTGTGTATTCAAAGTGGTTAGGATAGATATATTGTTACATTCTCTTAATGAATAGAGTGATTTGTTCTAATGGTGTTTGTAGATAGGATATCATGCCCACATCTTGTACAGCAATTAACCACCAGGAAGAATGTATGCAATGTGTTAATTATTGAAACTGTCTTGCCTATTTCGATTTGAAACTCTCTCATTGCTATTTTATTAGAAATAAAATTATGGAAAAATGGTGTAGTGTTTATATATAAACTGCCCAGATGTTTTACTTATATATTTTAAATAATTTCTAGAATACTTATAATACTTAATATAGTGTAAATACTATATAAATAACAATTGCAGTGAATTGTTTAGGTAATAACAAGAAAAAAATCTCACATAATCCAATACAGTTATAACATTTTTCCAAATATTTCCAATGTGCAATTGGTTGAATCAGCAGATACAGAATGATGGGCAGAGAGGATTGGCTCTATAAAATGTTGGCATGTGACAGAGGTGGTTTTCCTTTTAATTTGGGAACACAATGACTTTCCTGTAAAACATTTTAGAAAGAATTGGTTTCCATGTGGAAATACAATTAAATCACACATTAAAAAATTCCCAGATGCTTTGAACTCTCTAATATGAAATGGAAAACTTCAAAGCAATTAGAAAAATTGAGAACTTTATCTCTTGTATAAAGGAAGCCTTTTTAAGGCAGAAAAAGATCTGAGCATGAAATCTAAGAAGGCTTGAGTTAGACTGTTTTATAGTTAAGTGCCATTATTCACCAAAATACACTAAAAAGGAGAAATGAAGCCACAAACTATTTGTAAAGAAAAGGATTAGTATGTGGAATATATAAAAAGTATAACAGAGTAAGAAAAATACTAGAAAACATTAGGAATTTGAGATACATACATAAGACAGTCCTGTCAAAGAAAATTAAATATATGTAAGCAATAAACATTTAAAAAGATTTGAAAATCTTTTGCTACTTTAAATGTAAAGTAAAGGTGAAATTATATTTCACTACTCGCCTACCAGAAAGGCAAAAATTAAGGAGCTTGATAGAGCATATGCATCAATAAAAGTACTGTTGTACTCCATGAGTGGAACATAAATTAGAATGGGAGGAAGAAAATTGTCATTATCTCCCAAAGTATAATATTTACATATTCTATGCCTGCACAATCACATGTCTAAAGATGCCTTCTAGAGAAATTCTTGCACTTTTTCCTCAGAACAATTATATATGGATTTTGATTGGTTCTACTCTTTATGGTAACATCAAACTAGAAAGTATACAATCCATATATCTAGTGTTTTATGAACAGATAAATTTATATATTATACATAACACAGACCTCATGTAAATTTATGTATTTTTCACATAGTTGAATATCTAATGGTAAAAACTGAGTAAGCACAGCTGCATGCAGATACATGTACTAATCTTAGAAACATAACACTTGCTAAACAAAAATCCAAGCCCCATAATACATGTGTGGTATTTTAAAATAGCTTCAGAGCAGGAAAAAAATAAGACGTTTGTTGTTTAGGCATGCAAGAATATGTGCTAAAATAATAAAAAACTAGCAAGCGAATGATAAAATTCAAGATAAGCACACAAGTAGATGTAAAGTGTAAGTAATGATCTATTTCTTGTTTATTAGACATTAACTAGCTTATGTTTTATGATTTGTTGACATTTTACATACATGTACTCTCATATTAACATTACAAGGGAAAGATACAATTCCAATGAGCAGGACCAAGAAATAAAGCAACAGAAAGATAAAGAATTGAAATATGAATGAGATATAAGAAGGAGATTAGAATGTCAAGTACAGGAAGTCCTATACAGTTGTTAAGAGAAGGCCAAAAATTTGGATATAAGCTTCTTAGTCTTTGAGGTTAAAGGAATAATTGATTTTATTGGTTGTGACATTCAAAACATCCAATTTCTAAAGGCAAACACGCTATTTCTGGCATTAAACATATATTGTGGGCATTGATACAAAGAACAAATTCAATGACAAAGCTAAACTACACAGAACTATAAAAACAAGTATGTAGTCTTATGTCTCAGATACCAAGTCCCAGTGTATATTTCTCCACATAGTCACACAGTCAATCTTTAGGCAGCCTCAGGCCACAGGGCCTCAGAAGTAAGAATGTGGATGGAGCTCTAGGGAAAAGAAAATCTTCCTTTACTGTCTCAATTTTCAGCTCCTTCCACTTCCCCTAGTTAATACTTCAGAACTCTATGGCACCTAAAAGATGGCTTTGTTAAATATGTGTTAATAAAAATGATAGGCAACTCACCTGGATGGTTGCCTTTCCCAGGTACAGGAGGAAGGCAGGTTTTCACAAGGGTAGAGTGATTGTTTGTAGTCCCTGTGGATTTAGAATATGCCATCAGTTAATATTTGGTGCTGAGCTTACTTTTGTGAGGGCCATTTAATTGTGATATTTGAGAGAGGTTCTATGTAATATTTTCTATCATATAGATAGGTAGTCAACAAATCCTATATATATATATATATATATATATATATATATATATATATATATATAATACACATATATACATGTATATGTGGCACTTGTAAACTTTATATTCCAATCCTGACCCAAGAAACAAGATCAAAAATCCAAATTTCTAAAGATAAAAGTTTCTTTACATCTCCTATGCATAATTTTTACTCTCCCACTACAATGCTATTCCTCTCTAGCTAACACAAACTTTCCATTCCTGACCTGTTAACATGCTATTATCTTTATCTGGTAATCTCTCTCTCTCTCTCTCTCTCTCTCTCTCTCTCTCTCTCTCTCTCTCTCTCGTATTTTAGGGAAGGGTCTATAGGGTGTTCAGGGTCTCACTACTAAATCAGACTTGTGGTGATCCACCTGTTCACAGCCTCCCCAGAGCTGGGATCACAGGCGCACGCCACCATGCCCACTCTCAATTGCTGTCTCAGCGCACCAGAAGGAAAGGGCTGGCACACCAGGCCTGGAGATTGAACCCCTGGCCCTGTTTCTGCTTGCAGGCTCCTTTCTCTTTCAAAACTCCACTCAGATTTTGACTTTCCAAATCTCTCTTCACTGACTCAAATAACTTTTTGATTCTGGTCCACATAGCATCTTACATATGTATAAATTTTTCTTTGTGTCTTCCTATGTCTGATGTTTATTCTACACTTGAATCCTAGACTCAATAAAGTGATGGCCAGACAGACATATGTGTAACTATAGAAATCCCAGTTACAGTGAATTGTTTGTTAATATCACTTACCTCTGTTTAGTGTATTACATTTTTGAAGTGGTTTTATTTACATTATTTATTTGATCTTCATAATATTTCTTGAAGGAGATATTATAATTTCTGTTTTACAGTTGATGAGCCAGCTGCACAGAAATGAGATACCTAAGAAGACAGGTAATAATTTCACAATATCTATCAAAATTGAATATGCATTAACTCTTTGACCAATAAATTAGAAATTGGTCTAAAGCTAGGAATGATAACAATACAAAAATGTTCCATGCAAATAGCAATTAACCATAACTTTATAACAATAGAAGACTAGAAATTGCCTATATATTTATCAAAAGGGAATAAATGGATAAACTATAGGACATCTATGCGAAGGAGTACTATACAGTACTAAAAAGAAAAGAATTCTATCTCTGGTGGAGCAGTAGAATTTCCAGGATATACTGTTAAACTCAAGGAACAGAAAAGTCTGTGCAATGAATTTTATTGGTGTACATGTGTTATGTTGTTTTAATTTACAAAGCAATTTAACAGAAATCTAAACCATAGGGACATGATCCTGGTTATGTATAGGAAGGAGATCAGGGAGCGTATAACCAGTAAAGATAAAAAGGTAGAATCTGTATTTTTTGTGAAAATAACTTGTTCTATATTTTTACTTTGTAAGTATATTAATGATTTAAATGTTTCTAAAACAATATTGTAGAAGACATAAATTCTTAAACTTGAAATACAAATGAGAAATGCTTTTATATGCCAGGTTGCCAACACAAGCACAGAAAAAAATTTGAAGTGACTTTGAAATATAGTATTTAATACTATGTCCTTAGTGGCATGTATATAAAGGACAAGATAACAGTTTTTTTGCAAATAGGAAGAGAAACCAATAGAGGGAAAGAGTGGGGCTGGAGGGAATGGGAATGGGATAAAAATAATTAAGATGAATTATGTATGTGTATCAACACTTCATGAAGAATGTGATTATGTGCTACAAACATGCTAATAAAAAAATTTAAAAGTCTAAATAACAGATATCAAACTATATTTAGAAATCTCTTAGAAGTGGAACCATTCTTGTTTGGCATCTATATTTGTAGAGAGAAATGTGAAGGGTCCAAAAAAGATATAGATGGTCTCGCATTGTTTAAATGACTGGAATGTCCTAGGACTCATGAGTGCAATGGACATATGAGATATTTCAGCATAAGTGAATTCATAACCATCCTAAAAATAATTTCCTTCTGCATTAGCTAAGGGATTAACTTACTCTGAACATTGATAAATGGAGTAAAATAATGAAACATTTAGCTTTCCTTTTGTGTTTGAACAATATTTCAGAGTAACTCAATAGCTTGTAAGGGAACATTGTTCTTAAAATAAATTTAATAAATTCAGGAATTATAGCATTAGAAAGAAGATCACAGTTGTGTAACCCCTAATAAGATAGAGCCAGGCAGAAATCATGCAAAGCTGCTAAAGTTTTTAAATGAAAGTTAGATGGGGAAATAAAAAATTGATAGTTTAGATTAAAAACACCTGAACCCATTGATCAGTCTTTAGCATCACTAACATGCAGTGCAGCCAATTTCCTATCCTTGCTCATGCAAGACAATAAGAAGCAGTGGGTTTTCTTAAAATATACTTCGGGACAAAAGGGTCAGTAGGTGCGAAATGTAGCAGTGTCTTTACATTTCAATTCTAGTTTGCAGGAAATACAAAAAGGGAGAAATATGGTAAATGATATCAGAATGACATCACTGATCAAATCCATAATTTATTTAAGTATATGGGGAAAGTAGGCTAAACAGCCTGATTTCCTTAACAAATTAATTTCATGGTAGGAAAGATTTTGGGAAACTGTTAGGAAATGAATGAAATTGAGGAGAATTAAAAACCAAGAAAATATGTTGCATAGACCATGTTGAGGAACTGATTGTAACAATTTAAATGTAAAGTGATAATTTGGAGATAATGAAACTTGAATGTGGAACAGATGTTAGATATATAGGGAAATTATTATTAGTTTCAGTGGAATATAATGGCATGGCTGTCACATTGAAAACATTCTTACATTCTTCTGGATGAATTTTTTCAATAAGATAATATTGGTACATTTGAGGTATATATAATGATCACATTCATCATAGAGCATTTGTACCTGTACATGATATAACTTGTTTCTTTTTTTCCCATTCACCTACCCTATCTTCAATTCCTCCTCCCTTCTCCTTGATAAAAGTTTTGTTTCCATTTTTCCTTCTTTTCTCAATTTTTTCCTTTCCCTTCTACCTTCCCATATTGCCCTCCCCATTTGAATATTTTCCACGTATTTTATAATACCCATTTATTTTTGTTTCTTATGTACACTTTGTGTGAAACGGTGTGGTAATTACACATGTACATCTAAATTATTTCACTTAACAGTACACTCTCAAGATGCATACATTTATCTAGGTATGCCTCAAGCTTATCCTTCTTTTTGCCAGAGTAGTACTCCACCATATAAAAAAATCTACATCATCTTTATCCACACAGAATTTGATAAGTATTTAGCCTGTTTCCAAAACTGGGTTTTTACAAATTGTACCACTGTAAATATAGATGTGGTGTAAAAATATCACAGTGGTAATATGCTTTTAATTATTTTAGAAAGATACCAAGAAAGGTAATAGCCAGAGAGAATGCAACCAGTCCTAGGTTGTTTTTTCTGTTGTTTCGTTTTGTTTTTTTTTTTTTTTTTTTTGCAGAACCGGGGACTGAACTCAGGCCCTTGCGCTTACCAGGGAAGCGCTTATTCTACTGAGCCATCTCCCCGGTCCCAGTCCTAGGTTTTTGAGGAGTATCCACATTGATTTTCAGAGTGGTTGAACTAGTCACACTCACACCAAAGGAGAAGAAGGGTTCATTTTTTTCTCACAGTTCTGCCAACATTTATTATTAGTTGATTCCTTGGTAATGCCATTTTTCTGGGATTATATGGAATCTCAGCATTGTTTTATTTTATATCTCTTGAATGACCAGTAATGTTGAACATTTTATCATGTACTTACTTGTTTGTACTTCATTATTTGAGAAGTGTGTTTTCATCTCTGATGCCTTTTTTTTTTAGTGGTACCAGGGATCAAATTCAGCACTGTGTGTTTGCCAGCTGAGCTTAAGCCACTGAGCTATCTCTCCGGCCCAAACTGCAGTTTCCTGTACACACAATGAAGCGTGCCAGCTTCAGAGTACAATTATGTGAGGTTTTTTTTTGTTTGTGTGTGTGTGTGTGTGTGTGTGTGTGTGTGCACATGTGTGTGGTTTTGCTGATTGAACTCAGGACCTTATGCTTGCCAGGCAGATGTTTATGCTACTGAGTTATCTCCCTGCCCCACCTCTGATGACCGCTTTTGGATTAAGTCTTTAAATTGGGGTCTGATGTTTTTGAGTTCTTTATATATTTTAGATAGCATTCTGAGTAACAGCTGACAAGATTTTTTCCTCACAATATTTGTTGTTTCTGTACTGTGTTGGTGGTCTCTCTTTAAGTGTATAAGTTTCTTTTAATAATACGAATTCCCAGTTCTTGATTCATTGTGATAGTATCTGGACAATCAGAATTCGTTTATAAAGTTTTCGCCCACACCAATGTCTTCAGCAATTCTATCTATACTATCTTCCAGCATATTTAATGTTTCTACTTTATTCTTTAGGTTTTTGGTTCATTCAATTTTTGTTTAGTGCATGGCAAAAAATATAGTTCTAATTTTAATCTTTGGCATGTGGAAAATTAGTTTTTCTGGGACTGTTTATTAAAGAGATTATTTTTTCTCCAGTGAATATGTTTGAGACTCTTATCAAAAATAAGACAACTCAGTATTTCTGGAATTGTTTCTGTATCCTTTAATCTTCGGGAGTTTTTTCTGCATCTTCTGACTCTGAGGTCTGTTTTTGGCTACTACCATGCTGTTTTCATTACAGTAGTGTTGTATTATAATTTTGACTTTGAGATTGTGATGTAACCTGCCTTATCTTTGTAGCTGAGAATTGCTTTTACTATTCCAGTTCACTTCTGGCTCCAAAAATTTTAGGATAGTTTTCTTTAATTCTGTGAAATATTCTTTTGGTATTTTAATTATAATTGCATTAAATTTGTATAACAATTTTGGAAGAATTTCCATTTTCACTATATTAGTCGTTATGACCCAAGGGCAAATGGTATTTTTTAAGTTTTCTGATACCATCTTCAATCTCTTTTTCTCAGAGCACTATATATTTTAATGTAGAGGTTTTTTGTATACTTTATTACATTGATCCCTTGGAATTTCATTTTGTTTTATGAATGGTGTTGTTTCCCTCATTTCTCTCTCAGAGAGTTTGTTATTCGTGTACAAGAAAGCTATTGATTTTTTAGTGTTGACTTTGCATCTGCTATGCTACTGAATTTAGTTATTAAATCTAGAAGTCTTTTGGTGAGGTTTTTGGGGTCTTCTATGTAGAATATCATGTCATTTGTAAATAATGATAATTTAACTTCTTCCTTTCCAATCATTATTCCTTCTCTTAATTTTTCTTCTCTAATTGTTCCACCTTGGTTTCTACCAGAATTATATCAAATATAAGTGGTCACAGAGGATGTCCTTGTCTTCTTCCTGATTTTAGAATGAAAGCTTTCATTTTATCTCCATGTAGTAGGATTTTGGCTGTTGGTTTGCCATAAATGGCTTTTATCAGAATGAGATAAAGTCCATCTTTTTCCAATTATCTGTACGATTGTATTATGAATGGTGTTAGACTTTGTCAAGAGGTTCTTTTGTTCTGCATCCATAAGCTGATTTTATGGGCTTTGTTCCTTAGCTTTGTTTATCTGGTGTATTACTTTTAATGATTTGCATATATTCCACCATCTTTGTCACCCTACTTGATCATGTTGTACTCTCTTATTTTTTTATTTTTTATTTTTTGGTGGTACAAGGGATACAACTCAGGAACTTGCGCTTGCCAGGCAAGCACTTATTCCACTAAACTGTCTCCCCAGCCCTCTATGTTCTTTTATTAATGATTTTCTGCACTGTGCTTCCCAGTATATTATTGAAGGTTTCTGCATGTATGTTCATTAGGGAATTGGCCTGTAGTTAGTTATCTTTCTTAACTGGGCTCTCCTTTGAGTTTTGTATAAGAGTAACACTTGCTTTCAAGAATGAATTTGAAAGTATTGCTTCCCTTAAAAATTCATTGAACACTTTCAAAAGTACTAGTATTAGGTCTTCTTTGTGTTTCTTGGAGAACTCAGGAGTGTGTTTATCAAAGCCTGGGCTTTCCGTTATTGACACTTTATTAATTACATATTCAATTTTATTTATTGACATTGCTTTGTTTAGGATTTTTATACTTTATTGAATTAGTTTTGGTAATTCATGTGTATCTAGAAATGTGCCCATTTCCTCTACAATTTCCATCTTTTCAGAGTATAAATTATTGAAACTGTCATAGATGATCTGTATTTCTGCATGAGCCATCATGATTTTAGCCTTTTCATTCCTAATTGAATGGATTTGAGTCTTTTATTTCCTTTATTTAATGAGGTCAGCAAAAGTTTTATCAACTTTATTTAATGTTTCAAGGGTCAACTCTGAGATTCATTTATTTTTTCCTGGAAGCTTGAGGTTCAGCGTAATATTTATCTGAGCCCACTGTGTTTTCTTGATACAGGTATTCACTGCCATTAATTTCCCTCATAGGATGGCTTTCATTGCATCCTATAAATTCCAGGATGTTGCACTGGATTATTGTTTAATTATAGAAAGTGTCTAATTTCATCCATGGCCCATTAGTTATTCAGCATGGTGTTACTTAATTTACATATTTTATGAAGTTGTAGTTTCTTTTGCTATTGATTTTCAATTTCATTAACTTATTGTCTGAAAACATACATGGGATAATTTCCTTTGCATTTACTTAAGCATGTCTACGGCTTTGGCGGGCTGGCCAGATACCTCAGCAGACTAAAGCTCATGCTTAGGCAGAGCACAGCAACCGGGGTTTGATTCCCTGTGTGCCATGCTGGCCCCGCCCTTGGGACACGCTTAGAAGGCGATTGAGACTGGGTGTGGTGGCACACGCCTGTAATGCCAGCACTTGGAAGGCTGAAAACAGGAGAATCATTATGAGTCCGATGTACGTAGTGAGACTCTGTGGACCCTATACTAAATAAGAAAATGCCCTTGGTATTTTGAAATGAATTACATTGAATCTATAGCTTACTTTGATTAATATGGATATTTTCACAATATTAATTTTCCCTAACTATTGCCCCATAATCTTTCCATTTATTTGATTGTTCTTTATTTCAGAGGTTTCATTGTTTTTAATGTGCAGTCTTTTAAATATTTAATTAATTCACAAGTATTTTGGTAGTTTTGATATTATTATAAGTGGGATCATTTACTTTTACATACTAATTGTTAAGTTTTATAACTGCAAATAATTTCGTCTATTGATTTTGTATCATATAGTTTTACTAAATTTGTTTATTAATTTTAGGTGACATTTTGCTGGCTTATTAGGGTCTCCTGTATATAAGATTATGTAATTTACAAGGATAATTTTACTTCTTCCTCACTGATTTATATGGCTTTCATTTCTTTTTCTGGCTCCACATTCAATTCTACATTATTTTATTTATTTATTTTTTCATTTAAATGAGAAAAAGAGATAAAATAGAAATGAAACAGTTTCAAAACAGGTTAGTAGAACAGTTACAATAATTAATACATTGCATATTGTTGTCTTCATAGTAGTTATTCATAATACTAGATTCAGATATGATATCTTGTCTAAACAATATTAGTACAAACCTTTCTTCTCATTGAACTAAGAGAAGTAACTGTATGTATATCCTAAATATCATATATATATATATATATATTGCAAAATGTTTTTTACTTATATCCCCCTTTTTTGTTTTGTTTTATTAGAGATAGGTGTTCCATTGTAGTTAGAGAAGCTGTATTTGGAGAAGTCTTTAAAAGACCTTTTCATACTTGATGCCAGACCAAAGATTGTAGGTGTGCTGATAGCACACTACTATTATGGAGCGTAGGGCTATATTGGGTTATTTTCCTGAACTCAAGTATTTACATTATTTTAAATATCCAAGAAAGAATAAATTTAAGTGTTTATCAATAGATGAGTGCTTAAAAAATTAAGCACTCATTTAATTTTAAAAAGAAATTTTTCCATTTGTGACAACACAGACTCTCCTGGAGAATACTCCACAGTGTAAATTATGACAAACACACATACACAAATACTTCATATTCTACTTGTGTGAGTAATCTTGAACACTCCAATTCATAAAAGCAGAAAATGCAAAGGGGCTTTCCAAAAGTTTAGAGGAGGAGGAAAGGAGAAAGTGTTATTCAAAGGGTATAAAATTCCAGTTATATGACATGGAATGTGTTCTAGAGATACAGCATAGTGTCTACAGTTAATACAAAAATATACATATGCAAATTAAAACTGGATTAATATACAATCTAACTCTAGAAAAAATAGTTCTCATAAAAATCTAGTAATAACAAGAGCTGATAAGGATATGGGGAAAGAGAAATACATTGTAGGTATGACGGTAAGTAGTAGAACAGTATGGAAATCAGTGTAGAGATTCCTCCAAAAATTAAAATTGGAAATTCTGTTTGACCCAGCTATATCCCATGTAGGTATCTTTCCAAAAAGTTAAAATTAGAATATCATAGTATTATGTACATGCCCATGTTTTTATAAATACAATTTATAATACCTGGCTCCTGTAATCAGTATTGATGCCCATCAACATGTAAATGGATAAGGATAATATGGTATTTCTGCACAGTGGAGTATTACTCTGTCATAAAGAATGAAAACTTGAGGTATTTGTGGGTAAACAGATGCAACTTGAAAATATGTTAAATGAAAGAAGGGAAAGAAGTCAGACAAACAAGTTAAATATTGCATAGTTTCATATATATATATATATATATATATATATATATATTCACATATATAGAGAGAGAGAGAGAGAGAGAGAGAGAGAGCAAAATAGAAGATAGATAAATAGAAATTGGGGAGAAGTTAAAATAATTTCCCAAATTACCAATTGTTTGCTTTAAAAATATTTAATATATATGTTAAAGTTAGTTTTTTGGGTTTTTTTTTTTGTGTGTGTAACAAGGCATTAAACTCAGACCCTTGTGCTTGCTGGGAAAGCACTTATTCCACTGAGCCATCTCCCCAGCACAAGTTTTGCGTTAGATACTGCTTGTTTCTTCTTTGTAAGAGAGAATCGCTTTTTGTCCATGTCTTGTACCGAAAGTAACTACTTTGAAAAAAATTATACATAGTGTATTAACTTTCGTTATTCTCTTATTTTGTTATGAAATTTTGTTTTCTTTTTCTTTTTTTTTTTTTGTTTTGGCACCAAGGAATGAACTCAGGACTTATTCTACTGAGCTATCTCCCCAGCCAAATAGCTATTTATGAGTTTTTAAAATTAATTTATTTATTTTGTCTTACTGGGTATCGAACTCAGGACCCCGTGCTTGCCAGGTTGGAACTTATGCCACTGAGCTATCTCCCAAGCCCTAGTTGTTTTTCTTTGAATAAATATGGCTAGAAGAAATTTTTGGAAGTGAGTAATGTTTATGGCCTTGATTGTAGTGATGGTGCATAATTCCCTCCAGATCCAGCAAGTTGCATACATTAAAAATAAACAACTGTTTATATCTCAGTCATATGCCAATAAAGAAAGTTTAAAGGCTTCTTATTGAAATAGTGGACTTTACAGCACACAAATTGTCTTCTAAGACAGTAAATCTGTTATTTGAAATTGAATTGTATGCTCAACAAGCATATTTGTGGTATCTTGGATTTGCTTCACATTATTGAACTAGAAGGGGAAATAGGGTGTACAGATGAGATAAGCTTGTTAAATCGTTGATAAATATTGAGATTGACTGGTACATGGAAGTTGCTGCATTTATGTTTGGAAATTTTCATGATATAATAGTAGAAAATGAAGCAAAGTCAGGCACATCCTCTTAGGATGGCTAACTGGCATATCTATACCTAATGCTTTAAGTTACAATCAATATCTATATATTTGAGCTAGCAGGAGCAAGATCATTAAATGTGTGATATAACATCATTGTTGTTAGGACCTTACAAAACGACATAGAATGATAAATTCATTTTTAAATAACTCTGATGCAAACCCATTTCAGGAACCCAGGTTTAGATCTGGTCTAGCCATAAGTTCTCTGGTAATCTTCATATGCCCAGGAAACCTAGGATATCAGGCTATGAAGAATTGCAGGTGAGTACTACAAATAGGCCCATGGTTTAGTATCTGAAAACAACCTATCAAAATCTACCTTATGTATACATTTTACCTATTATGTTCCCCACGTATTTTGTGGTGCAAGTCTGAGAGAAACATTTTCCTTGCCTTTCTGTGCTGAGACCTGGAATGTTTGTGCTAGCTGCACCCTTCCTCCACAGAGACAGACCAAAAAATTTATGACAGTAAAGGATCCCTACTTTTACTAGCAATCTTAGGGGTTAAATATGGAGGTTTATGCGTTGAATTTGTTGTTTTCGGTTGAGGTACTGGAAAAGCTGATGGAGGTGATGCGTTGTTGTTGGTCCTAGTGGTGGTGGTGATGCTTGTGGTGGTGGTAGTGGAGTGTGTGTGTGTGTGTGTGTGTGTGTGTGTGTTCCTTCTACTATAGTAGGAACACATAAAAACGTAAGTTGATATTTTACCATCTCTGGAAGATAATTTGTGCTGGTGGTTAGAGTACAAGCAATGACATTGAAAAGAGTAAGGTTAAAAACTCTGAGTGACATCAGAATTAGCTGGCCATAGGTGGTGGGTAAAAGAAGATGCTGGGCTACTTTGGTTGGATGTGGTTGAAACGTTTCCTTGAGAAGCTAAACCATACACTTGATCTACTGAGGCAGGAAAAGAGTTGTCAAATAAATTTACCACACTAAGAAAAAATACAAATTAATGAAATCCTCAGGACTGGAAGTAGTTGGGAATAATGAGACTCAAAATTTGTTATTCTCAGTGGTATATGAAAACAGTGAGAATACAGGAGAAAGAGTTTGAAAGAGCTCAATTCACTAACCATAAAGGACATTTGCATTGAACTACGGGAGCTAAGCACTAAAAAGTGACTATCCTTCTGGAGTAGGACCCCATTTAGATACTATATTGACAAGAGGAAGTAAAGAAATAGTTTTTCTGTTATTGTATGTCCAAACTTTGTAGGAAACTTTTTTGCAGATTTTTGTAATATACTATAGGTTTGAACATTGAAAAATTTAAAGCAACAAGAAGTTTTTTGTGGAAAAACAGAAAGGATTCCCCTCAAGTAATTAGGACTGAATCTCAAAATATAACATGATCTTGTGGCAGCTAGAACTGGGAGAATGGATGCACTGTTGCAATAGCAACTTTCCAAGTAAAGTCTGTAGAGATAGAAGGTTGAATTTTAATGAATTTTCCTCATGAGGGTGAGGAAAGAAAGAATCATTTAAAAGCGTATGAAATCCAGCTTATAGAAATGCATAATGATTGCTAAGTGCTATGTAACACTGCAGAAAGATCAACAACAGTGTAGAAGGAAGGCTGCTGGATGAATAGCTTTGGACTTCAGACAAAATACAAATATTTCTGTTATTTGATTTATTTTTATTGTATTTCTATGGATATCAGGCACTGTTGTGTAGTTGTCACTGGAAAATCTGTGGTAAGTAAAGCCAAATTACTTGCAAATGGAGAGAAGAAAATGATATTTGAGTCTTCATATATACGATAGAACCTTAAGCTTAAACAGGTATGAGCTACCTTCACACCAGGGACCATGGAAAATGAAAATGCTGTACTCCTGAGGTCACTTTTCCTTTGTCAAGCCTGTTCACACTCAGTAAAGACTACATTGAGCCAGAGTCTATGGAAAGCTTTAAAACAGCACATTGTTGACAGTAGAATGTGGCTATGTAATAGGATGAGGGAGAGCTACAGACGAAAGGGCTAGCTGGAGAGTGTACCAGATGTCTGGAGATTTTCCATGATGCAATCATGCCCAGGCTGTAATCATCCTCACTAACCCCTGCAACCATTTTGTTTCTCTTCACTCCTGCCACTTTTCGTCAGTAGAGATCCCCATTTCTGATATTTTGCTGGGGCTAATTATCTTTCATTTATCTTTGCAGCCCTGCATCTATCAGTCCGGAAACATAAGTGATGTAAATCCTTTTATATCTGGTCATACAATCTAATTATTCCTCATTTGTATTTATTCTCTCTCAATTTAGCATCATCTGCAAAGTTGAAAATCATGTTTTCATATCATAATTAAGGCTCTAAGAACTTTGGAAAAACTGTCTGGTGAACATGCATGCCTTTGCTTTTCATTTTAGTGGTAAATTTAAAAGTGAGCAAACAAATTAGGGCTGAAGGTAATGATAGAGGAAAATAAAAGTTTCTGGCATATAGATGAGGGAACATGATAAAGCAGCATGGAGAGAAAAACTTTGAGCACCACAGTGCCAAAGCCAGAAAAACTGGCATATGCATCAGCAATATTCCCTCTTTGATGAGGAGAATAACCTAAGAGATTCCATTTGGTGCGGAGAGATGTGCCAAGGAATGAACAGTATTGCTACCTGGATAACCATCTTTCTTTAGGTATGCAAAATGCCTTTGTATAGGACAACAATCTGGATGAAATTGAATGGCTGTGTGTCGAATGAGCAGATTTGAGCACTACTAAGTAAAAACCTAAAATATCCTACAGACTCAAAGGGCTGGAGGAGGGAAGGGAAGGAAAGAAAGCACAGCAGATCACTGAGGAATTCTTTCCATTGTTACTGTTTCTATTTCTGTTCTCCCCTATCACATAGTAACTGATCATCTGGAGGCTTTTGTTCCCTATGCATTTGTCAATTTCTTTAACATCTTTATTTCATTAAGTCATTCTACATCCCTATAATGTAAGATATGAATTTGTACCTTTATATATTTTTATGTATTACTTAGTCAGTGTTGTCTTTAATTATGTGTTCTAAATACTAAATTAGTTAAAAATTTCAAGGACAGGAATGATGTGTCAGTCAGTCAAAATTATCTAGCTTTTAGTCTATTAAGAATCAACTCAAAATATGAGAATCTTTAAAGAACATTTTGTCTATATAATATTAGTACAAACCTTTCTTCTCATTGAACTAACTAAGATAAAATAGCTGTTTATCTATCCTCTCTCTCT